>NC_054384.1:43488487-43850987 GCF_017654675.1 Xenopus laevis | reverse complement strand
ATTAAGCTCGATGTGCCTCAATAAAACTGGGCCATGGGGAGTGTTTCATTCAATCCTTTTGGTACTAGAGTGTCCAGCTTTAAATTTTCTTTCATATTCTTCAGGTCCACAGAGGAGGATATGTGGGGTGTGTAGGAAGGCCGGCCAAACACTGTGCTTCGCATCATGCTGCCCATGTCTGCCATGAGACATCCAGGTACCGCTGTACAGCTTGGCATAGGTGTACAGCACACTGCTAACCCACATTGCTGTAGGTTGATTGCCCCCGAGCTCCCTCCTAGCTCCCTCAAAGTATGCCGGAAGGTCGCTATACCCCTACACGTATTAGTGGTCCTACACTCTAGACACTTGGGTGCCAATTGGTGGCCTATGCGTCTAGGGTGGATACCAGAGAAGCGTGAAGAGAGGAGACAAAGAGCTGCTGCGAACAGCAGCGTGACACATCTGTTTTCCTGTTGGAGAGATGCTGCAGCCAGAGGAGGTGTGTCACCGGCTGTAAGCGGTGTGGGGCTCCCCATTGGCTAGCAGCACTGAGCGATAGGAGGAGCTAGGTTCACAGCTGACACGGGAAGGCTCCGTATAGATACGGAGATACGTACCGATCGAGCAAGAACGGGCGCAGTAGGAAGCGGAACCGGCATGACCGGCAGTTGATGTGATGGCGGAAGCAACAGCTGATGGCGATAGAGAGGTGAATGAGCGAAGCATATCCTCCGGTGGGTCTGATGTCTTTTTCACGCACTGGCCACACATGTGGCAAAGAGATGAGCACAGATGTGGGGTATACATCATGGTATGTGGTGTCGGTTTTAGCGCACCTATTACACATTGGGGCTACGGATTAATAGACCCTGGTTGTCACTAGGTCACAGTAATTTATATGCACATTATGTTTGAAGCGATGTGGTGGGGATACACACTCTATAAGGGATTAAAGGGCTGTACACACCTACCTATGACGTCATATAGTAGCTTTTGGCGCCAAGTGGGGCATTTAAATGGAGTGTTTGTTTGTGTGATTTTCACTTCCTGATGACGGCTTAAGTGAATAGCCGAAACGTTGAAATAAACATCATTTTTGATTTTGCACCTTCAGAAAGTCCTGTGAGTGTGGTTTGTTTGCTCTATTATTGATTTATTATAACCAGCACCTAGGCAGTTGCGCTTGTTTTGTGTGCACCAGAATTTGGACTATATATATATATATATATATATATAATCCAACTGTATTAGGATTGCACAACCAAAAGAGTAGTCCAAATGCTGTGTGCCAGTCCGTAAACTTTTACAAACATCTCCATCGTAGACAGCACTCCATAATCAATCAATCTTTCAAAGATTCCGAAGGTACCTGCACTCATACACTGGACAATGGTGGGTGCACGGTCAAAGTATAATATTCGCAGTTCAAAATGGACATCAAAGAAAATGTGCGCACTCCATCAAAATTGAAATCTTGATTACAAAATTTAACGATCACACTGACGTTTCGGTTCTGGTCTTGAACCTTTCTCAAAATGTTCACCATTAGAAAACCATTTAATTACATAATATAAAGCGTAATTTGCCCCACCTTTTCCCTATTGTGTCTGCCTATTGTGTCTGCCAGGGATGGATTATTACACCCCTTGGGGATATACATTGACCAACTATTGCAACCTGTTGTGCAGTCTACTGCGACATATTTGAGAGACACTCCGGATTTCCTGAGACACATTGGACAGGTTATGTTACCAACGGAAGAACCTATATTATTGGCTACGGTTGATGTGGTAAGCTTGTATACCAGCATACCACATGTAGAGGGGCTAAAAGCAGTGGAAAAATCACTGATTCAGAGCAAGATGTATCGTGGCCCACCTGTACAGTTTGTAATATCATTGATGGAATTATGCTTACAGTTAAATTATCGTTTTGAAACTACTTTTTATCAGCAAATAGAGGGTACATCGATGGGGGCGCCAATGGCACCCTCATACGCAAATCTATTTATGTACCAGTTTGAAATTGATAATATTATACCCCATTATCAAGAAATTTTTTTACTGTACAGGCGGTTCATCGATGACATCTTCTGTGGAAAGGAACAAGAGCTGAGTTTGACGGCATGGTTAATTATATCAATGGAGCCTCAGAAGGTGTTAAATTCACAGCAAAATGTGATAGTGAGATTGAATTCCTTGATCTCAAACTTAAAGTTAATGATAAAATTGCGTATTCTTAATACAGGAAATCAACTAACCGTAATAATTGATTACATGCCAGTAGCTGTCATGCACCGGCTTTGAGACGTTCACTCTAGCTATCACAGTTTTGTGTGTCTTAAGAAACAACTCAGATCAGGTTGTATGTGAACAACAACTTATGGAAATGAAAGTGAGATTTATTATAAGGGGGTATGATATACAGACTTTGGACAATGCTTTATATAAGGCTAGGAACACATTCCGACAACAACGAAAGATTATGGAAGGAACCTCGGGGTTAATTTTTTCGACCTGTTATACCAATTATGCTACTCCGTTAAAATATGCATTGAAAACTAATTGGAAGATCATACAGACTCATGAGACATTGAGGAAAGTATGTCCTGATCCGCCAATACTGGGTTTTCGAAGGGGGCAAAACTTGCGTGATTTATTGGTGGTTAATGATCCTATCAGAAGTTATAAGGGTGAAGTGTCTGGCGCCTCGTGGATGCCCCCTAAAAAAATGGGTTGTCTTTAATGTCCAACTTTCACATCGTGCAGATATGTCTCCTGGCACCACGTTTGCACATCCACAGACGGGAAAACGCATGCAGATACAACATCATATCACCTGTATTACTACTCACGTAATTTACTAGATTACGTGCCCGTGTGGACTTAATGAATATTGCTCTTTCAATTGCTTTTTGGATATTCGCTAGTTTTGGTGTATTTTGTGAACTGGGCTTGCAACACGGTTAGCAATGTTGTGTAACTTTTAATATTTAACATTTGATACTAACTTTTATTATTGAGACAGAGTCTTATCTATTGTGAGACCATTTGGTTTTATTGTGTGTGTTATATTGCCGCATGCTTACTTCCCTGGGTCCCAAGCTTGTAGGTTGCTATGGCAGCATGTTCAGCTTGGGACCCAGGGGAAGTGATGTGGGAAGAGGTGGAGCAAACTACGCTTTATATTGTGTAATTAATTGTTTTTCTAACGGTGAAGATTTTGAGAAAGGTTCAAGACCAGAACCGAAACGTCAATGTGATTGTTACATTTTGTAATAAAGATTTAAATTTGATGGAGTGCGCACATTTTCTTGGACTTATAGTTCATTCAATATGTTTTTCGGGAACTGGCTATGTCTGTAAATATAAACCCACTTCATCTGCAATTGAAGCCTAATTGGTTGCTTGAGGTCAGGAGTCAATCATTTTCCTGTCTCACTTTCATACTTTACTTTAAGGGGCAGATTTATCAAGAGTCGAAGTGAATTCGAGGGAATTTTCGAAGTAAAAATGTTTGAATTAATTTTTTGGATACTTTGACCATCGTATATGATACTACGACTTCGAATTCGATTCGAAGTAAAATCGTTCGAATATTCGACCATTCAATAATCAAAGTACTCTTTAAAAAAAACTTCGACTTCAATACTTCGCCAAATGAAACTTGAGGAAGTTCTATGTTAGCCTATGGGGACCTTCTAGAGCATTTTTCTAAGTTTTTTTAAGTCGAAGTAAAATCATTCGATCGATCGCTGAAATCCTTCAAATCGAACAAACGATTTTACTTCGACCGCAGGATACCCAAACTCGATGAAAAAAACTTCGACTTCAATATTCGAAGTCAAAGTATTTCAATTTGATGGTCCAATTTCGAAGTATCTGCCCCTAAGTATCTCATTGTTTCAGGTGAAACGAGGAACCATCACAGATGCTCCAAACTTTGATGCACTGAGAGATGCTGAGGTGCTTAGGAAGGCCATGAAAGGCTTTGGTAAGATGTCATTAGAATTAATATAATTCATCAATTAACTAAATTAGAATTTTTGACAAAGGAATGAAATTTGAAATGCAATTTGCTCCAATTTTTTCATACATTTCTTTAGAAATAGATTTGTTTCAGTAACATGCAGTTAGTGGTATCAAATACATAGGACCAGATTCAATTCAGTGAAAACTCACAAAGTTTCAATTTGAGGAGAAAACACCTTTCTCCAAATTCAATTCCATTTTTTCCCCATAGATTTCAATAGAGTTTTCACATGATAAACAGTGAGATAACTTTTCCTGAATTGAATTGCTTCTCAAATTGAATCTCGTCCATGACTTTTCTTGTGATAAACCTTTTTCCTCACAGAATTTAATCTGTCCCAAAATGTTTAAACACCATTGTATCTCTTTGTCCCATTCTTCATTTGTATTATCATGGTTCCCTATCAAATATATGTAGGTTTGTGAATAAATAAACTAGTTTTTTTACCGTTATGCATCTTTACTCATCAGGAACTGATGAGCAGGCCATTATTGAGTGCCTGGGGAATCGTTCTAACAAACAAAGGCAACAGATCAGCCTCTCTTTCAAAACTGCCTATGGAAAGGTAAGTGTTTACAGGGTCACAAGCAAATTCCTAATTGGGATGGACTCAGTGCTGCTTATTTAATTTATATTCATATATATGCATTTATTAACATCTGTAATTTGCACAAGAGTGGATCTGTAACTTTCTTTAAATTACTGTCACTTTCATTATATATCTCAGAGATACTACTTCATCTTTGTTGAAGCCAAGTGAATAAAAGTTTTTCCCTTTTCACTCACGAAAGCCAAACATTTATACTACAGGTATAGGATCCCTTATCCGGAAAACCCGATATCCAGAAAGCTCCGAATTACGGAATGGCCGTCTCCCATAGACTCCATTTTATCCAAATAATCCAAATTTTTAAAAATGATTTCCTTGTACTCTGTAATAATAAAACAGTACCTTGTACTTGATCCCAACTAAGATATAATTAATCCTTATTGGAAGCAAAACCAGTCTATTGGGTTTATTTAATGTTTAAATTAATTTCTAGTACACTTAAGGCGTGAAGACCCAAATTACGGAAAGATCCGTATCCGGAAAACCCCAGGTCCCGAGCATTCTGGATAACAGGTCCCATACCGTAGTAATAATGGTTATAATTAATTGTTTTAGAGTAAAACATATACCTATAGTGTATTGTTAAATTGTAATGTTATATAAAATTGTACTAGACAGAGATTCTTTTAGGGAAGAGCAATCCCTGACTTATCAAATTTAGGAATCTATAAACTGTGAGCAAACTATTCATGCTCACTTCAGGATGCACATTTTAGAGAGCTATGTTCACCATCTCTAGTAGTGACATTCCCAGATTGGCACCTTAGTATTATCATCAGTTGCGGGTCATTAAAGTTTGTCACCCCAGAAAGTAATTTTGGGGTGAAAAATGTGCTAAATTCCATACAGATAGAAATCAATATCTCCCCCAGTGAAGGCCTCCACATAATTGGTATTAAATAATTAGCTTAGCATAGCTTAATTTTATGATTTATAACCACAATCAATCATGTCACAATCTGAAGCAGTGTAAAATAATGGGTCGCAAATATGGCATTCGCACGGCATAAAATGAAACACACCTAGATACATTTGGCATTTATTTTTTTACAGCATTTTATACAGTTTTTTCGACAAATTTAGTTTTACACAGCATAATAAATAGGCCTAAGGTTTGCTGATTCAAAGTGTTTCTCTATTTTTCATTATAAATTTATAGGATTTAATAAAGGATTTAAAATCCGAGCTCTCTGGAAATTTCGAGAAGGCAATCCTGGCAATGATGAAATCTCCAACTCTTTTCGATGCAAATGAAATACGTGAGGCAATTAAGGTTAGTTCTGAATCACTCATCTATCACAGAAACATCTGTGTAATTCCCATGCTTCCAAAAGAGTTACATTGCATAATGCTAAAAACATTTGTTTTCATTTTAGCATTGCAATGTGTTTACGTTAGGGATGCACCGAATCCAGGATTTGGCCAGAATTCTGCCTTTTTCAGCAGGATTCGGATTTGGCCGAATCCTTCTGCCTGGCCAAACCGAATCTGAGGGAAGGGGAAATTGGGTGACTTTTTGTCACAAAACAAGGAAGTAAAATTTTATATTTCCCCATCCCACCCCTAATTTGCATATATATATATTTGCATATATAAATATTCGGTATTCAGCCGAATCCTTGGTGAAGGATTCGGGGGTTCGGCCGAATCCAAAATAGTGGATTCTGTGCATCCCTAGTTTACGTGTTAAATTGCATTGCATTTATAAAACATGGGTAGTCAAGTTTTGCTGCATATAAGTGCCAGTGCATAGAGTTAGGCATTAATACTGGTATTTCAAGGGTTCTGCTGAAGGTAGGCCGCAACACTATATGGCCAAAAGTATGTGGACGCCCCTTCCAATTATTGGAATTGGCTATTTCAGACATACTCATCATTGCCAACACAGGTGCCACTACATCATACAATGGTATTCTTGAGCATTCTGCATTACCTACTTTATGGTAACAATTTGGAAAAGGTTCTTTTCATATTCAGCAGGATGCCCTAAGTAAGGTCGGTACAGAATTAGTTTGCAAACATTAGACTGGAAGTCATAAAGGAAAATTGTCATTTTTTTTTTTTTTTAATGCATCAGTTAATAGTACTGCTCTAGCAGACTTCTGCACTGATCTGTTTTTTAAAAGAGCAAACAGAATTTTTTTAGTTTATTTTTGAAATCTGAGTTGGAGCTAGACATATTGTCCGTTTCCCAGGTGTCCCCAGTCATGTGACTTGTGCTCTGATAAACTGCATTCACTCTTTACTGCTGCACTGCAAGTTCTCCCCAGCCCATCAGCAGAACAATGGGAAGGTAACCAGATAATAGCTCCCTGGTAGATGTAAGAACAACATTAAATAGTGAAAATCCATGTCCCACTGCAACACTTTCAGTTACATTGAGTAGGAGAAACTGCTTGAAAGCAGTTCCATCCTGTGCTGACTCTTTCTGAAAGCACATGACCAGGATGCCTACACACCAATATTACAATAAAAAAATACACCTGTTGTGTTAGGAATTAAATTTTACACGTTAGATTAAAGTATTTGCAGTGTAAACAGTGTAATTTTGCTCACAAGAAGCATATGTGATATACTGGGATACGAATCAAGGCACTACTACTCCAGATATTTTATGGGAAACCTCTAAGGTGGTGGCCCGAGGAGTTTTAATTGGGGAGATTGCCACAGCTAGACAGCTAGCAAAGGTGGAAGTAAGTGAGGCAGAAATAGTATTCAAAGAAGCTGAGGAGGCACACATCCAGGAGCCCATGGAAGCTAACCTTCAGATCCTGCGTCAGGCCCAAAGGTCCCTTGAGTTAGGTCAAATACAATTAACCAGGAAACGGTTACTATATACAGATCAAAGGATATTCGACCAGGGGGATAAGGCTGGGAAACTCTTGGCGAGACTGGCCAAAGCTAGAGACTCCCAAACTCTGATACCTAGAATTAGAGATGCTAAGGGTACTTTGATCTCTACCCCGCAGGGGATACTTGAAACATTTGCTGACTTTTACAAGGAGCTTTATAAATCTAGGGCCACATACTCCCAGGATCAACTGGCCCAGGCATTAGAGCCGATACAGTTTCCTAGACTCACTAGGGGTAAATTATCTTGAGCAACCCATAACTGCTCTTGAGGTAGCAACGGCAGTCTCAGCCCTACCCTCGAACAAAACCCCTGGCATTGATTGGTTCTCGATAGCCTGGTATAATTTACAAGGTAACCTCCTAATCCAAAACTTTTGAATATGCTATTGAACAGGCAACACTTCCTCCCTCCTTTTATGAGGCGAGTATTGTGCTGGGTTCAGTTGCTATATTTAAAACTACTAGCGTGTATTAAGGTCAATGCGCTTTTTCCTCTAGCCAGGGGGACGAGGCAGGGGTGTACTCTATCCCCTCTACTATTTGCATTGGCCATAGAACCCCTAGCCCTCTCCCTGTGGCAAAACCCAAGGATTGCAGGATTAAAATATGGCTTGCTAGAGGACAAACTGGCGCTATATGCCGATGACCTACTGCTCTTCTTGGCTGACCCTAGAGGGTCCCTGCAAACGGCTGTCAGAGATAGAGAGACTAGGGATGTACTCCGGGCTAGTGATAAAAAAAAAGTCCAAATCACGAAGAAGATGGCAGCAATCTTTGCCAGCTCTTAGTGAGGAGCAATGGGTAGACGCCACTGACTCGCTGTATAATGATTTGATTGCACTACGGGATAGACTAATCCAATTTAGATTTGCCCATCAAGTATGTCACACCGGTGAAAATCCAGAGGATGGGAGGGCAGGTTGGAGGTATGTGCCCACGATGTGGGGAAACTGGGGCGTCCTTTCTACACCTAGCATGGAACTGTCCCCTAGTGCATAGATTCTGGGAGAAGGTCGTAAAATATTTAGCAGACAATTTGAACCTACCTCAGGTCTGCTCCCCGGAGGTCTGCCTACTGGGGCTAGTGGAGGATTTACTCTCCCTAAGCAGGACTCGGTCGCTCATGAGAACACTAGTGTTCTATGCCAAAAAGGTGGTGATAATGGGATGGATGGGTAGAGAAGCCACACTTCTGAAGGTTTGGGTCAGCCTAGTAAAAAAGTGTTGCCCTCAATCAAACTTACGTATGTGGCTTGGGGCTGCCCGGGCAAATTCGAAAAAATATGGGGCCCATGGCTGAATATACACCTGGTGGAAATCCCAGAGTAGGGTCTAGACTCCAACAAGACATGACTCCTTCCTATTCCCTGGTACAGGGTCCTTAACCCCTAGGGCTGGCGATCTTTAGGCTCTAATGTGCCCATAGCATGGATCGAAATGGATACCGATTGCACTATGTATTGATATTATGCTGCAGGATGTGTTGCATAGCTGTACATGTGAACTGTGACATGTTTTGTGTTGTTTTGTCTATCCCCTTGTACCCCTTCCCATTAAAATTCAAAAATAAAAACGACACCATAAAAATCATGACAGAATCCCTTTAATTGGTCTGAGCAGAGTCTTGACCTCAACCCAGTTGAACACCTGTGGTATAATTTGGAATGTTTGTGCAAGTCAGCCAAAATTTCCCATCACCAGTGGTCAACCTCTTACTTTGGCATGTTAGCAAATCCCACCAATAATGTTCTCACATCTAATGGAAAGCCTTCCCAAAAGAGCAGAGGGTCAAACCAATATCTTCCCTTTTGGAATGAAATGTTGGACAAACAGGTGGCACTGCTTTTGGTATCACATTACCTCTCACTCAGGCTACAGGAGCAATGTTTAGTGGAAATCTTTCTCAGAGGTGTAGCCCTTGCTACCCCTGCTTTAGGAAAGAGCTATTGGACAGGCAGGTGTTTAAATACATTGGTGGTGTTAATCCATTTCATTAAAATACACACATTTTGTCAATTTCCCAGCTGTCCCCAGTCATGTGACTTGTGCCTGCACTTTAGGAGAGAAATGCTTTCTGGCAGGCTGCTGTTTTTCCTCAATGCAACTGAATGTATCTCAGTGGGACATTGGTTTTTACTATTGAGTGTTGTTCTTAGATCTACCAGGCAGCTGTTATCTTGTGTTAGGGAGCTGTTATCTGGTTACCTTCCCATTGTTCTTTTGTTTGGCTGCTGGGGGGAAAATGGGAGGGGGTTGATATCACTCCAACTTGTAGTACAGCAGTAAAGAGTGATTGAAGTTTATCAGAGCACAAGTCACATGACTTGGGGCAGCTGGGAAACTGACAAAATGTCTAGCCCCATGTCAGATTTCAAAATTGAATATAAAAAAATCTGTTTGCTCTTTTGAGAAATGGATTTTAGTGCAGAATTCTGTTGGAGCAGCACTATTAACGGATTCATTTTGGAAAAAAATTTTTTTCCCATGACAGTATCCCTTTAAATTAATCCCTAATACAAAAAGCTACACATGCTGTATGAAAACAAAAGGCAATGTACGTTTTCTGTACTTTTCCCCTTCTGCTGCTAGTTTAGTTGTCTGTATAATCAATAATGATGTTGATAATAATGTTGATGTTCCTCACTGCTTTGCAGCATAACCTGCCTTTAGAAGTACATCTTGAAATTGTATTTACACAGGGTGCTGGCACAGATGAAGAATGTCTCATTGAGATTCTGGCTTCTAGGAGCAATGCTGAGATACATGAAATCTGTGCTTTGTATAAAACAGGTACGACATGGAGCAGTGGGGAAAAAAGGCACTTGGTATAATATTGTCACATGGGTGGCTAAAACATTTGTTTATAATGGATATGGTATAAGTGGCATTTATGAAAACAGATGGTGCCAGTCAAAACACAGAGGATAGCAGTAAATGATTTCTGTTAAAGATTCTGGTCTACATGCAGTGTCATTGGGAAGCAATGTATAGCGATCTTCAGCATTTTGATTGCAATTATCCAGTTGTAAACATGTCCATGAAAGGAAACCAAAGTCATATAAAATTAGTAACACGACTTGAAGCCAGTGCTCTAAGAACAATTCACTTTACATTTTTATTTTTAGTCATTTCCTATATATTAGTAGTAGGGATCATTGAATATCCAATTTTTCTGATGCAGCCACACTCTGCATTTTGCTCTCACTCTGTCCTCCTGGAATTGTAGAGCTAGTTGTTTCTCTATGTAAGTGAGTACATCAGACAGGACCCAATATTTAGCAAGTAGGGGACTGGAAGCAAGGGGCTGAAACACAAAGCAACCGAAAAATCTTATTGGAACCCCTATCTGTTTTAACATTAAGCCACTGAGACCCTTGAGCCAAAAGTCAGTTATGAGCACTACAAACCTGCTAGTATATATTAAATATATAAATGTATATAAAATTAAATACATAACAAAAGTTCTCAAAAGATAGTGCTCTTTACAATTTTGATATTTAACTTAGTTCTATTTTAATAAAAACATTTATGGCTCTTAAAGCGATACTGACACGTTCCTATAAAAATCATAGGACCGTGTTAGTATAAAGTATGTGCTGCACCCGGAATATTTTACTTCAAAGCCACCCCCAGCCATGCATACCTCTGCCCGCTCACACTCAACAGATCTTCTGTGTTGCTTCCGTGATGCTGGGCTGGGGGGAGGAGCGATCCTTCCATAGGCTGAAATCCTGTTTTGATTGGTAATCAGCCTATGGGAAGGATCGCGCCGCCCCCAGCCCAGCGTCACTGAAACTGCACAGAAGGTCATTCAACAGTGTCGGAGGGTCGGGTCAGTGCAGGTGCCTGGGGTTGGGGGCGGCTTTGAGGGGAACTTTTCGGGTGCAGCACATAATTTATACTGAACGTTCATATGATTTTTATAGGAACGTGTCAGTATTCCTTTAAGCTTCCAGGAATATTAAAGTGCGCTAGATAAACTGGGGTTCCTGTTGCCCACCCGAGAACCTGATTTTGAGGGCCCACCACCATGGTCGGCAACAACCTGCTACAAACCCCCGTTCACCAGCAACCAGATGCTTTCTTTCTCCCTTTCTTTAAAGAGATACTGACACCAGAAAAAAACCTTTTTTATATCCATCATAACATTATCTTTGAATGCCATTTATAATTTTGCCATAAAAATATTTGACTGATGCTTTTACATTACCTTGCTTTCCCCCATGTTTCTCTATGAGGGGGCTGCCATATTTGTACAGAAGTAGTCCGTTAGCATTAGAAACTCTAACTGACAGACTGAGATGGGACAGTCAGGTTGGCAAAACAGTCAGGTTTATGAACTTTAAGTCATAATTACTTACAAAAGCAGAACTATCAGCAAAAAACGATCAATGCAACCTATATGTAACTTTTAATGTAGATTAATATTTTGAAAAGAAAATTTTTAGTGTCAGTATCACTTTAAAACTTTTAGTTTGTTATAGAGTGCCCAGTTATAATGAACTTCTCAATTAGTCTTAATTTTTTTGTATTTTAAGTATTTTCCTTCTTTTTCTGACTCTTCACAACTTTCAAATGGGGGTCACTGACCCCTTCTTAAAATAAATGCTCTGTAAGGGCAACGACACACGTGGAGGTTCGGGGAGAATTAGTCACCCGGCAACAAAACGCCTCTTCTTCGGGTGCCTCACGAGGAAACTTTGGGCAACTTTGGAAAACGAAGTGTTCTCTGGTTGACTAATCTCCACAAATCTCCACGTGTGTCTCTGCCCTAAGGCTACAAATTTATTAGTAGTTAGTAGTAGTTATTGCTACTTTTTATTCCTGTTCATATTCCAGTCTTTTATGCAAATCAATGCATGGTTGCTAAGGTAATTTGGACCCAAGCAACCAGATTGCTGAAACTGCAAAATGGAGAACTGGTGAAAAAAAAAAGCTAAATAACTCAAAAACCACAAATTAAAAAAAAAAATTAAACCAATGGAAACCAATTGAAAATTGTCTCATAGCATCACTCCCTATATCCTACTAAAAGTTATTTCAAAGGTGAAACCCCCCTTTAAGCCATCCTTTTCTAGCCTACTTTCCCTTTTTACATCTACAAGTATCTTCTCTTGTTCTTTCTTGTTTTTCCTATTTGCCATTATCTCTCCAACACATATTGTCATTCCCTTGGGTTTTTTCCATTTCATTGATTTTTTTTCCCATTCCCTTTGATTTTTTTCTCTGCTCCATCCTCCCTCTTTCCATGACCCATTCTACTCTTAATCCAAGTGCCATTTAGTCTGGCCTCCTCCTATTTTCTCTGTGCTTTTCACTCCATAATTTAAGACCCAGTTTGCTAACTTTTAACTCCTTCCACTCATAGAACAATTTCGTAAGCTTGTTCTCTGTTTTAATTTTGAAGAACAGCAAGCTCCATTCTTGCTGAGCATGCTGCTTTTAAGTATTACTATACACATTTCATTCTGAACTGTCACACTTGCACTGTGGGCTTCAGTATGCTCCAGCAGGCACCTGTAGGAGATGGACTACGCTGCCCTGCCACTTATTCCACCACAAGCCACCACACACCTTAGTTGGGCAGCAAGGTCAAGCACAAGATGCTCTGCCTTCAGCCCTACCTCCCTGCATATGCATAACCTCAACAGACAGCAGAACACAAAAGGACAAAGTGCCCTATCTCCAACCACATTCACTGCATACCCAGAATAGTCTACCTAGACTGGGGCCCACTGGAAATCCTCCTGGTGTTCCGCTCAGGGCCACCATTAGAAATCACGGGCCCAAGCCCCATCCCAGAGCCTGCCCACCCCACACCACAGTAAAAAGACCACACAGACATCAGCTCTAAAAACGGTAAACTCCCCCCACACACAAATTATAAAAAGCCATTGATGGTCAGCCCCCCTATAAGTTAAAATAAAAACATTTGGTTGCCAGGGCCCCCCATAAAAGTTTTTCAAAAATCATTGGTGGTCAGGGCCCCCCATAAGTTAAAAAAAAAGTTGATGCCAGGGCCCCCCATAAAAGTTTTTTTAAAAAAACATTGGCGCTAGGATCCCCTTTAAAAGTTAGAAAAAATATTGGGGCCCCAGAGAATATTTTTTTTTTTTTTTTTTAAAAAAAACACGGCATCGAGACTTCGGCTGTTCAGGACTTCGGCTTTTTGGCTTTTCCGGGACTTCAGCATTTCAGGACTTTGGAAGATGTGGCACAGCTTCTGCGCTATCGGGGGGGGGCAGCTATTTTGAAAACTTACACTGGACAAGTGGATGAAGTGAGTGGTACATATAATGAAGAAATACATATATCAATTTATATAGGAAATGTAGATAAATTGGTATATGTATTTCTTCGCTATCTTTATCACTCACTTCATCCACTTGTCCAGTGTAAGTCTGGCTCACCAGAACCAGGGCCGCCATCAAGGGGTACTCCTGTACCAGGTCCAGGCCTAAAGGGGATAATGGAACTTTGATGTGACTTGTAGTATCTTTTTATTTAAAATAGGGATACATTGTTTCTTCTATTACACAAGAACAAGATATATACCATCATTAAATATTGTCTATAAGGATAATTTTTACAGGTTATTTGTGGCTTTTGTATATTTTAGTTGTATATCATAGAACTGTGCTTTTCATGTAGAATATAAGAAAACTTTGGAACAAGCTATTAAAAGCGATACTTCTGGTCACTTCGAACGGCTGCTAATTTCACTGGCTCAGGTATGATTTGGTCTTCTTAGTAATCAGTTTGTGTGCATGTAGTCCACTGGTTTTCACATTGTATTATTCATCCTGCCATAATTGCAAATATATCTAGGGCATTTAACAAAATCAGTAGTCATGCCAAATATCACTCCAATTAGAATTCATGGTATAGGTATCCCAGAATACAAATAAGCATTCACCTCAATCTGACTTTCCCATCCACCTTTGGGTCCTGCACCATTGCTTAGGAATCTTTGTTCTACTCCAAGGCTTATTTTCTTGAATATATGCAAAATTTCAGTTGTAGTACAGGTATGGAACCTGTTATCCAGAATGCTAGGGACCTGGGGCTTTCCAGTTAACTGATCTTTCTGTAATTTTTATCTTCATGCCGTAGTCTGCTAGAAGATCATGTAAACATTAAATATACCCAACAGGCTGGTTCTGCTTCCAATGAGGAATAATTACATGTGTACATGGATCATGTATAAGGTTTTATTATTACAGCAAAAAAGGAAATCGTTCAAAAATTTGGATTTGGATAAAATGGAGTCTATGGGAAATGGGTTTCTGTAATTCAGAGCTTTTCAGATAACTTTTTTGGTAAAGTATCCCATACCTGTACTTATTAGATCATTCCAGAAAGTGAAAACAAAACAGGCAGTCCCCATGAGATAGGGTCTATAAGTTTGTTCTTAAGTTGAATTTGGAACAGTTGGAACAGATACATTTACCTATTAAATGCAACTTAGACAGATGTTTGTCTTAACATAGTATTTATTTTTACCTTTATGTGCATATTTATTTTTACATTTCTGTGCTTCACAGTAGACAACACACGCCAGAGGGGATTGACGTGGGTGGTTTATTAAAGCAAATGCTAATAAAGGACAAGTAAACCACAGTACATTACTGTAATAGCCTCTGTTTGTAAGTGTTAGATGTTTGTAACCCGGGGACTGCGTGTATCCTGAGTGCCAGAAAACATTAGTTTCCAATCAAAAATTAGCTAAATTGTACACAATAGAACTCACTGACTAGTGGGTGATATGTCTAAAAGACATGTTAATGCTATCATAGTTCTGCTTTTGACAGCAACAAGAAAGTGGTAGGTTCTTTAGTAGAAGATTTAGTTTTAAGGACATGTAGGTGTTCTTTTGAGCATACTGTATTTTTTCATTCAATGTATTGCTATATTCATGTAACTTTTATACAAGAAACATGTACATTAGATAAAATATCTCCTATAGAAACATCCATACACTCAACATTTTCCCGAAACGGTTCTTACCAAGCAGTACAATAGGCCAGTGTCAGACTCGAGGGACAACATAGGCCCACCAAAGAACCTGATACCAAGGGACCACCAACCATTAGCAATTTTTTTCACTGATATTTACCTTGTGCCAATTCTTCCTGTCTTCCTGGGGAACTATCTTGTTAATGTTAGCCTTGAATTTTGGTGTTCAAGCAAAATCAAAGGGAATTTTGTTGGTCAAATTGATTCACAAGTGAAACTGCATTTTTTGTTCAGATTTTTATCATTTTGACCCAAATCATAATTATAGTACTTATGTATTATAAGTACTGATCTGTGAGTGTTTTATTTGCAGGGAAATCGAGATGAAAGCAACAATGTAGACATGGCATTAGTCCAACGAGATGTACAGGTGAGTTACAAAAGAAACACTCATAAAGGACATAATTATAATGAAGATGCTTTCTTTTACTTTTTTTTTTTTTTTTTTTTTTAAGAAACAAGAAAATATTTGTAGATATGTTAGGGCCTCATCAGACCAGAATACCATTTTTCCTAATGAAAAGAAAAAGTAATTCTAAGCAACTTTCCAATAGAGAGTAATTCATTTGCAATAGTTTTAAAATTATTTCAAAATGTAATTGCAATGAAATAATTCTAAATATTTTAAATATAAATACAATTTAAAATTATGCACTATTTCCAAGATAAAAAGGACAGTATGCAATAAAAGGTGTAAACAGAAAATCGAACAACTAAAAAAAACGTACCTAGGATGGTAGAATTCCTGTGTTGAGGGCTCACACAATAATAATGGTTAAAAAATAACACATTTTATTAAGCAAACAAGAAATATTAATAGTGCCCTCAGTACAGGAATTCTACCATCCTAGCTACAGTTATTTATTGTGCAATAGATTCCTAGGGGGAGGAACTCCAACTGCATTTGACAGGGTCATTTTTATATAGGGCCTATTTCTCAGTGCATCAACCATTGCATAGGAGTATTACTGTATTTGTAAACAGAGCATTCACAAAAACAAGTACCAAAAAATTTAATTGTTCACTAGACTGTACTAAATTTCAAACTGTAAATGCCTGTAGCCAATTTTTAAAGATCTGCTTGAAGTTTTTGTTTTTTGGGGTGGAGGGGTGTTTCAATTACTTTTTTATTAATATATGCACAGCACACTTGTGAAAACTACAAAACATGGACAAGTCACTTTATATTTCACCAAATGTTTTAAATGGTACTTCTCCTCTTCTCTCACTGGCTGCTCTGTTTCATTCTGCTATCGCTACGCTGTATTTGCTTTGAGCAGAAAACACTATACTACACTAAACTACTTTTAAATGCTAGATTTGTTGTTTGGATGATTTATTATGCAGCTCTGTAATATTACAGCATTCTCTGAATTAATTTGATAAAATGTGATTTCTGTACAGTACAAAAAAAAGAGTAATCACTAGCCGGACATTCTTTGCCATGGTACATGTTGTTATGTTATTATGTGCAGGAGCTGTATGCTGCTGGAGAGAATCGCCTGGGGACTGATGAGTCCAAATTTAATGCCATCCTATGTGCACGCAGCAGGGCACACCTTAATGCAGGTAACTTTTCAAATATAGCAGTACAGGTATGGGACCAGAATGCATGGGACCTGGGGCTTTCCTGGATAAAGGGTCTTTCCATAATTTGGATCTTCAACCTTAAGTCTACTAGAAAATCATGTAAACAAAAAATAGCCACAATAGGCTGCCTCTGCTTCCAAAAAGGATTAATTATATCTTAGTTTGGATTATGTACCATGTACTGTTTTATTATTACAGAGATTTGGATTATTTTGATAAAATGGAATCTATGGGAGACAGCCTTTTCCGTAAATCAGAGATTTTTGGCATATAATGGGTTACCGCATAATGGATCCCCATACCTGTAACATTTAATTCATCTGATCAGTAGTATGATGATACACTTAAATATCCACTTGTGTAGCAAGCTTTCCAGACAAGCAACGTTCTTTCCCAAGTATGCCCACCTTGGGCGATACTGAGCTGATGGCTAATGATCGTATTTCACCTACTGTAAATGCAGCCTATTGGGGTGAGGGGTGTATTAAAAAGCCAATGCGGTTTTTAAATGTGCCCTATCAATCTCTACCCCAGTTTAGACTAGATATCAGTTGGGCCCCATACCCAGGCCAATAAGATGCTGCAGAAGGACTGAATCTGCAGCTTTTATCAACCTGTGTATTGGTACCTTTATAGTAGAAGGGTCATTCATTCCTTACTACACATGAACTAAGAGATCAACACATCAAAATGTAGTTTTGTGCATGTTAAAACTTGTGATTATTACATATGCTGTTTCTCTCAGTATTTTCAGAATACCAGCGCATGTGCAATCGGGATATTGAGAAAAGCATCTGTCGTGAGATGTCTGGGAACCTTGAAAGTGGCATGCTGGCAGTGGGTAAGTTACTGTCCCACACAAGCAATGCCATAATTTTACTAATGTGCACACTTTCCACTTCCTGATAGTACATCAGTAAATAAAGTACTTGGTGGCCCTTTTTTCTGTCACTTACAGTATTATTGCCTCATTGGCTGATCTAGGCTCAAATATTTATGTTAAACTAACATATTACCTCTGAGAAGTGTACTAGAAAAAAAACCTGTGTCCTTGCATTTTTTTGTGATCCCTTATTTTAGCACATAAGCAGTACCTTAGTAAATCGAGGCACCAGCCCTGACACTAGCCAACAGTTTGACTTTACCCTATTTGCATAGTATGTCTGCAGTTATTTTTCCTTTAAATGTACAAATAGAACAATCGTTGTGCCTTGAAAGACAGGTCTTGTTATATTAAGAGCATTACAATGATTTAGTAATGCTATCTGTATTTTGTGTAAATACACAATATAACTATGGTAGAAATTAATTCTGCTTCATAGGCTATGAGTGATCTCATCTATGAAAATGGTGTATATTTGTATACCTGTTTTGGTGGAAAATTGCATGTGTGTGGATCGAGATGAGGAGTTCTTCATTGGATAAGAAACTAGACTGGGTTCAGTATCTAGTTAATGATTCATTGTAAGACTCTTGTGTTATTCACTTCCACTATATCTAAATCAGGGGTGCCCAAACTTTTTGCAACGAGGGCCAAATTTGGTGAGGTGAAAATGTGTGGGGGCCGACCATTCAGCCTGACATTCTTTGAGCCATTAACATTAAATTACAGGAATCAAGTAATCGTAGCAGTAATATTATGGCACATTGGAATGATCTGCCACTTGGTCTATACTGCAGCCTGTGTGCTGAAGGTGTTAGTAATAGACACGGAACTGGAACGTAGTGACGCCATACTTCTTTAGTTTACTGTACTGGCACGTCAGTACGCCTATTGACACCTTCAGCCCTAAAGAAGTATGCGAAAAACAGCGCGTCTCTACATGCTAGTAAGTGGCAGATCATTTCACTAATGTGCCCAAATATTACTGCTATGGGATTCCTAATCGCACTGTGCTGGAGGGCCTCATTATTATTAATTTCATGATGGAGCTTGAGGGCCGGTGTAAATTTAAAAACATGCCGCACTTTGGACATGCCTGATCTAAATGAATAATAAATGTTATGCTCTTCAAGCCTGTGTCTGATTTGTGGCTGCACACATATAATGTGTGAATAACTTTATGATGACTGTTTTTCAACACTAATATTCATTGTTTTTTTCTTGGACTGTTTTTTTATAAAAGCTCTCAGATGTCTGGTAATCTCAGATCACTAACTCCACCCAAGCTCCATTTTCCTAGTGTGTAACTTCATTGTGGTTTTCATGCATGTTTTGTGGATCTGTTGTTTGTTTTCTGCAATGTATTACTGAAGGAAAGTCTGTTCTTAAAGTATTTCCAAGCTCCATGTTGTGCTTCACTACCTAATAACCATGTGTGTAGTGATCAGATTGCAGTGATTCTGTCTTTATAAATTATAACCTGCAAATCAGAAATATTTGTTTTCCAACACATATTGGAGTATTTCAAGTGCTTTTTTTCATTTGTTTGTTTGTATGCTAAGCAATAATATCACATAATAATAAGAATGTATTATTTTACTATTTTATATTAGAATTTCTACCTTAATAAAAAAGTTATTGTGATGTTCAGTCTGCACATATTGGCTTTGCAGCAGGAAAGTATTTTATTTTTGCTTACTACCCAAATTGTAATGTTACATTGTTGCATTTTACGTCGCAGTATTCAAACATATTTATATGTTTTTTTTATATGTATGCTGTACATAGATTTTACATCATTTGTATCTGTCCCCTTCTCCATTTAGTTTATAATCTATGGTCCCTACCACATTTACACATAGTATGGTCAATTACAATGAGGAAGGAAACCTATGATATGTAAAGGAAACCCAAACAATCACAGGGAGAACATACAAACCTAGAAAGACTGCATTAAGCAAGAGCCCAATACACTTGTATTTTGACATGAATTTAATTTTGTGGTCCAAAGTCTGTTCCAAATTCTTTTTGAAAATGTTTTAATTATCCTTAATACAGTATAAGCAACTTTGTCCAAATGCTTTTTTAATAGTCTCTGTAAGGGCTCAGTAAGCACCAGCCTTTTGCTGATGCAGGGGTTTTTTCTTTAATTGGATATAGTAATCACCATGTAGCAAAAATTGTCTGTGCTAGAAAAAGTGTAATTGTTGAAAGACATCCAACCTGTTGCTGCCTGTCCCCAGTGATTAGAATAATATGTGGCAGCATCCTACCAATGCCTAATAAAAATATAAGATTAATTAATTAAGACTTAAAGGAGAAGGAAACAAAAAAAACGATACTACCTTCAAGGTGTTTTCCATCAGGCCCCCTCCTGAAATGCCATACTAAAAAATCTGAAATCATTCCTGCTTCTGTGCACCATGCTTCGGAAATTTCGCCCCTTTCCACAGTTTGGCGCCGCCATTTTCAAATAGGCGCATCACTTCCGCCCTGTGCTCTCTCTGTAATGCGCATGCGCCTCCTTCGTGACCCCCCCGTGACATAACCATACTTGCATTCATTCCTGCATTCAGAGGCAATGTGTCTTTTTTCCTTTTAAGTTAATACAGACCTGATCGCTGCTTGCCTTTTTTTAATCTCCCCCCTCCTCAGCTCCTGCTTCAAAGCTTACCCTAATCTCTTAGCAATTGGTGGAGCAGGAGCACGCGATTGGTGAATGAAGAGATGAGGCAGTGGCAGAGAGGTCAGTGATGACAAACGGAGATGTCACGTGACCGCTTCGTCATCGCTGCACAAGCGAAAAAACTATTCTCGTGCGCAGTGCACAGATTGAAACGATTGCGCATGCGTGTGCCCTATTCAGAAGGATTTATGGACAGCAGCAAAGGTATGCTATATCATCATGCTTACACTTTTTAAAAAATCGATTGCAGCTAAAAGATTGATGGAAAAACGAATGGGAGATTGCTTGCTGGTAATTATATATACTATTCCTTGGCAACACTTAGAGCTTAAGTAGTTTTTTGGCTTTCCTTCTCCTTTAAGTACGATCTGATTTCATTTTGACAAGAAAGAATCTATTTCTGTTATAGTGTAAAAAAAATTTAATTCCCATTGATTCAAAGTTCTATGAATACTTTTTCTAAGAACTGCCTTTTGGCATTTCATTTGAATTGTTGATGCACCTTTGATCCTAAGCAAGCACCATCACTGTAGATATTACATTTTCATATTACAATTTAAATCATATCCAATTTTTTCCAGAATAAGTCAATACTAGCCTCCAGCCTATATTTAGAAGATATATTTGAGTACAACTATTAATCACAAGCTGAGCTTTTTCTTCTTACGCAAAGCAATTCTGTTTGTCTAAATAACATAATAAAAAATGTGCTTATGCAGTTTACCTTGTTTCTTTCAGTAAAGTGCCTAAAAAATACACCTGCCTTCTTCGCCGAGCGTCTCTACAAATCAATGAAGGTAAATTTAATAAGGAATGCCACACATATCACTGACTACAGTATACATTAAACACTGCTAAAATAAAGATTATGTTACTGTGAAGGTTGAAAGTTTACCCAGTCCTAGTAACCCATAGCAAGCACCATATATTTGTTTTCTGACCAGTAAGGGCTACCTGGTGACTCATTGCTATATGTTTCTGTGCCAATATCAAGTTTGAATATTTTAGTGAAAATCTGTATCTTGAACAAGATTTGTTGGTTGCAAGCACAGTCTGCTGAGGGATGTGGGCTCATATTTATTTAAATGTAATTCCATATAAATTTGTATCTGTGTTAGTATCATGCATGCAGTATAGCTAGAGTCTGATTGCTATAGTACTTCTTGGTATTGGGGTTAATATTTTATTTTAATGTCCACTGCACTAAATAACAAAACAGAAAAAGTTGAACACACTTATTTATAAAATCCTGAATTCTACACCGTGCCCCTTGGTAACAAACTTTGCATGCGTATGAAATTGGTGCCCCCCCCCCAAGTATTTTGTCTACTAAAACTATTGTTTCTCTTCACATTCAGGATTTGGTTCTGCCAAATCCCAGCAGTGGTTCAGTTAGATTAAGTTCTATTACTTGACTCTGATTGGTGAGCAGCTCTTGAGCACAGTGATGCAAATTAACTCGGAAGACCCTTTGAGGCCTATTTATTATGCTGTATAGCATTAAATTCATTGGAAAAATGGTGTAAAAAGCTGTGTAAAATAAATGGCAAAATTTATCAAGGTGTGTTTTATTTTTTGCCATATTTGCCGCCATTATTTTATACTGCTTCAGACCTTTGTAAGTGAATTCAGGTGGAAGTTGCTTAAAGAAAAAGAGTGTTGAAAAACTATGCCAATTTTATGCTGTTTTTACATAAGGCTTGGAATTTTTTAATTTATCAAACTTTAATGATTCTTGGCATTTTCTTTGTTTAATTTCTTCAGGGTGCTGGCACAAAGGACAAGACTCTTATCCGTATTCTGGTGTCCCGTAGTGAGGTAGACTTGCTTGATATCCGTGTGGAATATAAAAGGATGTATGGCAAATCCCTTTACACAGATATCACGGTAAGGCACAACATATTGACAAAATTAGACACATGTCGCATAAGAAATACTTCAGTTGATGGTCCTGAAAGTAGGTTTTAACTTCAGCAATTAATTTGAAAGTTAGACTAACTTGTACCGAGTTGTAAGACAGTACTGTGGTATAGTTAAAAATAAGCAAAAGGATACATTATCATGGAAAAAAAATGTGAGCATGTAAAAACATTGGGTTATGTTTGTATTGTTCTAAAGCTACACACATGGCATCTATTATTATTTATTTGAACTTGAGAAAGCTGAAATAAGTTATTTTATTATTTAAGCTATATGTTCTAGTAAATGTGAATTAGTAACAGCCACTACAGCAGTTATCTTATTCCATTACCCAGAGCTCCTGATGGAACTCTGTCTTCAAACTCATGAATGGGATGGGGATCCTTTTGACAGAATATACATATTTTTTATCTTCTTACAGGGAGACACATCCGGAGACTACAGGAAGATTCTGCTAAAACTCTGTGGGGGAAACGACTAAATATTTGTTAATTTTCTCTTCTATATTGAGAAATAATCCTTGTCTTTTTTGTTTTACATTGGGAATGTCAGAGGATGTATTGACAGTTTTAAGAATTTAGTTATTCATGGGCATCCAACTCCACCCTTTAATCTTTGCAATGTCACTGTAGTTAGTCCAGAGTGGAAACAAAGTGGCTAATTCTATTTGCCTAGGGACTCTATGGCAGTAAATTCCACTAGCTTTATAATGTATGTATAACATACACGTACAAGTATAAATATATAATTTCAGGTTAATTTCACATGATTTCTGTTCTTCTATTCTATTTTAGTTGCTCCTAGGATGGCCCACTTTTCATCTAATCTGTGTCTATGTGGCAAGTTTTTTTTATTTAAAAAGGTAAAGCATGCAAATTCAATCAAAACTGTGTATCCGTTGCCAAATTTTGCCAATAAAGGTATTGGCCAGTATTGGGGGAGGTGAGCCGAGATGTCACTGGGGTGAGGCAGTGACTTCACAGGGCAGGGAATTGGCAGATCAGGGCATAAAGTAGGTGGATCTGGGCATGGTGCAAGTGGGGTACGAGAACTTAATTTGAGTGCTCCTGCTGAAAATTTCATGACAGAGAATAAATTACAAATGTACCAACAATTATACTGTTATATTCTTTTGTTTGATGTTAAAAGCCATGTTTAAGGCTTCTCCTACTTACATATCATTTTGCACCTTTTTATCACATTAATGTGTTGCGTTAGGTATAAAGCAATGATGTTATTTTATAAACATTATTTGTGTGATTCAGAGGCATGCCATTAATTCACATGTTCTGATAACTGTAATTAATAAATACACCATTTATTTTACTCAAACTTCAATACATATTTTGGGATGAAGTATTTAAGTATTTTATACACCTTCATAGATAGATATATATATATATATATATATATATATATATATATATATATATATATATATATATATATATATATATATATATATATATATATATATATATATATATACATGCCCCTATATATATTTTACTTTTTGTACAGCACTGCTTAAAATATGGACAGTTTATAAATAAAATATAATCCATTTTAATTATCTTATATGTGTTGTTTTTGTAAACCCATTTGTGGCCATAATATTTAATTAAAAATATCACAAATCTTTAATATTTATAAATGGTTATAAATTATCCATATCTGAAGAAAAAAGGAAGTTCTGATATGGTATTTACAGTAGTATCTTAAATGGCAGATTAATCAAATGTTAAGACGCAAATAGTATTTGCTGTTAATTAAAAAATAATACATTTCCTCTCGTAATCACATTTTTATTTACTTTTTATCTTTATTGTTTTCTCACTGATGTTTTTTCACCTAAAAAAATAGGGAACGTTTGAGATCTCTTTAAAGTGATACTGAAACAACTCAGGAAGATGATTTAATGGTGTCGGAGGGTCGCCATTACTAGGGTTCGCGGGCTAGGGTGGCTTTGGGGAGCTTTTAGCTGCTTATATTTCGTGTGCAGCTTCTTTCCACTGATACCAACACATTTTTATTTTTATAGGTACAGGTCAGAATCATCACTTTAAGCCAAAATTGCCACACCACCTTCTTTTTGAAATAAGAAAACTTTCACCATTTTTTCTAGGATTCTCAGTTAATAAAACCAATATAACCCTAGAATGATTTTTGAAAAGTTCCTATGGGCATTTACACTCTTAGAGGCACATTTTAAAGGGTCAAATTTCAAATTCATGAGTTTTTGTAAACTCCCATAAGTTCTAAATTTGACTAGTCGAAATGTATTAATAACAAAAATATTTAAACTCGAACAAATTTAAACGACCCGAGAACTTGAATTGAATTTGATTTGAATTATAACAACTCGAATGTCAGGAAGGCTACAAACATTACCAAAATTGATCCCTGGACCGCTCCCATTGACTTATACAGTAATTCGTCAGGTTTTAGATGGAGAATAATTGAATTTGAGTTCTTAAAAGGCCAGAGTATGATAAATCTTGAAATCTCAATTAAAACTTGAATCGAGTTTGAATAATTCACAATTCGTATTTGAGAGGTTTGACAAAAAAAATTACAAAATTTGAATTTTCACTTCGACACTTGATAAATATGTCCGTTGATGTAATCAAGATGACAGTTTATTTATTTTATTTCCTGATGTTTATTTAGTGCTGATACATTTCCGTCGAGATTTACAGATATTACACATCATATACCCCTGTGGAGATTACAGTCTAAGGTACCTATCACATTCACAAACAGTAGGGACAATTTTATGAAGAGCCAATTAATCTGCCTGTATGTTTTTGGAGTTTGGGAGGAAACCCATGCAGAGACAAGGAGAACAGACAAACTCCTTGCACGAATGTGACTCGTATTGCAAGCCAGTAGCTCTATCCACTTAGGGCAGTAGCACACGGGGAGATTAATCGCCCGCAATATTATTTGCATTTAGCTGACAAGTCGTGCGTCTATAGTGAAGAAAACATTTCATGCAATTTGAGCTACCAAGCGATTTACTACCCATGATGCCATACGCTAATTTTCTCCTCCCACACGATCAATACGTCAATCAGTATTGAAAAAATGCTTCAGAAATGGCATTTTAATAGAATTTTTTTAAATGTTTTCTCTGACGTGATTTTGTTTTTATTATGAATGGTGACTGGACAAAACAATTCAAAACCGCCACCCAGGAAATGACATATAGCGTCAATGTGTGGAATTTGCATACAATCGTGGCTACTAATCTCCCAGTGTTTACTTTGGTAGATTTCAATAATTGGTAATGGAATTGCTATTTCAGTGAAGTTACTCAGAAAAGGGTCTCTGTGCCTTTTGAAACAAGATGCGATTAAAAGTAGCCTTGTATGTTTTGATGCCAGCTATTTACATTATTCTCATTTGGAAGACAAAACAAATGATTAGTCGCCAAATCTCTCTTTTAAAAATCGAGTACTTTTCAGCAGATTTTGTGGGTAAGATTTTATCTAATACTCTATGCAACACTGCGCATCAGCTCGGAATTGTAGGATTCTACAAAATCTGATCCCCCTCTACTAGAGGGGTCTTTTCTTCATGTGTTTACATCCAACAGGCAATATATTTCATTGAGAAAAAAAGGTCTTTCAGACACCATCCATTTTTATCTCGTTGGATGAAGACACAGGATGCAGCTCTCACATCCGACAGTTGTGTTGTATCAGATGAAAAATTTTACATGTAGTTTATGCATCAGACTTTGCTATCAGTCCTATTCTGTTTTGACCTATGCGACAGCATCCGACTTTCCTGATGCTTTTTGTTGACCTAACACCATCCTACAAAAGTGCTTGTGGAGTTTAGCCCTTAGCCTCCATATAGCTAGATAACCAAGAAAAAAATCAACATGAATGACATATATATTTGTTGTGCAAAATTTTATGAATTTTTGGGGTTTGGAAATTTTCCTGTTAACAACTCAACAAGTCCATAATTACTGGTTACCAGGGTTAGTGACCCTAACAACTAAAAAAAGCTTTTTCACAATGAGTATGAAACTAGAAATGCTTGTCATTTAAAAAAAAGTCTTACTGAATAAGTAATGAAGGCAAATTTTAAGGTAAAGGACACTTTACATCATATTTAAAGAGTCAGACTGGCCTGGCAAGATACCAGATGATATTCTGGTGGGCCTCAGCCAAGTATAAAGAGGTTGGATTGACTCGATTTTACATTCCTGCACCTATTAATATCTTGTATTTTACTCTGATTATTCTCAGCAATTCTGTAATACAAAGTAATACAGTGGGTCCCGTTTCCAGATTTTACACCAACCAATGTTATGTTTGTGACATTAAGCTGTTTAAAATATAACCACATGCATATCTTTCTCATGGTTTTTGTAAATAATGAAATTTGAGCTCACCACAGTAAACTTACTAAACTACTAAAAAAAAGTATATTTATATGGTAATGGTTTCTTTAGATGAAGCAGAGTTTTACAAATGACCTGTCTTATGCAGTCTATTTTTGTAGAGACCTACATTGTTCAGGGGGTATAGTTTCCTTTAAGGTGGCATAAAGGTAAAAGATCTTTCCCAGGGCAGCCGTCCTGTCAGTGCAGATGTATGGGGTTAATCCTGGATATCTCCGGAGGCAGTACAAAAGAAAATTGAAGCCTTTAGCTCCGCCTTCTCCCTTAATTACCCAGCTCTGGCCTTGTTTCTTCAATTTTTTCTTTTGTCCTGTCTAGGAGCTAGGACTGGGTTTTTTTCCCCCCATTATACTAGTTGAGGATAGTTAGTTGTTTAAGTTTTTATTTTACAGGGAATGTGCGGAGTCCATTTCCTAGGGGACTGGGTAGGGACTCCCCCCTCCTTGCCAACTGAGTTTTTTGCCAAGTGGGGAGTCCTTGGAGCCACTTAGCCCAAAGAGTACTCCAGGTGGAGTAAGATTTCACCCAGTCAGTAAGGCCCAGGAGGCAAGAAGAGGATCGGCGAATTCCCTCTACTATGGTCAGGGGAGGAATCGCCAGCACCAACCAGGAAGCAGCAACTCTGGTAAGAAAAGCTGTGAAATTGCTTACACCTGCAGCTTCATGCTGGCTGTGGTTTGGTGGGGGTTGGTGCAGATGATTGGATCAGCATGCTTCCCTGAGTTCTGCATTCAGACGGGAAGGCATCGTGCAGGACCTCCAGTGGCACAAAAATGTAAGTGCACAGGTAACAGGGGTTACAAGATTCCCTTTGAATACTTTCCTTCCCGAAGAGCATTTGTTCCTTCTTCTCTACTACGCAATCCAATAAAAAGAAAAGGATTGCTAAAGTGCATTTCAAACATACTGGAAGCAAAAGTCATTGTAGAAGTTGCTCACCAATTCAGGTTCAGAGGTTTTTATTCAAATTTGTTTTTGGTAGAGAAGAAGGGAGGCCTGTTCTGAATCTCAAACCTTTAAACGTTCATGTAAAAAAAGCAAAGGTTCAAGATGGAAACACTATGATCAGTGATCCATGCAATGGAGCCACAGTATTTTCTGACGACTATCGACCTGTAGGAGGTGTACTTGCATGTACCAATACATCCGAATCTTCTAAATGAAGTAGGCCAGGATCATTTCCAGTTCAGAGCCCTACTGTTTGGGTTGACCACGGCACCTCGGGTGTTTACAAAAATATTGGCCCCAGTGATAGCCATCTTGAGAATGGAAGGGATAAAAGCAACTCCATACCTAGACGACATTCTGATCATGTCACCCACAGCAGAGCTGGCAGAAGAACAGACGCAAAAAACGCTCAGTACACTTCATCGCCTCGGGTGGTTGATCAATGTCAAGAAGAGCAACCTGCTACCAAGCCAGTCAATCAGGTTCCTAGGAATGCAGTTCAATTGGTGGCACTACCATAAGACAAGGTAGCAGGATTACAAGTGGCAGCTCTAAGGTTTCTGCAAATGGTGCAGCCCACAGCAGAGGACTACTTGAGGCTGTTAGGGTTGATGGTGTTGACTCTGGAGGCAATTCCTTAGTCACGGTTTCATCTGAGGCCGCTTCAAAGGTTTTTCCTGTTACATTGGAACAGGAATCACAAGGATCTATCTCAGATCATTCCTCTCACAAACGATCTAAAAGAAGAACTCAGGTGGTGGACAGAGCAGAGAAATGTTGCGAGAGGCTGTCGGTGGTCACTGCCACCTTGGATAGTAATCAGCACGGACGCCAGCCTATCGGGCTGAACAACAAGACATGCCAGGGAAAGTGGCTACAGAATAACATAAACGTTCTGGAGTTGAGAGCAGTTTACAAAGCGCTGAGAGTTTGGTTACATAAGCTAAGAAATCGTCCAATACGAATATAATCTGACAATGCGACTGTGGTGGCATATATCAACCACCAAGGAGGCACAAGGAGTCAAGTAGAGATGAAAGAGGTCTCCAAAATATTTCAGTGGGCAGAAAGTCAGGGCTCAATCTTGTCAGCAATATACATTCCAGGAGTGGAAATTTGGAAAGCCAGAGATAGATCTCATGGCATCACACAGAAACAACAAACTTCCACGGTACTGTTCGAGAACAAACAATTCAAGGGCAGAGGCAACAGATGTCTTAGTCGTTCCATGGAAGTTCACGAAGGTTTATCTATTTCCACCATTTCCAATGTTGGCAAGAGTAATAAGGAAAGTTTGTTAAGAGCAAGTTCAAACAATCCTAGTGGCACTGGATTGGCAGACTTGGTGAACATGTCAGCTTCACCACCATGGCGACTTCCACTGCGTCCAGATCTGCTGCTGCAGGGACCAGTCAGACAGCACAACTTGCAAATATTACGCTTAATGGCATGGGATTTGAGGCCCAAATCTTGAGGGACAGAGGTTTTTCAGAGGAAGTGATAAAGACCTTAGTTAGAGCTAGGAAACCTTCTACGGTTAAAGTTTACCACAGAACCTGGTCAATATTCCAGTCTTGGTGTAGTGAGAACAGAATTTCTTGGAGAAATTGTTCCATTCAACAATTCCTTAGTTTCCTCCAAGGAGGTTTTGACAAGGGTCTTAGCATTGGAGCACTAAGATCACAGATGTCTGCGTTGTCTGTGCTTTTTCAGTTTCAATGGGCCATTCAACCTGAAATAAAACAATTTTTTCAAGCAGTTATGCATATCAGGCCACCGTATAGAGATCCCATCCCACCGTGGGACCTCAACCTGGTGCTAAAGGTGTTACAAGGACCTCCATTCGAGCCTCTAGCAGATTGTTCTGACAAATTTTTAGCATGGAAAGTAGTTTTCCTTCTGGCAATTCTGGTGTTCAGCTAAAAGAGCATCCGAGCTACAAGCGCTCTGAAAGTTCCTTAGATGATATTCCACAAGGGTAAAGTAGTCTTTAGGACTATACCATCTTATTTGCCAAAAGTGGTGTCAGAGTTTCACCTGAACCAGGATATCGTACTGCCATCTCTATGTCCCAATCCGCAGAACGAGGCAGAGAAACGTCTACATACTCTGGATGTGGTTAGGGCACTAAAATACTACTCTAAGCGTACAGCCTTTAGAAAATCAGAAGCTCTCTTTGTTTCTTATGGGCCGCCAAGGAGAGGACAAGCGGCTTCCAAGAGAACGATCGCAAGATCTGGTTAGTTGAAGTAATTAATTTTGCTTACAAACAATCTTCAAAACAGCCATTGTTTCCTGTCAAAGCTCTACGAGGGTCGTCAGTACATCATGGGCACTGAAGAATTGTGCCACAGCAGAACAGATTTGCAAAGCAGCAACATGGTCTTCAGTTCACACCTTTGCAAAGTTCTATAGGCTCAATATTTTCGCCTCAGCAGAGGCAGCCTTTGGGAGAAAGGTGCTGCAGGCAGGAGTACCTCCTTAAATTCTCCCTCCCCCTGTTTTTATGTGAAGACGGCTTTTGAACGTCCCCATACGTCTGCACTGACAGGACGGGCTGCCCTGGGAAAACAGGATTTTCTTACCGGTAAATCCTTTTCTCCTGGGCCCGTACTGTGCAGTAAGTCCCTCCTGTTTTTTAGAGGAGGTGTTGGCGGGTGGCCAAGGTTTTATAATATATATGATTAAATATATATAAAAATGAGATTAATTATATAGTTGGATGTATGACTGTTTGTTTATACCGTTATGCCTTGCATGTTTTCCAAGTTTCTCCTATCCAGGGCTTTGGTATGCAAACTGAAGAGACAAGGCCAGAGCTGGGTAATTAAGGGAGAAGGCAGAGCTAAAGGCTTCAATTTTCTTTTGTTCTGCCTCCAGAGATATCCAGCATTAACCCCATACGTCTGCACTGACAGTGCGGGCCCGGGAGAAAAGGATTTACCGGTAAGAAAATCCTGTTTCAGCTTTAATCACCAAAAACTGCACTCTAGAGAAATCAGCTGTGCAGTGATTTCTGTAACCTGTATTCCTTCAACTATGCCAGTGTGAAATACAGTACATTAACATAAGGAGAGCAAAATGAAAAATAATTCAGCATTTGCAAGTGAAGAAATATACCCATTTATTCCACCAAAATAATAGTTCTAAAGTTAAAAGTAAGATTCATACTATACATATTTATCTCCCAAATTTATCTCATAATGTGCTATGTGCCACGTGTATTCTTTCAGAGTACCAGGAAATCAGACTTTTTATTTATTAAAATATAATATCTGTTCTCCGTAAGTGCTCAGTGACAAAGTCAATTAAATGTGTGAACAAAGAAAAATACAGGGAGAAGAAAGAGAAAATGCTTCATCTTGAATCTGCAAAACAAAAAAAAGTTACATTATTTAATGATTTAAGATTCTTAAAGGACCAGTAACGTCAAAAATGTTTACAAAAAAATTCGTTAGAATACAACAAAAAAAACAAACCACCACAAATTAAAATTTAATATAGCAAAGCCTTTATTAAGAAATAACTTACAGAAACTCCACTTCCTGTCCTCTTCAGAAACGGCGAAAAGGCGACTATCCATCTGCAGCGCTCGATTTCTCCTCCTGGCTATACACTGACAGCATGTCCTCTGCCCCATTGCCTTCTCCAGCTCTTCTTCATCCAGCAGCAGTAGGAAGGCGATGTCTCCAAACCCCGCTCCTCTGCTCCGGGAATGCAGCCCTGACTGCCGACCCCCGTGCCCACTCTGTCACTGTCAAGGCAGCCGAAACAAAGCAGCTGGAAAAGAATGCGTCCAACACTGAGTCGGCAACCCCAGGAGGACGAGCTTCTCTTGGTGAGCCTTGCTGCTCCCCGCCTGCAGCTGCTGCTCCCTCTGTCAAACTGCTGTTGGGCTGCTGAAGGCTGAATCGTTAAGCAGCCGGCAGGATTTGGGGGGGGGGACAGGCTTTCGCTCTGGAGAGGTGCAGCCTCCTAATACACTCAATGCGGACCTGCAAAGAGCGGGGGTTATTTGATTTACTTTTATGTACTCCTCCTGCGGTTGCCGGCTCAGCGTTGGAAGCATTCTTTTCCGGCTGTTTTGTTTCAGCTGCCTTCACAGTGACGGAATGGGCACTGGGGTCGGCACGGAGGAGCAGGGTTTGGAGACATCGCCTTCCTACTGCTGCTGGATGAAGAAGAGCTGGAGAAGAAGAGAAGGCGATTTGGCAGAGGACACGCTGTCAGTGTATAGCCAGGAGGAGAAATCGAGCGATGCAGATGGATGGTCGCCCTTTCGCCGTTTCTGAAGAGGACAGGAAGTGGAGTTTCTGTAAGTTATTTCTTAATAAAGGCTTTGCTATTTTAAATTTTAATTTGTGTTGGTGTTTTTTTGTTGTTGTATTCTAACGAATTTTTTTGTAAAAACTTTTGACGTTACTGGTCCTTTAAATACAGAGAGAACAGCCATTTCCATTTACATCTCAAGGAAGACTTTCTAATAGACGTGTAATATAGCTTGGGTGACTGACTTCATTTCTGTGTCTGAGCACTAAGGGATCGTGGCCTGGCTCACATTTAGCTCATTTTGTGGTCCTGGACATCGTCACCCTCCCCAACTAAATTGCAGGTCACCAATAATTTCACATCAGTCGCAGGTCTCACACAAAATCGCAGGTAATCTGCTCCCTGTATAGAGCTAAGTAAAGGGGCCTGAACGCCCCTGGCTATGCCACTGCTCACATTAGTGTTCAGGTTCAGCCCCGCAGGTTCAATTAGGTTGAGGTCAGGGCTCTGTGCAGGTCAATTGCACAGGGATGGGAGTGGAAAATTTTCTACTCCCATCCCTGCAGACCAGTTCTGTGCACTTTGTTATCCTGCTGAAACAGGAAAGGGCCTTTCTCGAAATGTTACAGCAAAGGAGGAAGCACAGAATTTTCAAGAATTTTATTGTATAATGTAGAGGAAGCTGTGTTGGAAATGATGAGTATAGCTTAAACAGCCAGTTCCAATAAATAGAGGGAGTGTCAATATATTTTTGACTTTGCATCATTAAAGACATGAGCAAGTGCATTTTTCATATGCTGCTACTTGGACTGCAATCAGTCTTTCCAACAACTGAGCTCACTTTTCTACTGCATCATATGGAGTTTTTATGGGTCCATGTACTTATGCAAATTGAATGTTGGACATAGTTTTAATATACAGTTGGTTGCACCAAGAATTACACCACCATTTTTCAATACAGAGGCAGGTAAAAAATCATACTTTCTTTATAAAAATTAGATGTCACATTAAAATGATATACTAAATATTATATGTAGTGACTGTCAGCCACATCAGATCAATTTCCAGTCATATTCCAGTCAATTTCCAGTCAATTTCCAGTCATACAAAGCCGGTAACAAGCCAATATCCTAGGCCTATATCATTACTGGCTTTAGTGATCAAAAATAAATTATTTCACTATTATTTCACTTAGTTATTTCATTTAGTACTATGTATGCATAATAATCATATCTATATGAATCTATTGGTCATTTTTACATTTTGTCTTTAAAAATATCTGGACATATTTATGCTCTGCATGAATGTGCCTGAAAGCTAAAGCTGTATTAAAAAATAGGCCCCCTTTTAAAGGAGAACTTAAGCCTAACTAAAGAAGTAGGTTACAAATGTTTTACATTATGTATTGTGCTTCTGTACCAGTCCTTTAGCAGTAAAGATCTGTGTCTGCAAAGATGACCCAGTAGCTCCCCATCTTCTGCTGATTCACTGCACATGCTTTGTGCTGCTGTCACTTACTGAGCCTAGGGACCCACTCACAATATACAGTACACATAGAATATAAATGTCACAATACAGTGTACAAGGCTGATTAGTAATTAATACAGATAATTACATGGCAGCACAGAAACAATTGCAACTAGCATCAGAATGTAATAATCAGCATTGTAGCATCCGCTTTTATTACAGACCAACCTAATTTTCTGCATGATAATTTGTGACAACCCATAAGCTTAGCTTCTCAACAGCTGCTCAGAGCCCACTGAGCATGTGCGTGTCTCCAAGATGGTGACCCCCCCCCCCCCCCCACATGACAGGTTTGAAGTCCTGGATCATTGCTGTTATTGAGAAGCTGAAACTTTAGGCTGGTGCAATACGTTCCCTATATAAAATATGGCTTTTTTAGCCACATTAATTTTTAGAGTTTAGTTCTCCTTTAAACTCCACTTACCATCATCAAATATATCCAAGAAAGGTGTCCCAGGAGAAGAGGGAAGTGCCCATGATGCCCCTGATATGGAGTCCAGCAGTGAATTAATCTCTGAAAAAAGATAATCCACTGTTTTCTCTACTCGCTGCAAAAAAGAAGAGGAAGACAGATATGGTAATGTAAGTAGAGCAAGCATACTCATCCATATAAATTGTTTATATTTACTGCAAAATCGTATGTAATATTAAGAAAAGGTATGTAGTATCTAGTATAAGAAAATAGGAGTCATTTATGAAGGGCAGAGGGCAATCCACCAAGTTTTTGAACTTTGCACCCTACCCTGCTCATTGAAAAATTGTTGCAGGCCATCATGAAGAACTGTCCCTTACACCCTATTTTTATGCCCCCAGTGCTGTCCAACTTCTGTGGTACAGAGGGACAAAATTTTACTGGCCTATGTGGTGGAGGGTCGATAATAGAAGTCAGTGTTGGCCACTCCCCCTTTAAACCACGCCCATGTTACCACAAGAACTTTTAAGATCATATCCACATTAACGGTGGTAGCACACCAAAAAACCAAATGGTTGGTGCTCACTGCAGGGAAATCCCTCATCACTCATATGTGAAAAATTTAAGCCATACTAAAACATACCCTTAAATCCATATGCCTCATCCTCCCTGTGGATAACACAACAACCCCCCAACACATGATTAAACACCTTAGGGGCCCTTAACAACAATTTCAAAATGCTAACAAACTCCTAACAGGCTTACATTCCACAGGTAGCATAGGGCAAGCAAAGAATGGCACACATAAGCAGCACTGGGCAAGCAGAGAATGGCACACACAAGCAGCACTGGGCAAGTAGAGAATGTCACAAACAAGCAGCACCGGGCAAGCAGAGAATGGCGCACACAAGCAGCACTGAGTAAGCAGAGAATGGCACACACAGGGAGGAAATTTGTATTAGCAAGAAGGGCCTGCACCCCAAATAAAGAGACCAAGTGGTATTTGAATAGTCATATATTTAAAAAGAAGTAAATCACATACATAGGTGTGTCGGATTTATGCTCCTATAGTCCTCCAGGGATATAAGATTCTCAGCCACGATGAGTAAGTCTCTCTTGGATTTAAATAAATACTTACTCAAATCGAGCCTGGCCCCGAAGTTCCCCCTGGGCCTGACTTGAACCAAACAGATTCTCTCAGGAAATTAACCAGACAGCTTTATTTGAGGTATACATTAATACAGAGTATTACAATACAGAGTATTAAATAATAGCTCACACGCCCTGAAAGCTCGTGAGGACGTTGGGGGACATTTTAGTAATATTACATGCAACCTTTTAACCATTTCTTCCCTCATGGGGCTGATCCCTTGACATCCAATCATCGTCCTTGGTTTAATATAACTATGCCTCTATGTCCATTTTAGTACAATTCTTCCTGACCTAAGTATAGTCCAAATAAGTACATTTGCTGTGCTAGCACAGTGTCCAGAATGGTATCTGTGCAGTGGGTGTGTTTTTGGGGCTATAAGTGTCTTTCTTAACCTTGCACTAGGGATACTTGTGACATGAGGCAACAGATGTATTCCTAGTTCTATGTAAACATTCTACAACCCTAATTAGTAGAAAGGCCTCTAACCTTGAAGTGTAGAGTCTAACACAGCTGTTCTGTGGCAGTGTCCTATTCTATAATCATTGCATTTTATACAATACATACCCATATATATATAATTTTAATCTAAAATCCTGATATCCACAAGGTGTATGTATGTGATTTCTTTTTTTAATATATGACTATTCAAATACCACTTGGTCTCTTTATTTGGAGTGCAGGCCCTTCTTGCTAATACAAATTTTGTGTCTGGCCTTATATGGGGGCCACTTTTTGGGCTTAATTGCACCCATAAGTTAACTATATTATATTTATTGCACATTAGAGTGCCCTCCATCTGAGAATATTTTCTATACACACAGGGAGGGAAGGCAGAACAGAGCAGGAGACAGGGAAACCTGTCATTCTAATATGTACTACATACAGTGACACAGTGCTGGTGCTCCATTAGCATTTTGAACAAGGTGTGAACAGGTGAACAATGTGGGCAGTTTCAGTCTGGATCTGAGGTGTGAACAGTACAGGCCTTTAGGATATAAACAATAGAGGTGTCAAGTGTGAACAATACAGGGGATTACAGTCTGAATTTGAGGTTTAAACAATACAGGGGCCAGTTAATCTCTAGGGATACCTTTTAAATCTTACATATGGTAAATAGAAACAGCACAGAAGGGGGGGGGGGGTTGGACATCCCTGCCCTATAGTGTTCTTGCCTTCTGACAGGTAACAGAAATGACCCCTTATGTGTTACAAATTAAGAGCATGTCCAACCAAAAACAGTTATTTAAACTAAAATATAATGAAAAGAAATGTAATTCTAAGTGAGGAGGGCTACAAACGTTAATTTTAGCCCCAAATTCAAGAGGACACTATCTCTTTAATATGGGCTAATAATGACACTTTGTAATAGTCTGCTTTGTATGTCACAATATGTTTTGCCACTGGGTGGCTCTGTTTTTTTTGTTTAACAGCTGGAAGTGCAGTGTACATGTTCTCAACACAACAAGCCTTTGTAGCACAAGAATGATCTGAAAGTTATTTTGTATTCTGTATCCCTAAAAAATAAAGGGTAAAGTAACCAGATTAGATTGATCTGTCAGTGAGTGACTACATCAAAATATCCTTTATTTCAAAAGGAACAAACTATGTGTAATTTATACAGTAAGAACAGGTCACCCACCATTTCTACATTACCAGGTTGTTTACCAGCAACAATGCTTGTTTGACTGAACAGAACATTCCTGAGGCAGTTACACACTGCTCGTGTGATACACACAATGGCAGAGGCACTTATACACTGTGGGGGTTATTTATTAAGCTCCGAATACCCGAAATCCGAAAATTTGAGATTTTTTGTGTTATAATAGGCTTTTTAAAAAAATCATGAATTTTTCGGAATTTATTAAACCCAGAAGGCTAAAAGGCCCTAATATAAAAACACTGCATCTCAAACCTGTCGAGGTTGCATAAAAGTCAATGGGAACAGTCCTATTGATTTTTGGTTGTGTCGGGGGTTTCGGGCAATTTCACAATTTTGAGTTTTTGGGGAAAATTCACGAAAAAATCGTGAAAATGTGAGTTTTTCCTGCAAAGCAAATTTTCTTGAAAATGTAATAATAAACAAGCGTTAAAAACCCGAGCGGCTTAGTTCGGAGTTTGTAGCAGCAGATATTGAGATAAATTTGGACCTTAATAAATAAACCCCCCTGTGTGTGGCACCAAAACAATGTTGGAGACACTAAACACTGCTGCAACACAATGCTAAGTGCAATTACAAAGTGTATGTGTGTTGTCAACTTTTCTAGACAAAAATACCAGCCTTCTATATTTTTATCTTTCTTACCTATTAATAGCATTGGCATCAAGTATAATTTTTACTGCACTTAAATTGAAAATACCATCTAGAAGAGGACAACCTTCGACCGAGAAAATAAAGTAATGTTTGTAATAATAATAATATATAATTTATATATACTATATAATTAAAGTCTCAAACACTTAACAAGTCCTTTGTCACTTTTCTACTGACCTCTGATTTTCTGAATGGTCAAATGTATTTTAGTTGCTATCTCTGATAGTGGTAGTCACAGTATATGTGATCTGATGATATATTCAAAAGGCTTTCGATACAATGCCACTGCATGAGCAGTAAGGCAGTGTGCAACTACAAAAAATACTTTTTGTAAATTACAAAAAATACCGACATGTTTCTACCATCACCCCAATCAATCCAGGAAAGCCAACCAAGAGGTTGGGGGAGACATGTAAGTGACCCCCTTCCACTCCCTACCAGGTGGATCATTTAGGGGCCGATTCACTAACTTCGAGTGAAGGATTCGAAGTAAAAAAACTAAGAATTTCGAAGTATTTTTTGGGCTACTTCGTCCATCGAATGGGCTACTTCGACCTTCGACTACGACTTCGAATCAAAGGATTCGAACTAAAAATCGTTCGACTATTCGACCATTCGATAGTCGAAGTACTGTCTCTTTAAAAAAAACTTCGACCCCCTAGTTCGCCATCTAAAAGCTACCGAACTCAATGTTAGCCTATGGGGAAGGTCCCCATAGGCTTGGCTAACTTTTTTTGATCGAAGGATATTCCTTCGATCGTTGGATTTAAATCCTTCGAATCGTTTGATTCGAAGGATTTAATCGTTCGATTGAAGGAATAATCCATCGATCGTACGATCGCACTATTTGCGCTAGATCCTTCGACTTCTATATTCGAAGTCGAAGGATTTCAATTCCCAGTCGAATATCGAGGGTTAATTAACCCTCGATATTCGACCCTTAGTGAATCAGCCCCTTAGACTCACAATTCAGGGAGTAGCAGTGCATATACAAAAATAACTGAATACTGGAAGTGTTGTCTCTTATTGAGATCCAAGTGGGATTTTACCCAAATTATGTCTGTTTGGTGCAAATGATGCTCATATTCCATCAGCGCAGATGAAGGTAAAGATTCAATCTCAATTATTTTATTCTCATAAGAACATTATAATCTATTGGATGGAAACTGCATTCCCATCCCTGTATTAGTGGATTAACCTGGTTAGAATGATTCTTGCAAGGATTAAATTATGTGATAAAAGACTATTCAGTAAAATTTGATTTGATATAGAGCAGTTGGATGATTCTTAAACAATAATGTAAGATAGTTTTATGTTTATATGTTTCCTTTATTTAATAAATGTCAGGCATATTTAGTGTATGTGAATACATGTATATGGTTGTGTTGAAAAAAAAGGTATATCTGTTTTGGAGGCCAGGTGGAATTCTTCCCCTTTATAAAGAATCAAGGTACTGTCTATAGTATACAGTATGCAGTATAATTTCGGTCTTCAGAACACTGAGGGGGTTATTTACTAAAATCCAAAGATTTCTCATTATTTTCTTAAAACCACTTCGACCAAACTCCCGTGCACATTTTAGCATATTTATCAATATATGAACTTGAAAAAATCTGGTGAGGAAAAGAGTCAATAAAATCGGATTTTTTTCAAATTTGACGCCCGTAAACCAATTTTTTTTTGGATTATCACCTAAACACCACAAAATTAATCTTCCAATTATAAATGGGACATCAGCCATTGACTTCTACATAACCTCATCAGGGTTGAGATGGAGTACTTTTTATATATGGACTTTTACCAGCTTCTGGGTTTAATAAATCATGAAAAATTCAAGTTTTCTTTTCCTCTGAAAAAATTGTGTTTTCTCCTTTAAAACTCAGACCAGAAAACAAATCAGACTTTAATAAAAAACTCCTAAAGTGTTATTATACCTGATAAATTGATCTTGGTTAATAAAGGAAGATGTTGTTCAAGATGGGCCCTGGGAAACCCATTAGTAACAGTGTTAAAAACATATAGTACAATCCTAATTCACGTACCAGTCTGAATATCATTTTGCAAAAAATATTTTTACATTCTGTAGCATGATTCTAATCTATATGAACTAGAAGCTGGATGTAGTCTTTGTGGTTTACCACTAGTTCAGTTGTACCCTAACTAAAGGAGTAATCTGGTTAGTATGCAGACAGATTTTACAGTTCACATAAAGAATGAAATATATGGAAGTATACCTGGAACTTGGGTAAATGGAGTGAGTCACCTCTTAGGCTATCTTATCCTTAAAATTTATGTAAAGAATACACATGCCTCATGGCTGATATCTTAGCTTCTATGATGCCTAATGTAAGATTAACAGAAAACTTCCCAGAAATCCTACTCAGAATGTTAGGGACTTATACCCAAGTAAGTAATTTTAAGCCCCATACCTTAAGTCTGCTAAAAACATTTAAATATTAAATAAGCCCAATAGGTTAGGGTCAGGTACAAGGTACTATTTTATTATTACAGTGAAAATGTAAGAAGTAAAGTAATAATAATTAGGAGGTACCAAAAGCTAGGCACCACCCAGTAATCATAATCACTTAGCCAATACCCCAGGCCGGTTCTTCTGTTTGCTGAAAACTGGAGCATCGCAGAGTAATCAACTTCTGCTTCACCATTCAACTGCTACAACCTTTTAATTTCATGTACAAAGGATTCAGAATTATTCTACAGTTTATTAAGATAATATCTATAGTAAATATTGCTAGGAATGTATAAAAGTGACATTTAATTGGAGGAAATTGTTTGTTTACATCAGAATTGTGAATTACACACATTACATACATCAATTCTTGTTGTTATTCAAAGATTTTAAAGATAGTTCTCCTGTAATTATTGGTATTTTATTTAGGCCATTCTATTACCAACGGCTTTCTTAGTAATTCTTGTATATATATATATATATATATATATATATATATATATATATATATATATATATATATATATATATTTATTTATTTATTTATTTATATTATAAAATATGATTTCTTACCTCCTCTATTACATCTATACGCCGGTGAAGCAGTCTGTGTTCACTACACCAGTCTCCTCTTTGTGTGGGTCCATGGAGGATGCTGGCAGGATCTGCAACTGCAAAACCCAATAAAAAAGTGCTGAACCAACTTTAATATAGTCATAACGTGCCAATTGTTAAGGAGCCAAAGTAAAAATGCCAATGGTCCAATCAATGAATAAATGCAGAATGATTCTAGTTACAAAATCTTACAAAAAAAAAGTATGTAAGGGCTTATAAATAGTTCCTTTAGTCAACTCCCAATAAGGTATTGTCTGTACCAAAGTTTATATGGTCTTCTCCCATACTGAAGCATCCTTTTTGAAAGCTATTTCACAAGCCTCCTCTCCAACTTGGCACTTCTATCTGATCTTAAGACAATTTTCATGACAGCAACGATTTAACAAAGTTATCAATGAAGCCCAATGTCTCTATTCAAGAAGAAGTTCTACTTTAATCTCATGGTCAACAAACTCCCCTAAAACTCCCCTAAAAATTGTTATTCCTGCAAAAAAGTATTAAATGTGTGAACCATGACACATTAAAGAGATACGGACACCAGAAAATAACCTTTTTTTATATCCATCAAAACATTATCTTTGAATGCCAATTTTACCATAAAAGCATACATTACCTTTCTTACCCCAATGTTCCTCTGAGGGGGCTGTCATATTTGTGCAGCAGTAGTCTGAGATGGGACAGTCAGGTAGGAAAAACAGTCAGGTTTATGAACTTTTTTTTTAATTACTTACAAAAGCAGAACTATCGGCAAAAAACGATCAACATGACCTATATGTAACTTTTAACGTAGTTAAATAATATTTTGAAAAGATTTTTTCTAGTGTCGGTATCACTCTAATAAAATGATTAAATTATGTTTAATTTCGTTCAAATTAAAAAAATAAAATTAGTCAAGGATCTAAATTATTTTGCAGTGTATTTAAATTATTCATCATTCTGCATATTTTTGCCCTGGTGGTTGAGCAACACTAATTTTCCGGTGCACACTTCTGCACTAACATTTCATGCAGTAAATCCTAAAGTTGAAAACAATGACATCACTCCTATTGTGCATGTGACCTCGCACTGCCTGGGAAAGTACAGGTCATACAAAGACTATGACTGATACAAATATGCTTTTTTTTTTTTTAAATAAAAAACTTGCACGTGGCACGGGCAAAGTTTCAGAAAAAATTACATTGGAAGACCTTCCTTTAATATTAGAGCCTAGAGCCCTGAAATCACTAACGTTTATTTTGTCATTAGTAGCAATATGTACTAAGAAGTTGGGTCATGCCCAGCACCACCCAATAATTTGTCTACCGGATCAACCACATGCCAAACCCTGGCACCAGGAAGACAGCAAACTGTTCGGTTGTAGCAATCCGGATGACAGATTACCTTATCCACTTTCCTAATAATTGAATCTGTTTAGGCCTGACTCTGCTCTCCTCCCCACCACTACTAGAGAAACTGGTCTCCTGGCTGTTCAAGAGATCAGCCCCATCTAGAATTGCCAATCCAGAGTTCATACTCCCATCATCTTCACACAATCTAGTGAATTTGTTGGGGTGTATAAACCCCGGATCAGCCTCCATTTTCCTTTTGCCCACCTAAGATTTTCTAACTGTCACCCAGCTAGCTGCCTCAACATCCTGCTGCTGTTCTGTTCCCCCCAAACTATCTGACCCCACTAGGTCCTGCTCAGTGAGCAAGAGACTGCTTTCAAGATTGACAATCGACCGCAGTGTTGCAATTTGTTGCTCTAGTGCTCTAACTTGAGCCTCCAAAGTGGCAATTTGCTCACAATCTCCCCAGAGGTAAGCAGTTTGGATCTCTTGTTCCAAATCTGCATACATATGGCAGAATGTGCACTGGGTCAGGCCTTCAATCTTGCTAGCACTCATTATCCCAGTTACAGATCAAAACAGGAATAAAAAAAAATTAGGGTTAAGAATAAACTTGACCTAGTTTTAACCTCCTTTAGTTTGCAACTCCACTTACAGATCCCCCACTTAACTCCTATGTTTGCAACCCCACTTATAGATCCCCCACTTACAGATAGGGTTGCCATCCGGCCAGTATTTTACCGGCCTAGCCGCTAAAACACCTGCCAAGGCCGGAGCCGGTATTAAACATTTACCGGCAATGTAGCTGCCGGTAAATTTGTAATACCTTTCAAAAAGACCCTTCGGCCTGCCCCCAATCCCCTGTAACTTAGCTTTTGTCCTCCATCTTCGGTTCCCGCCCCCCACCAGCCGGTAACAAATATAGGAAAAGATGGCAACCCTACTTACAGATCCCCCACTTAAGAGCAGCTAAACACTAGAGCAAGCTCCACTGGAATCCCAGGGCTTCTATTTATACAGTCTGTTAAGGTGCAACTACTCAAACCCCACCCCCTCAAACTGAGGGAAAACTAACTGCAAAGTAAAGCAGGTTGTGACAAACTTGCTGTAAGCACAATAGCACACCAAACTTTGCTATTTAGCACCCAAGACAAAAAATAAACTATAAAAAATTAAACCACGGTATTTAAATATACAGCTTTACTATAAAATAACAGTTAATAAAAAATACTTATCCTTTTCACTTTTGTTTGCTTTTAGTTGTGCTTTTAGTTGTTTTAGCAGCCTGTTAGTAAGCCTGCAGTCTGTTAGTAAGCCTACTGGCCCTTTATTGCCATCATGTTTCAGTTTACAATACCTGTTTTTGCAATTATGGAGTTGGGTGAAGGGTATAGAGCTCTTGTAACCTAGGTGCAATACATTCCAGCTGAAAATAAAAATACAGAAGGGTATGCATAGCTAAATCCCAGTCTGCCCCAGGGGCTAAAGACGTGTTTACTGACACCACTATCTCCAAGAAGGAAGCGTCAGTATGCAAGCAATGGGCTACAATCTGGTTGAGTGCGCTGAAGGCTGCCACAAAATATTTAGTTACAAGTCCAGCAGCCTGCAAACTCTTGTGGGCAGATTTATCAAAGGTCGAATTTATGTGAATTTTATATTTGAATATACTCACAACTTGAATGGGAGGTTATTTATGAAAAAATGTGAACGTCTTAAATTCGATCAAATGGGAATGATCCAAAATTTGAATTGAATATGAACGAAACTCAAATCTAATTTTCCTCCAAAAAAACTTGAATGTCATGAAGGCTATTAACATATTCAAATTTAAATAGTTACCTTGCCATTTTAGTGAATATTAATTTTTTTGTGGTTTCAAAAACCATTAAACCCAGTAAAACCAGAATCTTGATAATTGGGCCTCTGTCCATTATGATTTTTGGTTGCTATGAGCCTATGATTAAGTGTCCCTGTGCGACACGAAACGCGTTAGGCATTATCCTTTTAGATGTAATGTAAAATAAAGAACTATATATTTTTTATACTCAATTTTTGGCTCTTGGATTCTACTTTTGTTGGACGTTCCGGATTGGTGCCTGCCTAATGCTTGTCGTGAATTACTCCACTATGCTGAAGGTCTGGGGCATGAGCACCCGACCCAACTGAGAAAGCGGTAAGCTTATCCAAATGATTCAATAGATTTATTCTTTTCGTGATAATGTGGTTTATTGGAGAGAGTTAGCTACTCAGGCTGATAAAGCTCCAACAGAAGTTGAAATTGTTTTAACTGCTCTCTAAATGGAGGTAAGTAGGGGGGAAAGGGGTAAGACTGCTGGGTAATGTAGTCCCCTCTACCTTCCATTACAGCACAGATTAATTAGTTAATGCCTCATCCTGCAGGAAGGAAGGGATTCTCCAGGCAATAATTAGGGGGACGGTCTGGGTCCTACCCATACAGCCAGGAAGAGGAATGAGCCAGGAACAGGAGGAGGAGGAACCAGCCAGGAAAGGAGAGATGTGCTGGGAGATTTAGAGACTGGAAGTTTTGTGTTCCAGCCTGGTGAATGACCAGTGAGAGAGAGAGACTGCTGTAAAGAGACTGCTGTTGACCTGCAAGGGGAAAACACTGCAGTGTGTAGCCTGCTTGGAGTTGTTCCCTGCTGTTCCCTGGAGGAAGTTTATTTTCAAGAGCCTAGTTTGATCCAGGAGTGCCAGTTTAAGGAACATTGAAAGTTATATAAACAGACATTGGAGGGAAAGACATATTGTGCAAGGAGAGGCGACAGCATTGCTGCACACATCAAACTGTAACAGAGGGAGCACTGTTTATACCCCTACCAAGGGACACATCACAATCTTTCGTTGCTTCTACACTCAGAGATACAATCCAGTTTCTCAGTTCAGCAGAAACCAAAAGTGGAAATTACCGTTACATTTCATTTAGGCTGCTGTGCCATTTGCAGCCCATTCAGTCTTTTCAACCCTATAAGGGAGCCCCCCACCGGTACCCAATATATCCAGCTGGCAACGTGCTGTGGGACATAGGTGTGCACACTTGGGTTTAAGAGGTTTTGCTGGGGGCTTTTATTGCTCAATTGTTATAGTTATTGCAGTTTTAGCCAGAGCTGTTAAGTTCTTAATTGTCTGGTTATTGTTCGCCAGTTTTCTAACAAATCCTTTCTTACAGCTGCAGAAGTCAGGTTGGACCTGTTGTACTGCCATCTTGTTTGCCTGGTTACTGGGGACTTGGGGTGTCATTGGGTTAGAGAAAGCAGACTCACATATACCACTGCCAACACCCAACATCCACCACTGCCAACACCTAAGGGTGCGCTACACTAGAATGAGCTGGTCTTCCAGATGAAAGAGGAAAATAGAAAGGTGAAAAAAGATGACTACTGTATATGTATGTGAAGGCACCAGACATCAAAAATGTCTAGATAAAATTACCATATCCTCTAGTTGGTTGTCTCCTCATCTACTGAGTCTACAGAAAAAGTTATAAAAAGAGCTAACTTATGGGATGGGTTTAGAATTTAACACCGGCCAAACCCATTTCTTGGGTAGTTTGGAAAAGATGAAAGATGTAAACACAGGTACATCACAAAGTGGTGAGGTGTTCAGGGTGTTTGACAGCCATTTTATTTATACTGTACATGCATGAATGACCTGGGGCAAATCAGATAAGTGATCTTGCAATGGCAATCAAAGCTGATAATGTCTACGTAAATGTGATACATCTCTGTAAGGTTGGTGCCAGGTCTGTTAGGATGGGGAGAATGGTAAAACACTGTAGAAAGATAGCAAACAGATTTGTTGCTGATTACTGTGAGATGGTGGACTTATCATCAATTAACAGGGTCCCAGAGCAATGTTTTCATTGATGGTCCCCCAGAACAAATTAGTGACAGGACTTACATTATTACCCTAATACTGACATTATCTGAAAATGATGCCCATGTCATCCCAAGAAACTGATATTCTTGGGATGACTCTTCTGCAGCTCTTAAAGAATAGAAAGACACCTTCTCTTTGTCTTGTTGCAGATCCTAGCTTCCTATGAAACAACATACAACAACAATAATTGTCTCCCCTGTAGATGAGCAACAGTGCAGAAAGCAATTCAGTAGAATGCAGTGCTAAACCTATCTGCCATTTACCTATCAGACATTCAAGTTATGGTATTTTCATGCAGTAAGAATATAACTAGATGTTTTGCATCTTGATATTGAACTTAAAGCCTTTTTTTGCAGGTTAAACGCTATATTTATATTTATATTTTTGTTCCATTTTATTTATCCTCACGTCTACTGATGGGCGAATGTGACCTGTTTTACTTCGCAGAAAATGTGCGAAACAGCGACAAATTTGACAAATGCATTGAAGTCTGTGGGCGACAATTTTATGTTTTTTAACGAACAACAATCTTTTTCACCCATCGGAGTCTATTGGCGTTGAAACTTGGTGAAAAATTTAGCTCATCACTGCTCATGTCCACTACCATCTACCCTCTCTTTGAAAGTGACTTTTTGACTAATGGAGCATGAAATGAATCATATCTTAATAACATTACATCCCAGATGTGTTCATTTGGGTTCAGGTGAGGGCTCAGTGAAGGACAGTACATTTTCACTTCAATCTCGCCAATTCTTCATGGGCATGTAGTGCATAGAATCATTATTGTGTTAAAACAGCAAAGGGCCATCCACTTAAAATCTTTTTTTAAAGTAGTAATTTTCAAACAAGTAGGCATTATTCTCATGGAATTCCCTATAGACTATAAAACCCTGTCAGACTTTTAGATGACTTGTCACTTCAGAGAATACATTTCCACTGCTCCAGAGTCCAATGGTGGCAATATTTACTCTACTCAAGGCAAAATTATGCATTGCACATGGTTATATTAGGATTGTGAGCAGCTGTTCATTCAAAACAATCCATACTTCCAACAAATAGTTCTTGTGCTGACATTGCTTTAAAAGACACGTTTGAATTTGGCAGTGAGTGTTTTAAATGATGACAAGATAAATGTTTTTTAGTCTCCAGGTACTTTTGGGTATATAAAATGCCTGGGTACTCTATCCATATAGCGTTTACCTGAGTATAGATTAGGTTTAGGATTAATGGCAATCATACGGATGTATTTCCAGTTTAATTCTACATACTGAAGCGGTGGTACATCAACTAAAGGGAGATGAGAAGTGGAAATAACTTGCTCATGAATTCAATATGACAAATGTATTTCTTAAAGAAAGCATAGTCATGCTTGTCTTTGGAGGAAAGAGGCCCACCTAGGGTCGAGGTGAGTTTAGGCTGGGCCCCCTCCCCCCGCTAGATGTGTATTGGGAGTATCGGCCCGGTCCGCCCCCACTCCCTAGCACAGGGAGTTTACAACAATAGGGCCCCTTTTTCGGCGGGAAAAAAGGGGGCGGGCTGAAGGGCGGAGCCGGGGGGCAGGTAAGCCTGGAAGGGGTTTTTAAGGAGGAGCAGGAGGCCAGTGTAACATAACCTGTTTTTTCTTTCAGAGAGGACACTTACCGGTACGCTGCCAGCTTCGTTGAAGATGGAGAGAGGAAGATTCACTGCGCCGAGAAGGAGAGTGCTGCGTCCTCAGAGGTTCCGTGACGAAGAGGAGGTCGGTCGAGTCCACGCTTCCGGTGCGAAGAGGAAGGTAAATTTCTCCCCTCTAGCTGGACGCTCCAACAGGCGACGCAGGATGATGGAGGTCATCGCTGGAGAAGACGCCGCCAGCAGCCACGGACCGGAGGAAGAGTTCGGAGGTAGCGGGTCGGAAGAAGATGTCGGCGGTACGGAGTTGCAGGCATCGCGAGACTTGGATGACGTCATCGCACCGGAAGTAGGTAAGGGAGCCGGAGCGGTCTACACCGCTAACGGCCCTATTACTCCCAGCCACATATCCCCGCAGCCGGTGGAGCAGGAGGCCACAATCCCCCAGGCAGCACCCAAGGGGCCCCAAATACGCTCACCACGCCTGCCCACCAACGATCGGGGTTTTTTTACGCCACGGGGCAACGCAACAACCAGGGGCCCTAGGCCATCAAAACCCCGCCAGACAAACCCCACCCCCGCCCGAACAGGGAACCCCCCTCCCAGTAGCCAGAGGGGGGTCCCCACAAGTAGCACGGGCCGGGGACCTGGAAAACGCGGGGGGAAAAGCCAGGCCCGCACCAACAACCCCAGCAGTCCAGCACCCACAGCCCCCCCTATCCATAGGAATGCCCATAGAGGTGGAGGGAGCTGGGAACAAGAGCAGGGCTCGGACGAAGGAGAATGGGGGATGGAGGCAGAATCCACCCCAAACCAATCTAGGGCAAGGCACCCAGGACCTTTCCCAAGGGGGGGAGGGAACTCCAGGCCCAGGGGAACTGGCGGTCACTTATATTTTCAAACCCCAAGACACCGGAGCCAGCCACAGTGGTCTGGGGAGTATGACCAATGGGAAGATGATGACTCTTGCTATTTTATCGAGGAATACAATTACGAGGATGATTGTGAGTTTTTTCCTGCAAGCAGCCACGGGCATCGCCAAAGGAGGCCAGTAAGAGGAATGTGGCAGGAAGACATTGGTTACGTAAATAACCGGGTGCCAAGTTTTTATTTTAGAAACCGAGAGGAGGAGGAGAGTTGGATCCAATGGAGAAAAGAGAGAGAGCAGAAGGGAGAGGAGGAAGCAGGACCTTCAAGACGGCAGGAAGGAAGGGAGAGGGCTTCATCCAGTACAGAAGGACAGTCTTCACAGAATGGCGACAGGACCAAGGTGACTACACGGAAGACTACTAGGGGTGAGTTGAGTATTTCTTTTGATTCAGAATCTGATGTTGAGGGGTCAGATAGTGAGACTGAGGGAGGAAAGATATTATCATTAATGAAAAAATTCTTTAGAGGGAAAGGAAAAGAAAAAGGTTTAGGAAAAACAAAGGAAAGTAGTCAGTCAATGGTTATAGTTGGAGCAGCAGATACTTATGCATGCGCGTTGACAGAAACAGCAGATCACTTGCCGAGGAAAACTAGGAAAAATATTGAGGCTGGAAAATTTGTGGATATCTATGAGTTGACTAGGGAAGCTGTTCAGGCAAAGGAGGACGGGGTGAAAACCGAAGAGAAAGAAAAAAAGGGGAAAACAATTTTCGATTGGTTGAAGGGATTCTTGGTTTTTGCTAGCGTGTACTTAGAGAAAAAACCGGAACAATGTTTGAATATTATAAAGTACATAGACACAATAGTCGACACATACTTGTTTTATAAAGGCTCTTCATGGTCGGATTACGACAGGGCCTTTAGAAAGAAGATATTGAGTAGCAAGGTTTTGTCCTTTGGACAAAAGGATATAGATTTGTGGACGAGATTGGTTTCAAAAGATAATGGTTCAGCTGGCAATAGCAATAAAGGGTCATATGCTTTTAAGCCCAAAAACATCTGTTTTGCGTACAACGAGAAAAGGTGTACTAGGGGCTATGCGTGCAGGTTTAAGCATTCTTGTTTGGCTTGTGGATTTTCTCATGCAGTAGCTGACTGTAATAAAAAGAAAGAAGGTCAGATAAACAGGCAGCCTTTTCGAGCAGCTTACCAGAAGAGCGGAAACGCCAATACAAACAGCCAGGCTAAGTAAAGAGTTGGCAAGTTACCCAGACAAGGAAGCCGCAAAATTTTTAACAAAAGGTTTTTTGGAAGGTTTTAGGATCCCAGTTTTACACCCTCCCCCACCCAGCAAAGTTCTTAAAAATTTAAAATCGGCTAGTCGACATACCGAAGTTTTGAAGCAAAAAATCGAAAAAGAAATAAAAGCAGGGAGAATGGCAGGACCATTTGAGGACTCGCCTATTGAGGGGCTAGTAGTATCACCGTTAGGTATAGTCCCAAAAAAGGAGTCAGGAAAATTTAGAATGATACAGCACCTTTCATATCCAGATGGTGAGTCGGTGAATGATGCTTTAGATGAGGAACAGTGTAAAGTACAATACCAGTCTTTCAATGAGGCATTGGAAACAGTTAGGAGTCAAGGAAAAGGGGCATTGCTGGCAAAGGTAGACATCGAATCTGCATTTAGGTTGTTACCCTTACATCCAGAAAGCTTTAGATTGACGGGTTGTCATTTTCAGGGAGCATTTTATGTCGACCTATGTCTACCTATGGGCTGCGCAATCTCTTGTTCATTTTTCGAGACTTTCAGCACCTATTTGCATTGGCAGTTGTATAAAAGATCAGGCAACAAAGCTATAGCTCACTATTTGGATGACTTCCTGATCATAGGCCCTAGACGCTCTGCAATCTGTCAAGACACATTAGCAATATTTCTGAATATGTTGAAGGAGTTAGGAGTGCCAGTGGCTGTTGACAAAACAGTACAACCAACCACAAAGTTGACCTTTTTGGGTATTGAGATTGATACAGGGGCCAAAATGTGTAGATTACCAAAAGAAAAAGTAGTAAAAACTAGGCAAGCAGTTAGAAGATTGGAAGCAGCGAATAAAGTATCACTGAGGGAAATGCAACAAGCCCTAGGTTTATTGAATTTCGCATGCAGGATAATACCAATGGGCCGCATTTTTAACAGGAGATTGGAAAAATCCACATCAGGGGTTAATAAGCCATTTCATAAAATAAGGGTCACAAAGGAAATGAAAGCAGACTTGAAAATATGGAACTGTTTCTTATCTAAATTCAATGGTGTCAGGTTATGGTTAGCAGAGGCACAAATTAATCAAGAGGTAGAGCTTTTCACAGATGCTGCCGGGAGCGTAGGCTTTGGTGCTTACTTGGCAGGGAAATGGTGTGCGGCCAGGTGGCCGCAAGCATGGCATGACAAAGGTCTGACAAAAAATTTGACTTTGTTGGAGTTATTCCCAATCTTGGTAGCATTAGAGCTTTGGGCAGAAGATTTGAAGGATAGGGCAATTAAGTTCTTTTCTGATAACATGGGAGTGGTCCACGCAGTGAATAACCTGTCATCAGACTCAATCCCAGTAATTGGTCTACTAAGGCATCTGGTTCTGATCTGTATGCGGTTTAATATATCGTTCAGAGCCCAACATGTACCAGGGGTAGAAAACACTATAGCAGACGCCTTGTCTAGAGAAAAGTGGGATATGTTTTTTAAGTGCGCTCCATATGCGGAAAAATCAGCTTACGCATGCCCTGAAAATTTATGGCAGCTCGTGACCCCCTCTTAGAAGAATTGTGTGAAAGGGCAGTATCCGAAAAGACTCTTTCCAGCTACAAAAAGGCCTGGAAGAGATGGCAAATATTCTGCAGAAGCGGTAAGAGCAATCAAGGCACTAAGGATTTGGTGTCATTTTTAATGGTCCTGTACAGAGAAGGAAAGTCAAGAGCAGGAGCCAGCAACGCATTAGCCGCAATTTCTCATTTTTCCATAGTAAAGGGTAGGACAGATATCACACATGATCCATTAGTTAGGAAAATAATGAAGGGATGGGCAAGAGTTGAAGGCCCCAGGGTTGATAAGAGAGAACCCATAATTGAATGCAGACTAAAAATGATTCTGAACTCTCTTGAAGAGGTGTGTTCAGACCAATTCGAATGTATTTTGTTTAGAGCAGCCTTTGCTCTGGCTTTCGGAGGAGCATTTAGGATAAGCGAATTGGTCCCCCCATCCAAGAAGGTAACAGATAAAGGTTTAATGTATAGCCAGGTCTCGTTACAGGACAGTAAGTTGTTAGTTTACATCAGTAGATCAAAAACAGATCAGTTGGGTAAGGGCAGATGGTTCAGTATAGAAAAAACTTCAAGGATAACATGCCCTGTCAAGGCCTTGCAGGATTACATAGGGATGCGCCCAGCAGGGGGGCACCTTTTGTTAATTCACAGGGACTTATCCCCCATGTCAGCATTTCAATTTAGGCAAGTGCTCAAAAAGGCTGTCATTGCGAATGGATGGGATCCTAAAAAATTGGATCACATTCATTCAGGATAGGGGCAGCAACAGAAGCAGCAATGAGGGGAGAAACAGAGGATAGGATAAAAGGGATTGGGAGGTGGAAATCAAAAGCATACAAAAAATACATACGCCCCATAAATGTAACACTGTAGTAATTCTACAATTTTTAACTTATCCCCCCCCCCCCTCCTTTTTTCTTTGGTTTGTTGCTGCAGGGGGAAAAGCTACCTGCAACATTTTGATCATAGGCCATTCCTTTATTTTTTGGGCAAGACAGCATGCAGCAGGCAAGCAGTTGGTTTTACCGGAGGAACACATGAAGATTACATGGCAGGGGTGGAGAGGCATGAAGTGGGAACAAATGAGAGGCCGGTTGTATAGTGCAATACAGAAGTTCAAGTTCATAAACCTGGTGATAGTACATGCTGGGGGAAATGACCTTACGTCAATCAAAACCCCGGCATTGATAGAAAGCATGAGAAAGGACTTAGAGGATTTAATGTCCAGCAACAAGATAGGGGGAGTTGCTTGGTCAGACATCATACAGAGAGGAGAATGGCGAGGAGCAGTTTCCCCCCAGGGCATCGAAAGAGCCAGGAAAAAAGTAAACCGGGCCATGCACAAGATCATGTGTTCCTCAGGTAACGGGGTAATTAGACATGACAATATAAGGTACCGACAAACACAGCTTTTTAGAAAGGATAAAGTACATTTGACTGAGGAAGGTTTGGATTTGTTTTGGGAAAACTTCAGGAATTATATAGAGGAATGGTGGAGGTCACAAGAGGTCTAGGTGGGCCATGGAAAAGGATAGGTGGCACCCTTCCCTTCTTTTCCATTGGGTGGCATCAGTGCGGCTCCAGGAAGACGGATGGTTCTTCAGTGAAGTGCAGGCCTACCCTCGGAAAGTCGCGAGTGTGGAGCAGACTTTGACTGCACGGTCTTGTCTGTGTCATGCGAGAGGCTGGGTTAGCGCCATTATTGCACATGATAGGGAGCAGGGGGATGGGCTACTGGTTGGTCAACAGAGGGCGCTCTGCCCCATGATCCCTGCTCTCTAAAATAACTGTTTGGTACGGTGTGGGCACCAGGCCCACGTTCTTGGCGATTATAGGAGCCGCAGCTGGTGGTCAGGGTGTACCTAGTCCTTAGCACATATATATATAACTTGTTAATAAAATACGTGACCTCCACAGATTTTGCCACCTTAAGAAGTCTCCGTGTCGTTATTCAGGTTTATTCAGGTTGGTGGTAAGCACAACGGAAGGGGGGTAGGGGGATCCTTAGCCTAGGAGGAAAGAGGCCCACCTAGGGTCGAGGTGAGTTTAGGCTGGGCCCCCTCCCCCCGCTAGATGTGTATTGGGAGTATCGGCCCGGTCCGCCCCCACTCCCTAGCACAGGGAGTTTACAACAATAGGGCCCCTTTTTCGGCGGGAAAAAAGGGGGCGGGCTGAAGGGCGGAGCCGGGGGGCAGGTAAGCCTGGAAGGGGTTTTTAAGGAGGAGCAGGAGGCCAGTGTAACATAACCTGTTTTTTCTTTCTCCCACCCTCCCATCCCAGGTAAAGAGCAAGAAGATACGAAAAGACGGTGCTCCAGGGTTCTAGCAACCGATCGCCCTTATGGGGTCAGGAAGGAATTTTTCACCAGGCTGCTAATTGGCCAAAAAAGCACCTGAGTTTTTTGCCTTCCTCTGGGGCACCATTATCTGTGTAGGTCAATGGGTACCACCCTGACACAGCTGCGTTTTCAGTTACAAGGCATCAGTGCGGCTCCAGGAAGACGGATGGTTCTTCAGTGAAGTGCAGGCCTACCCTCGGAAAGTCGCGAGTGTGGAGCAGACTTTGACTGCACGGTCTTGTCTGTGTCATGCGAGAGGCTGGGTTAGCGCCATTATTGCACATGATAGGGAGCAGGGGGATGGGCTACTGGTTGGTCAACAGAGGGCGCTCTGCCCCATGATCCCTGCTCTCTAAAATAACTGTTTGGTACGGTGTGGGCACCAGGCCCACGTTCTTGGCGATTATAGGAGCCGCAGCTGGTGGTCAGGGTGTACCTAGTCCTTAGCACATATATATATAACTTGTTAATAAAATACGTGACCTCCACAGATTTTGCCACCTTAAGAAGTCTCCGTGTCGTTATTCAGGTTTATTCAGGTTGGTGGTAAGCACAACGGAAGGGGGGTAGGGGGATCCTTAGCCTAATGTTTTAGAGGTGCAACTGTATCTTAAACTAATGTTAACAATGCTTGTTATTGATCTATCATCATAGGTACGTAAAGATAGGATATCCTTCACATCAACAGAAAAACAATTTACATTTTAATATGCAATATGATTCTTTATATTCCTAGTGGAGCCTCTTTCGCTGAAAGAAATATGTTGAAACACATTAACAGTTGTTTTTAAAGCTGTACTAACCTGTAAAACTGCCAGCCATTAATCCCAGTAATAAGAAAGCAGCAGTAAGGAGGATATGCATGTTGATGTAAGGTACAAAATCCACTCCCAGTGATAAAATCATGCAGATTCAGGTTCGCTGCTAAGAAGAATTCTGGGCATGGACGTACTGTAACACTCTGCTCCAAAAAGGGAGACAGGGGAGGGGCCGCCTGCCTGTAACTGGAAGAAGAGGAAATAATCACATAACTGGTTAGATTGTTTTTTAAAGTTCTCAAACAGCAGAGCTAGTTGTTCAGCAAGCTGGCAAGAATCCAGAGTGACTCCTAGCTTCCCCTCTGTATTTAAACACACAGGGCGTGCATGGAATTCAAAGGCCAGCCTTCAACCTTACAGGAAAAGAGTAAAAAATGCCAAATGTTTTAACCCTTTTGGTATCTCATGGGCCTGTAATAAATGAAAAATAGAACAAAATAAATATATGGATTAAAAAAGCTGTAACCTCAAACATAAAATATTGCCCAATTACAATGTTTTGAAATTATTTGCTATTGCTGTTGAAAGCAGCATCTCTCTAACCCTTGCTACTCTATCCATGCTCATACTGACTATTGATACAGTGTGACAGAAGCCATCTGAAAAAGCATGCGCTGTGGGAAATGGAGTCTTGGCTGGGAAAGAGATGACTTTTGCTACATTTCTCAGTAATGTATAAAGAGATAAAATATTGCTCTCTAAAAATACATTTACAGTTAAAACCAGTGAAAATCTTTAATTCATGTATATTAAAAAGTTGCTTAGAATTACATTATTTTGGGGTTTTCCTGTTAACGTGGTTGAATGCCAGCAATTTATACTTTTAGTGCTAGTGCCAAAATGTGTTCGCCCTCATGTTTGTATCCTATATGTGCTACTTACAAAGAAGTAGAGCTCAAATCTTGGCTCAAATCTGTTATACAGTAGCTACTTGTAATTTACATGCAATATACATGGCTGTTGCTTAAAAAGTAACTTAGGTTGAAAAAAGACACATGAATCAGTTCAAACTTTCAGGTCTTTATAAGCCTAACTTCTACTTGATCCAGAGGAAGGCAAGAAACATAATACCATTTATATAGCTTAGTATAGGTTGGTTTATCTTGTGTATTAACTTTTAAACCTGTATAACATGCTGGAGTTTGTAAAATGTTAAAAATAACCTTTTTTATTTACTTCAACCAAAAAAATGCATACTAGAACAATATATATATATATATATATATATATATATATATATATATATATATATATATATATATATATATATATATATATATATATAAAAATAAAAAAAGACCAGCAACACCAGGTTTTTGCAAGTAGAAAAGTGTTATTGCATATGTAACCGACGTTACATTTCGGTCCCCTTTGGGACCTTTCTCTCACCTTGAGAAAGGTCCCAAAGGGGACCGAAACGTAACGTCGGTTACATATGCAATAACACTTTTCTACTTGCAAAAACCTGGTGTTGCTGGTCTTTTTTTATTTTATATACTGGTCTTACCGAGCACCCAGGCAAAGGACTTGGAACGGAGTGCTGTCCACTACAATAAGATATATATATATATATATATATATATATATATATATATATATATATATATATATATATATATATATATATATATATATATATATATATATATATATATATATATATATATATATATATATATACTAAAAACAGCAAGGATCTTTGCAGAACTTGTATTATGGCATGGTATGCACAACCAACGTTTTGGTCCCCATTGGGACCTTTCTCAAGGTACACATACACATCTGTCACTGTCTGGGCTGGGAACTGCACTGTCATGGAGCGCAAGACCCTACAGAGGATAGTGAAGACAGCAGAGAAGATCATATGTGTCTCTCTTCCTTCCATCACGGACATTTACACCACTCGCTGCATCCGTAAATCCACCAGCATTGTGGATGATCCAACACACCCCTCACTATTCACACTCCTGCCATCTGGAAAAAGGTACCAAAGCATTAGGGTGCTCACTACCAGACTGTGTAACAGTTTCTTCCCCCAAGCCATAAGGCTCCTGAATACTCAGGGGCCGGACAGATCTCTCTCACACTCACACTCCATCTGACCTTATTGTATAAATAAATAGCCATTGGATATAATTGTTCTCTATGAGCACATCTGCACTTTATCATGTTCTTTATCATGTTCTTACTACTATCATATCACAATGATACACCCATCATGTCTGATGTTTAGCATTATTTTCATTTTCTGCTTATTGTATATTACAGACCTAAATGATTGATACATTACAGCAGAAACACTGAAACTTTTCATTTTCAGTCTCTGCTTTAGTGACTCTCAGCCCTTGTATAAATTCAATGACTGTGTGTCTTTTTGCAACCTCAACTACTATGTTACTATGTTACTTATTGTTATTAATAACATGCATTTATAAAGTGCCAACATATTCTGCAGTTCTGTACAATAAATGGGTTTATACATTGAGCATACAGAATTACATACAAAGCAGCAACCAATAACAATACAAGAGGTAAAGATGGGCCTGCCAAAAAGAACCTACTTAGGGGTCCAATTTAAGAACATTCTAGCCTTATGTTTGAGCATTCAGGTCCAAAAATCACAATAGTTCCTAAACTCTTGCATGGTTTTTTCCTTCGAATACCTTGGCTTTCTGCCAGGCATGTTTTTCCCCTGTGCATGTTATTTCACAAATAAAAAGCTTGCTACCTAAAAGCTGGCGAGCAGATAGCTGATGTGTTGGAAGGAAGGAACCCGAAGGTGCAAGTATTCTGAAATTGGGCCCTTAGTGTTTTTATATAGAAAGGTAATGTACCGTCAAATTATTGTAATTTTGGGAGAAGGTTTTTCGAGTGAGAGAAATACATTTTGTAGGCAAATAATTACGTTTTGTTAAATTTCTCTTTTAAAACAGACCTTTTTTTTGTCTTAGAGGAGAGAGTTGGCCAGGGTCCATGCCTTGGCTGTACTGATCCCTTATGCCAGTGAATTTAGAATTAGAAATGGCGTTTATTTTTATTAATAAAAATAATCAAAAAGGCTAGTTTTCTAAATTTTACACTTCATGATCCTGCAGTATATGATCACTCTTAACAAAGAACCCCCAATCCACATACTTTCAATATTCATTTACAGTATTTCCAAATAAACAGTATTTTGTGTATAATATGGGACAGAGTCAGAGATAGACCTTGCAAAACAAATCATATGACCAAATGGTACCAAAAGTATTGCATAATTCAAAAAATCTGGAACTTGAAATTTCAGGAAGCTATAATGCCATAGGCATCAGATCATATTAAAGGGAATATATCCCGGTAAATGCCTTGTTTCCAATTGCAGAAAATGCAGCAAACAGACTCCAATCCAAAGCTATTTTCAGGTTTTTCCTGCTACAAGATCTGAACTAGAATTTGCTTTTCAGAAAAGGTTTAAGTTGGTGCTTTAATGAACTGGGGCAGTGATGTAGAAAATATATAGCCACTAATCTCCTAAAGGCTTTATCCAATTTTACCTCTTCAGAGAACACTATAATCCTAGGCATGAGTTAAATTGGCAGAGACAGACTGGCATATGCTGTAATCTCTATATATAGTAGAAGACAACACTCCAAGCCATCTTGTTTGTGTTGAAGATTGTTGTGGTTTGAACTGCATATGTAACATCTCAACACAGTGTGCCCAAGGGAGGGGTGTAACCTCTACCTCTTGGTGGGCACAGAAGTGTGGGAGAAGAAATCAAGTGGAGGAAAATTATGAATTTTGCAGCTCAGTTCCTATATTCCAAGAAACTAAGCAACAGCGACCCTACCCAGGATTCTGAACGGGAGGAAGACACTGATCCCTTCTGGAGCAGGTTGGATAACCCATAGCTCACTGTATCTATCTAGGAGGCATGGAGAGTGACAAAGGTCTCAGTGTTCCCCAATATTCAGTCAATTTCCTTCCACCCTTGGGAGCAATAGTTGGATGTCTGCTTCACATCGCTGTGTTTGTCATAGCTGTGCTTTATAGGTAATTCCCTTAGAGTGGTTTGTTGCCTTTATTTTTGTATCTACAATATTCCAGCATGATCTGACAGTTCACTGCAGTTAACATTATCTTTATAGTTATGAACTAGAATAGTTTACTGTGCAATTTGCAGCACCCAAATGTGAGGTTATTCAAGGTCATAAGAAGTACAGTATGCCTCTAATTTCATAAAACATACAGATGTAACAGCTACTAAAATATACCATTAAACAGTATAAATATATATCTGCCTTCTGGCTCTCTGCCAGGGTCAATGATTCTCCACACCCTCTGCAAAGCAATTCAATAGTCAAACTTAACTTGACGCTTACATCTTATTTAAGAAATAAGATTAATTTTAAAACATGGTTTAGTCAAATATGACCTTAAAAAAGTATGAGCAGTGTAAGCAGTGACCTCTGCTCTAGTTACTGGTGTCCTAAGAGTAAAACAAAGGGAGGCTTTTAATGACCATCTGGTCAGCAGTTTCTGCCCTTTTCTGCAGTAAGATATTTCAGAGAAAATACTGCTGTTTTATAAACAATAATATTATAATGTACCCCATATAGTAACATTTTTTATTGGGAGCATTATAGTTTATAATACACAGTATAAAGCATATTTAAAGTTTAGTGAGAATTACTGGACTCTATTAGTATTGGACATACAAAGTTAGTCTTAAATTTAAAGCACTTTGGTGGGTACAATTATATTCTAATTTTGTCATGATGCCACCGTTTTGCCAATACACATTTTAAGCAAATACCAAAGCATTTAAAGTGAATATAATAATAATATCAATAGAGGTTAATGTACCCCTACCATGTTGTTCTGTAAACATCAAAAATAACTGTTTATGATTAGTTCACCTAAAAATGACATTTTAACATTTTATATAGTTTTTTTTTTTTTTTATATCTCTTTATTTGTATTATCAGATATCAAGCATGCATATATGGTAATAAAGTAACATTACAAATTATGATAAAACGTTATCATACAATTCTTAATGAGTTGTAACATCATGAACAGGGAATAAAGTAATACAATAAATTATAACAGTAAAGGGGAAAAAAAAAAAAAAAAAAAAGGGGGGGGAAGCATAATAACATACATCATCTTCTCTTAGTTTTGAAATCGGATTAAGTGAAGCCCAACTACACTTGCGGAGCATTATTCACAGGGTTCATGTTAACTTTAAATTTTTCCCAAGGATCCCATATTTGTTTGTGGGAGTCCAAGGAATCAGCAAGTAGGGCTGATAAGTAAGACAAAGATTGTATATAGTCAATTCTCGACTTAACTTGAGTTATAGATAAGGTGGGTGCAAGCCAATTCAAGGCTATGGACCATCTGGTTGCAGCCAATAATTGAGCAAATAGTTTGTTCTGTGGTTTAGAGAGATTTCTTGATGGAAGACAGAGTAGAGCATTCTCTGGATCTGGAGCAAGCTGAGATTCAAATATCTGGTTTGCAATCTGATATATTTCAAGCCATAAATTGTGAACAATTGGGCAAGTCCACCATGTGTGATAATAGGACCCTCTTTCTAAGCAGGTTCTAAAACATGTCCCTGGGTAATTTGCCAGGTATTTCTGTTTTTGAACTGGGGTGGTGTACCATCTCATTACAACTTTATATGCTGTTTCCTTAATACTAATATTTGGAGATATATGTCTAATCGAGTTCCAAATTGTGGACCATTTATTTGGGGATATTTGATAGCCCAAGTCCGTTTCCCACGCTCTCGAATATGAGGGAATAAGATCCGGAGGATTGTCCATTAGTAATGAGTAGACCAGTGAAATAACTCCGGCTGTGGAACTTGGGTTTCTACATCTGGCTTCAATTTATATAGTTTTTTAAGGCACTTTGTTGCCAAAATATTGTGTCCTTGCACCTAAGGTGTTGCATTGCAATGGAAAACAAAAGATTTTAACAGCATATAGAAATGGTGCCTAAAAAAATGAATAGGATGTAGTGGACAGTCCATTAATGTGCATCCTGGGTGTCAAATAAGTGAATTTGGTGTGGTTTATTTGATTATAGCTACATTGTGCACCTTGTTATATATCTGTTATGCATCTACATTACTGAGATATAACCGCTTTGCAAGAACTTTGTCTCAGGCAGCACTTTAAAAGCCTAATATTGCCCTGTCCTTGATACACTAAGCCACGATATAAGGCACAGAACGCTTCTTGCAAGGAATGCAGGTAGGTGAATGTACAACCAATGCGGACAATGCTCAACTATACCTATCTGCTTGTTGTAGTGTCCGATGCAAGGTGCTGGTCCCCCTGCCAGGGACTCACATATAACTCCAAAGAACACACGCTGCAGCACTCTGAATCTTATGACAGTGGTTTGTTGTGCCAACAAACTAGGCCTAGTGCTGCTGCGTGTGTTCTTTGCAGGTAGGTGAATGTGTCACAAAATTGGAGTTTTAATAAATTCCACTATCCTAGCTCTTATACTTATAAATAATAAATGTATTTTAGAATATTTCATCCTGGGAGAGGACAGAAAAAAATTCAAACCCATGGAAAATGCAAGTCAGACCTCATGTCACTGATCAAAGAGTTTATAAAAAAGAAAAAATCGAATTTCTTACAATGGAGGGTTTATATTGCAGCTATGAAGACAGGCTATTTAAATAATTTTTTCCTACAGAAAAGGGTGCCTTTGGGGAGAAATGATTAATGTTTATATATACATGCAAGGTCAGTAACAATTTGTTAAGATAAAATATGGTAAGTACTCCTTAAGTGACCAAAGATTATATATGAATAAGATACCCCCTAAAATCTGAAAAGGATATAATACAAATTAAAGATGATCACCACTATTCTAAGTTGAATTATGAACACATGAGTTTGGACTAAACATTTTTTACAGCAAGTTTGAGAAATAGACCTATTTGGTTAAAAACATTTTCAGATATTGTATATAACATGTCAGATCACTTCAGTACAATTAACACATGAGACCTAAATTGGATCAACCAGTTGTGAAAAAATGGTGGGCCACATTAGTTCACAGTGTTTAAAAGGGTAACATTACCTTTGTTCAACATGGGTTCAATGAATAGGGCTTGTGCCTTGTGCTTAAAGGGATCCTGTCATCAGAAAACATGTTTTTTTTAAAACGCATCAGTTAATAGTGCTACTCCAGCAGAATTCTGCACTGAAATCCATTTCTCAAAAGAGCAAACAGATTATTTTATATTCAATTTTGAAATATGACATGGGGCTAGACATTTTGTCAATTTCCCAGCTGCCCCCAGTCATGTGACTTGTGCCTGCACTTTAGGAGAGAAATGCTTTCTGGCAGGCTGCTGTTTTTCCTTCTCAATGTAACTGAATGTGTCTCAGTGAGACATGGATTTTTACTATTGAGTACTGTTCTTAGATCTACCAGGCAGCTGTTATCTTGTGTTAGGGAGCTGTTTGGGTTACCTTCCCATTGTTCTTTTGTTTGGCTGCTGGGGGAAAAAAGGGAGGGGTGATATCACTCCAAATTGCAGTACAGCAGTAAAGAGTGATTGAAGTTTATCAGAGCAGCTGCGAAATGGACAATATGTCTAGCCCCATGTCAGATTTCAAAATTGGATGTAAAAAAATCTGTTTGCTCTTTTGAGAAATGGATTTCAGTGCAGAATTCTGCTGGAGCAGCACTATTAACTGATGCGTTTTAAAAAAAACATGTTTTCTGATGACAGGATCCCTTTAACATACACTTTGCCTAATGTTTTATAAAAAGTACATTTTGGTCATTGCAAAGTAGTTAGTCAGTGCACCACCTACATAATGGACACCGGTTAATAAAATAGTCACAACAAAGAGGAAAGAGAAATGGTTCTATAGTGAAAATTGAATTATCTACCTTGTAAACATGGTGTTGTTCAGAAGAATGGTAAGTCTGCTACACCAGTTTGCAATATTTTATATGTAGGTACACCCAATCTAGATATTTTGAAGTGCCCCACATTATCTGCTGACTTTGTTAGACACCATGTAATTTATTGACTGTAGTTTTCCCTCCTGAAGAGATAAAAACATCATCAGAGCCCTAAGGTTATGGGCACACAGGGTGAAAGCTCCTGTGTATTTTTGCAGGCTGAGAGAAGCAGATCTGCTCAGTGCCACTGCTCTATGAAGTGAATCTGATAAGCCTGTTTGTGCTCACACACAGCAGAGCGGAAGCTGAGGTCAGCCCAAATACACTTATAGGAGGCATCTCCAAGCTGACCTCAGCTTCAGCTCCACTGTGTGTGAGCGCACACTGGCTGATTGGATTTAAAGTTTTATGTTCCTGTCTCTGGTGTTTCCATTTGGCAGCTCAGTGAGGCAGATGCAGGTTCTGAACTGTTACAATTTGCTACATTAATTGCTACATTTCTCAGCAGCATCTGTGGAATATTAGCAACTATTGTATCAATTCTAACAGCTGCCATTAATGAAAATCAGAGATTCTGCTCAGCAGGACAAAAGATGAAAATGTATAAACTTGTGTATTAATTTAGAACAGTTTGCAAAGTCAGTGACAACCCTCCCCCCAATCCAAGTGTAGCTTTACAAAGACATAAAAAGGTGAAAATTTAAATTTTAAGCTTCAGTATAAGAAAAGCAATCAAAAATAGAAGGTAATTATAAAAAGCCTTTTATTTCTGGTGAACTATTGGACGAAAAAAGTGTTGGAAGTTGACCAACCCCGTTAACTAAAACTCTCCACATTTGCATTTTTCTTTGCTGATTCATTGTATTATTAGTTCTGTGTATCTTATTGCATGATATAGTGCCCATCCAAATTTCCTTCCTTCCTTTACTTTGTTACAGCTGTGTCGAGAGGCTGTTACCAGACAAGTAGGTTCCTATGATTTATATATATATATTAATATGTAAATACATGTTTTTTAAACTGACTTGTATTTTCCTGCAACACTAAGGGGCAGATTTATCAAAGGTCGAGGTGAATTTTAGAATTGAAAAAATTCAAATTTCAAGCTATTTTTGTGTACTTCGACTAGGGAATAGTCCAAATTTGCAAAAAATTAGAAAATTCGAATATCGAAATTTGTCATGTACTGTCTCTGTTTCTAAAAATTCGACTTTGACTATTCGCCATCTAAAACATGCCGAATTGCTGGGCTTTGGAGTCAATTGGTGGGCTTTGAAAGGTTTTTTTGGGGAAAAACTTTCAATCGAATTTGTTTGTATGCGATATTCCTTCGATTAGAACGATTCGAAATTCGGCCAAATATGAACCTATTCGATCGAAAATGGACTTATTTGACCCAAAAAAACTTGTCGGTCGTTTTGAATTTGAACTTCAACGTTTTTTCAATTCGAAATTCGACCCTTGATAAATATGCCCCTAACTGAGGGTCTGAATAACAAGCTCTAGAACAGGGATCCCCAACCTTTTAAAGCCGTGAGCAACATTCAGAAGTAAAATGAATTGGGGAGCAACACTAGCATGATAAATGTTCTTGGGGTGCCAAATAAGGGCTGTGATTGGCCATTTGGTAGCCCCTATGTGGATTGTTAACCTACATTGAGGCTTTGTTTGGCAATACACCTGGTTTTTATACAACCAAAACTTGCCTCCAAGCCCGAAATTCAAAAATAATCACCTGCTTTGAGGCCACTGGGAGCAACATCCAAGGGGTTGGAAAGTAACATGTTGCTCACGAGCTACTGGTTGGGGATCACTGCTCTAGAACATTGATCCCCAACCAGTGGCTCACCTTGGATATTGCTCTCAGTGGCCCCAAACCAGGAGCAAATTTTTGAATAAGCAAATTTTAATTACATGAAAACTAAGTGTACTGCCAAGTAAAACTGTAGGCTGTCAATCAATGTAGGGAATAGCCAATCACATCCCTCATATATATAAACGTGTGTGTGTGTGTTTTTGCTAAGTACAATGGGAGATATTAAAAAAAAAGTAAAGCAAAGAAAGGCAATCTTAGTTTCATACTCAGCTTGGAGCTGTTGGTCAGCAACATCTGGTTCAGGGAACGATGCCAGCCCCCTAACTGGTCGATATTTTTTCTTAGAAATAATTATAACCAGACAAAGTGTGTATGTGAAAGTATCCATAGCAGGACAGTGACTTTTCACAGCAGACTCAAATTCGGCCAAATGTGTGTGTTTTTGCTAAGTACAATGGGAGATATTAAAAAAATCTAGAGCAAAGAAAGGCAAGCTTAGTTTCATACTGAGCTCAGAGTGGAGGATTATTTGGAGCTGTTGGTAAGCATCATCTGGTTCAGGGAACGATGCCAGCCCCCTAACTGGAGCGTCAGGATCATATTTAACACATGTCCTTGAAGATATTTTTACTTAGAAATAATTATAACCAGGCAAATTGTGTGTATGTGAAAGTATCCATAGCAGGACAGTGACTTTTCACAGCAGACTAGGGAGAATCTGTTCCTGGCAGTTGCAAAAAAAAAATAGTCTTTTTCAGTATCACCTTTAGATGTAAATTGAACAGCTAGTAAATATAGCACTAATAATTATTAATAATAATAATTATTTTTTATTAAAAAAAAAGTCTATATTATATAACTGGGTAATTGCAGATAAACTGTAAAAATGTACAATATTCTTAGCTCATGTGGAAAACATACAATGTGATTAAAGCACCATTTGCTGCAGACTTGCAAGGGGTTAAATACTTGATTTTACCTTTACAATACCATTATATTTTTATTAATAAGAATCAGGTATTTAAACAACTTGGAGAGGGGTTAGCCAGACAGACAAAAAAATTCAAAGGACTCAAGTATTTAGAGATTCTTCATAAAAGCTTGTTGTAAAGGCCCTCAAGTTAAAAACTTAAAATGATTGCATAAAATTGAGCTGTAACTGCATGTGTAACACTAACAGCGTCCTAAAAAGCTTATAAAGAACTTAAACTGTTGGTAGTAAATTTTGAAGAAATTGACTCCTTCTAGCACATATAGTAGCATGCAGCATGGCTTTGAAAGCAACACATTGAAGTAAAATTTGTTGCATTGGCTCCAAATGGCAGAGCAGTAAATTGAATTTATCGAGTAAGAGGCAAACCTGAGGTCTCCAGTTCCTTTTTATTGTATAAAGCATGGGAGGTTTAGCATGCTAACAGGATAAATAATCAAATTGTATACACCACCAAAACTCTTTGGAAAAATCTTTGAATGTTTGGAAATAAGTTGCATTTACAAAATGTGTAGCTGTTACACTTCAGTTCCATTAACCATTCTTTAAACAGATTGACTTGGATTGATACGTAGAGGAAAAAATAATATCATTATTCCCCTGTTGTGTATGTGTGATGTGGGCGGCATTCTTATAAACAGAGGCCCTGCCTATAAGAAGAATATTCTGTGTAAAGCTAACCCTTTCCTGCCTCCACTAAATGTGTTATCAATTATTTCCCCTTGTCATTTCTTCCATTCCTGTTGTAGCTGCCTCTGTAAGTAAAAGAAAGAGAAGCTAAAATACAGTAATTACATTTGTATTAAAAGGTTTACATGTAAGAAAAGTCGACATAAAATAGAAAGGATTAGATCTTTAACACAAAGGCTGTTACCGTGGATAGAGAGGTCATCAGAGGATCAGCCAAGCAGATAAGACGTAGAGCATCACGGCATTAATAGGAGAACAGCAATAGTGGGAAAGGCAGAAAGCACAGTTCAGCTTAGAGCACTAAGCAAGGTTAACTAAAAGGGCTAACCACAAATTCATTCTGCTGAGATGCTGAGCAACAAAGCTGCAAAATTTGAAAGAAGGTAACACAGGGTATGAGATAGTGTAACACTAAGGGGCAGATTTAATAAGGGTCGGAGTAAAAAGTTGAATTCAAATTATCAAATTTTTTTTGGGTCAAAACTCTCAAATTCGAATTGTGAATTATCCAAACTCGATTCGAGTTTTAATTCGAATTTCTAGATTTATCATACTCTGGCCCTTTAAGAACTCGAATACGACTATTTGCCACCTAAAACCTGCCGAATTACTGTATAAGTCAATGGAAGAGGTCCAGGGATCAATTTGATGATATTTGTAGCCTTCCTGACTCTCGAGTTTTTTTCGGAGAAAAAACACGAATAAAGTTTTTTAAATTCGAGTTTGATTTGAGTTTTCCGGTCATTTCAATTAGTTTGAGTTTAAAACATTTGGGGGCAGATTTACATAGGGTCGAATATCGAGGGTTAATTGACCCTCGATATTTGACTGCCGAATGTAATTCCTTCGACTTCGAATATCAAAGTCGAAGGATTTACCGCAAATATCGAAGGATTTTAATCCATTGATCGAAAGATTTTTCTTCGACCAAAAAATTGATAGAAAGCCTATGGGGACCTTCCCCATAGGCTAACATGGCACCTTGGTAGGTTTTAGGTGGCGAAGTAGGGGATCAAAGTTTTTTTTAAAGAGACAGTACTTCGACTATCGAATGGACGAATAGTCAAATGATTTTTAGTTTGAATCGTTCGATTTGAAGTCGAAATCGAAAGTCGAAGTAGCCAATTCGATGGTTGAAGTAGCCAAAAAAAACATTCGAAATTCGAAGTTTTTTTTATTCTATTCCTTCACTCGAGCTAAGTAAATGGGCCCCTTGATGTTATTAATACATTTCGACTTGGGAGTTTAGGGAAGTTTAAAGAAAACTCACATGAATTCTAAATTCAACATTTGATAAATGTGCCTCCCCGACAATACATTTGGATAAAAGCTGCATTTAGGAAATGTAGTTAAAAATGTACAGTTTCACTTTTTTATTTGGTCAATACTTCCCTTCACGAACAATGTCGATGGGGCTGCATGGTAGCTAAAGTTATGCATCTAATGACATTTTAAAATGCAGTTGTCGTCCATTGGGTATTGAGGTGCATGAATTCACCTTGGACATACAATGAACAAATAGTAACAAAATGCAGAACTTTGCTTTGATACACACACACACACTGTCACGATTGGCACCCTATATCCAGAACAAGTGCTAGGCTCCCTGGACTCAGCTCCACATCTGCCTGTAGCTGCCGGCCTTCACTTCGGGAAGAGCCCTCCGCTAATCGGATGCCGCCAGGTCTTAATAAGAGAGGAGTCTAGCAAGGGTTCTGGACAAGCAAAGGGGCAAGATTGTTTACCAAGGATTTTTGACGGAATAGCGTGGTCAGACAGGCTGGGTTGGTACAGACAGAAAGAGAGAGAGAGGGGTGAGTGTGGGGGTAACTCAGCAGAATGAGAGGGGAAAGGATAAAAGAGGACAGTTAATAAAGTGAGGCAGAGGGTTATTAGAGACACACTCACACACACAGTTTGTCAGACCTTCTTACACACAGTTACTCTTACACACACACATTAACACTAAGGGGCCGATTCACTATGGGCTGAATATCGAGGGTTAATTAACCCTCGATATTCGACTAAGAATTAAAATCCTTCACCTTCGAATATAGTAGTCGAAGGATTTAGCGCATATAGTTCGATCGAACGATCGAAGGATTTTAATCCAACGATCGAAGGAATATCCTTCGATCAAAAAAAGTTAGCCAAGCTTATGGGGACCTTCCCCATAGGCTAACATTGACTTCGGTAGCTTTTAGATGGCGAACTAGGGGGTCGAAGTTTTTTTTAAAGAGACAGTACTTCGACTATCGAATGGTCGAATAGTCGAACAATTTTTACTTCGAATAGTTTGATTCGAAGTCGTAGTCGAAGGTCGAAGTAGCCCATTTGATGGTCGAAGTAGCCCAAAAAAAACTTCGAAATTCTAAGTTTTTTACCTTCGAATCCTTCACTCGAAGTTAGTGAATCGGCCCCTAAGGGGCAGATTTATCAAGGGTCGAATTTCGAAGTTAAAAATACCTTGAAATTCTACCATCGAATTGAAATACTTCGACTTCGAATATCGAAGTTGAAGTTTTTTTTTCAGCAAATTTTGGTATCCTGCGGTCGAAGTAAAATCATTCGATCGAACGATTAAATCCTTCTAATCGAATGATTCAAAGGATTTCAGAGATCGATCAAATGATTTTACTTCGACTTCCAAAAACGTAGAAAAATGCTCTAGAAGGTCCCCATAGGCTAACATAGCACTTCGACAGGTTTAATTTGGCGAAGTATTGAAATCAAAGTTTTTTTTAAAGAGACAGTACTTTGATTATTGAATGGTCGAATATTTGAACGATTTTACTCCGATTTTACTTCAAAGTCGTAGTATCCTATTCGATGGTCGAAGTATCCAAAAAATTACTTCGAATTTCGAATTCCCTCAAATTCACTCCGACCCTTGATAAATCTGCCCCTAACAGTTCATTTTACACACAGGCATAGATACACACAAAGACACACACACACATACAGTATATATTTAAACTGGCATTCACATTTCAAGTTCAACACAACAGATTCGCCCTCTACTCTGATTCTCTCAATCGTCACACAGGAAGTTGTCTCACAGAGGGAAGAGGAGCTAAATCCCAACTGCTGCTCTTAGCAGTAGAATGGGTATTGGGATGTTCCATTATTTTAAGGGGTGCTAACCATAAGATGTAAGCCTTTTATAATCTTATTGCAGGTTTAATGGTAATGGCAGGCTTAATGGTAATTTTAAGAAATGTGTTCATATAAAAAAGAACAAAACAAAAAAAATATACATATGGCAAGTACAAGTCCAGGGGGTGGGGCAAGTGCCCCCCCTGCCCCTATCTGTGGACGAATTGCAGTATAATCACGGCTCCGCACACACTTCATAATCAGCAGGTTATTTATTGTTATTTTCACCACACATCAACGTTTCGGGGGGTTTTCACCACCCTTCATCAGGATAAAACACCCAAGTAACACAAACCCTTATAAGTGCAATGCTCCTCCTTCTATTCCCATGATGCAACTTCTGGTTAACCCTTTATATGGGTTAAAACTTTATACATTTCTATTAGTGATATTTACTCTTTTCCATCCTTATTCTCATATATCATCAGTGTTATACAATAATTTAAATCACACACATAAATGTTAAGTTATATAAATAGTATAAAACGTTTATAAAAAATATGAAAGTGCATTAGTGCCCATTACTCACTATCGGTGACCACATTAATTTTCTCTAACCACCACCCATTTTGATAGTCCTCACATGGATATTTCTCATCTAAAACAAAAAATGGAAAAGACACAAAAATCTTAAACTTTTATAATTAAAAGCATATTAAAAGCATTGTGCGTTATCTTATAAAAAGCATGTCAAGCTGAAATTCTCATTTAGACCTCCCGGAGTTAATGTCTTAAGTTGCCAAATCCAGAAGGCCTCTCGCCTCAATAAAAAATTTTTTACATCATTTTCTACATCTTTCCTCACTACCTCCAGTACCTGCCATCTCAATTGAGCAACATTGTGTCTCATCTCGAAGAAATGTTTCGCCAATACTGTTTCTTTATTGTATTTCTCCTTTCCTTTCTTCCTATCAGTGTCAGTATTCCCTTCCTTTTCTTCTGGTTTGAAATTCCTTATTACACTCTTATGTTCGTTCAATCTCGTTCTCACCGCCCTGGAGGTCTGACCAACATAACATAACCCACAAGGGCATTTTAACAGGTATATAACACGCTCCGAGATGCAGGTTGCGAAATGCTTTAATTTTATATCATGCCCTTGGCTCGGATGCTTGCAAATTTCTCCTTTGATGATCCCATTACAGTGGCCACAATTATAACATGGGAAAGTTCCCACCCTGTTATATACTGGTTTTTGCATTGGTTTCCTTCTAAAATCCGTTTTTACTAGTCCATCTGCTATAGTCTTTCCTCTCCTATAGCTAAACAGTGGTTTCTCTGTGAACAATTTACCATAGATTTTATCTTTTTGTAAAATTGGCCAATGTTGTGTTATTACTTTCCTAAGTAGGGTTGAATGGGGCCCATATGTCGTTACACATACCACATTTTGCTTCTTAGGGGTTTTATCCTTATCCCTTACTTTCAAAAGGTTGTCCCTATCCATATCTAGGACATCCTTTTTAACCCCTTGCAGATCGTGTTTATTATATCCCCGTTCATGAAATTTTCTCACCAGATCATCAGCTTGCTGTTCATATAGTTCATCCGAGGATGTAATACGTCGAGCCCTGATGAATTGGCTCTTGGGTAGTCCCCCAGTGACCCCCCTTGGGTGAAAACTGTTTTTATGCAATAAGTTATTCTTATCTGTGGGTTTTTTAAATAAATCAGTATGGAAGCCCCCATCAATCAATGTCACTTGTACATCCAAATAATTTACTATCAACGGACCCTCACACATAGTGAATTTTATGGTAGTGTGGACGGTATTCAGGTATGCGTGGAACTCAGACAGTAAAGCTGGTGGACCTGTCCATACCATGAAAATATCGTCCACATACCTTTTCCATACTGCTATGTGGTGCTTGTAGACCGGATGACTCAGTACAAATAAATGCTCAAAGTTATGCATGAAAATATTTGCATAGGCCGGAGCCATATTAGCTCCCATACTGGTGCCCTGTACTTGTAGATAAAAATCTGAGTCAAACCGGAAGTAATTTCGCTTCAAAATAAAATCCAAGCACTCACAAAGAAAATTCACTTCATGTGATGGTACTTTATCCTCCAGAAGGTACTCCCTACAGCATTCTATTCCCTCATCGTGTATTATTGAGGTGTACAAATCCTTCACATCAATTGTACAGACAATAGGTGATGGTGGCAGTAACGGCGTTTCTCTAAGGGAGTTGAGAAATTGTGTGGTATCTTTCAAGCAAGTGTCCAATTTAGGTATAATCTCCTGCAAAAAGGTGTCTACATATATTGCCAATGGTTGTAAGAGTGAGTCTACCCCCGACACTATGGGTCTACCCGGTGGGTTGACTAAAGTCTTGTGTACCTTGGGAAGGAGATAAAAGATCGGTACCCTAGGGTTTTCTTTCAGTAGCAAGGCTTCTATTTCTGGGGTAATAATCCCTGTCACACATGCATCATTTAAGAATATCTGTATATCCGTTCTCAACCTTGCAGTGGGATCATTACTTAATTTAAGGTAGTGGTCCGAGTTTGAGAGCTGTCGTTCCACCTCCCCTAAATAATCCTTAGTATTAAGGACCACCTATCTGTGGACGCCCATGGGGGGAGCACTCACGAGAGGAGTGGAGCCACCATACTGTATTTATACATCAGTAAGCCATTAGCATTAGACAGTCAGGTTGGCCAAACAGTCAGGTATAGGAACTTCAAGTAACAATTACAAAAGCAGAATTTTCAGAAAAAAATGATCAACGTGACCTATAGGTTACTTTAAAGGGGTTATTTACTAAAACCCTGAATTTTTCTGGACTGGTTTTTAAAGGGGAAAACTCAAATTTTTCGCTAAAAGTACAAATCCAAAAATACTCCATCTGAAACCTGTCGAAGTTATGTAGAAGTTAATGGCAGATGCCCTTTTACAATTGGAAAATATCATGATCTGCTCTAGGTTTTTTATACAATAATCAATAATTATTTGTGGTTTTCTGCTCAATGTGAAAAATTATGAGTTTTCAGGCGTCAAACAGGCCCAGCCTTGCAATCTGTGGGTTCTGGCAAATGCCAGAGGGGCTGCTGTAAGTTGCCATAGACAGGCACTATTTATTGGGCTGGTGAGGTGCTGTTTGGGCCTCTGTGTAGCTGAAATGCCAGCGTCTATTTTGAATCTCAGTCCAGACGTGGCGTCAAATCTGAAAAATTTGTACAGTATTTTTCCTCACAAAGTTTTTGAGTTATTTTATTGATAAATAAGGTAAAATTGTGGATGGGAGTTTGGTTGAATTTGTTTTAATAAAATAATGAGAAAAAAAATCGAGTTTTAGTAAATAACCCCCAAAGTCATTTTACATTCTATATAACAAAGTAAAATTTCAGGGCACAAAATGAACTTATTTTAAAAATGTACTTATTTTTAAGTTTACTTTCCCTTTCAGCCCAGTTTATCTTATGTTATGGTGTGATTTTCTCCAGGACTGTGTTTTCTCTCTATGTGACACTATGAGAATTTTGTGATGTTTGTTCCCACTTGCTCTAAATCATAAAGATAACCCAAACCTGCCATCTGTATACCATCTGTATAAGTTTTTGAGTTCTTTTCAAAATATTTGTTTGCTAGTATTTGTTTGCTTTTTCCATATATAGTATCAGCATGAGCAGTATGTGTCTAACAAGTCAAGAACCATAGTTGTTCCCACTCATGTACTTTATACAGTATATAATGTATATATGCAGAAGTTTTGTGCACACAAAATGAAATGGCCTTATGCTTCTACTTATAAGTACAGAAAAACTGAAGATGATCCATTCTTTTGAAAGGGCTGTATATACTGTTCTGAATATAGTTATTGTATAATCTTTGATCTTTTACTCTATTTTTCAAAGCAGAATTGTTGAAACACTTTTTTTGCATGTCTCTATGCATATTTCTGGTTTTGTACTGCAAAGCTTTGTGTATTGAAGGGGATTTATTTTAATCGGTGACCTTTTTAAATAACTAAAAAGAAAAAAAACTTACAAGACTATAAATGTAGGGAGATAAGGCTTTGTCTGTGCTTGCTTCTATCAGAGGTGAAGATGCAACCAAAAAACAAGATTCAAACCAACAGCATGGCCAAAAGAATGGTCAAGCTCAAAGTGACTACAATGCACCGCGTCCATTACCCATCAACCCTGAAAGACTGAAGGACTTTGTAGAAGAAGAATATCTAAATGGGGACTTGACCACATGGGAAATGAAAGTGGCAAACCCTGGGGACCAGCTTAAAGAAGCTATTGAAAGTGTTACTCCAAAGATTATAAAAAAAAGTGTGAGACCAAAGAATGAATTTCTGCGATTTGAGGATATCAGTGCAGCTGCCTTCAAAATCCAAAGTGGAATCCAAAAAACTCCCTGCATGGTATGGAGTTAAATGCCTTTTGCATTATTCATTGCCACTGCATATAGTATGCAATTTTCATTTTCATAGAAATGTATATGCTATGAATAAAACTACTATAATTTTTAGCATTTTCCATAAAATCATATTTCCTAGCCTTTCAGTATTTCCAGAAAGAGAGCATTTTAGCAGATAAAGCAACACAATAAGTATCTAATGAGTACTCACTGTACTACAGTGTACTAACAGTGTATACATTCTCACACATATATGCTCCAAAGTCTAACTGCTTGATACTAATATTGACCAGGTGAGGAAATTATTTGCTCCCATTGGCATTATGCAACTTGATAAGAATATAAATATTCCTAAAGGTAAACTTTTATTAACCTTCCTATAATAGGGTAGAGAAAAGTGTGTATCAGCACAGTAGAATATGAAGATTACATTGAAGTCAGTGTCCTCTTATACACATTACCTATGGCATACCTGTAAGGAGGTTTCCAACCCCATATTTGCACATATTACAAAGGGCCAAAAACCTTGTACCAGTATGGTCACATTATATGCATCTAGAGTTTTGTACAAAATTAGTGGTGGTGCAATAATGCTCATATTGTTGGAAAACATGTTGTCTTTGTTTATTTTTACTTTTAACACTGTGGCTACTGCTACTGTCTCATTACCATGTCTTCGACTAAATATCTATTTAGTTGAAGATCTATCCTGTTTTAGTACAACTTAAAAGGACATGAAAGATACTGTGTACCGGGTGATTTTTCTGCACTTGCAAATGTCTGTTATAGTGAATAGAGGAAGAAATAGAGACTGGTTTTAACTACAGTAATGGCACTTAACATTTGTGTGCCTCACATATTCTGTAATGGCAACATATTCATCATTTTTTTTTCCAGTTTTCAAGGCTTTCAAAGCAGTTTGGTATCGACATATACCTGAAAAAGGAGTATCTTCAGTATACAGGGTCTGTAAAGGAGAGAGGTGTCCTCTACCTGCTAACTTCTCTGCCCCAGGTAAAGCTGCATATAAATATTGACACATTTTGCTGGCAAATATCACAGGCTATGATAGAATGAAGCAATCTGCTAGATAAGGAATTCTTGTTGCAGTTTAAAGTATAGGGACTGGAGGTCTCCTACATTTACTAATCAAAAACAAATAATTTATAGGAAATCAAGGTTAAATACATTTTTCACAATAAAATTGGGAGACTAGTATGGTGGCTACAGTTGTCCATAAATTTCACATAGTGACTTAAAGAGATTTTTCTTCTATAGGCAAATATTTCACCAAAGACAAAGCAGTCTTTCTCCTAACTCTGATCTCATTGCAGAAGCCTCCATTCGTAGTGTCAGTTCCTGAGGCTACCTGGAGTTTCTGGAACATGGATAATGTCTGTAAACTATGCAGAATATGCTAGTTAGCCCTATATAAATAAACAATAATAATGATAAAAATAATAGGTATATATACATTAATTTGCAAAACTGATGATCTTTAAAATACATTGTCCAATGACTTATTCTAAGTTCTTGTGCCAACAGGATCAGCAAAGGAAAGGTGTGATTGTCGCTACAGACAGTAACTTTGCCTTGGCTGTGGCTTTTCATGCTTCAGAGCTACAAATACCTGTATTTGTCATAATGTCAGCTGGAACCTCCCTAGGCCGGGTCAGAATGTGCCGTGACTATGGTGCCATGGTTATATTATTTGGTCCAACGGCTCGGGATGCACAGAGCCATGCAAGGAGATTAGCTCAAGAGAATGGATACCTGTATGTAGAGGAGTAAGTACCAGGATCCTAATGTTGCTAAGTCATTCATTCATCAAACATAAAAGGAAGCCAACCTGCACTCAATATGTATTGGCCATTTGCTGTTTTTAAACTACTAATCCTAACATGTCTCAGCAATTCTGATTGATGTTTTGGAGAGGCAGAAGAGCCATAGGTTGAGTGGACCAACTTTACAATTTCAGCCATCAATTTTGTCTCTTTCCTAAGTAACAGACCTACAGTATATTAAAACACCAATCTAAGTTGTTCTATGAAAGAAAATGTACTTCATTATTAAAAAATATGTTGGTAAATGTTTCCATGCTTTTAAATTTATGTTATAGAGACCATTATATTATATATTGTATTATATTAAATGTAATAATAATAAACATGTAACACATACAATATATACTGCCTTCCTATAATAAGCATCCATATAATATGATAATTTCCAGATAATATCATAAAGAGTCTAGCCAATGTTTAATCAGATATACCTCACTGTAACCCATCCCCCAGCTATTTAAGGTGAGAATACAGCTGCTTGTTTTGCTTTCTTTCTATTGGTTTACTACAGGGATGCTGAAGCATAGTATTCTCACTATGGAGTAATGGATCATTGTCCTGAAACTTGAAACTATGATTTGGGTCACAAAATGAATCTGAACAATTTATTCTTAAATATTCTTAAAGTTAATCTTGAAGGTCAATTAAGGTACAATTAGGGGTGAACGCATACTTCTTGTCCTGTATATTCTATGATGTATGTCTGACTGGCTGATACAGCAATGCTTGTATATATATATATATATATATATATATATATATATATATATATAGATATATAGATATATAGATATATATATATATATATATATATATATATATAAATATATATATATATATATATATATATATATATATATATATATATATATATAAATCCTTGGTAATACTTGCACTAAATGGTTAATGTCACACATGCTGGCGCTTGGCCTTTCCTTTCTTGATCACATGACTCTATCTGGGGCACTTGATGACATTGAGTGTTTTTCCCTTTTTCTACTTAAAGGGTACATTATAAAACATTCAGTGTCTTGATAATGGTCCTACAGGTGGACCGAAACGTTGACCTGTTTTAATGTAACAAAATAAACATCATATGTTTTAAGTAAATCCCAGTGTGCACTCATGCCTTCTTGATACATATATATATATATATATATATATATATATATATATATATATATATATATATATATATACAGTATATATACTGTATATATACCTTATAATAAGCTTATAGGAGGCCTGACCAAATGCTGGATATCAAAGTGGTGCTTGATTTAAAAAAGTCCAATAAATTATGTTTATGTTATGTTTTAGCATCATATTGTGTCAATGGAGACTGGAACACAAGTACCGGTTTTATTGCTACAAAGATATAGACCAAACACTAATAAATACCCTTTAAGCAAATATAATTTCTGTGTGGTATCATTAGGACATTGCCATAAAATAAGGACTCTCTAAAAAACCAAGCACAATATAGTTTGCCTGCCTCACTAGTAACATTAACTTTCATCCTTCACATTCCTAACCAATGGGAAACACCTGTCAAACCTCAAGGGGCATTAACATCTGTACTGTTTAACATATGTTTCTAAAGCAGAAAACTTCAGACTAAGAGAACATTATTTGTTTAAAGCATCATGGGGCTGAAATGTAGATGGTCTGGGAAGGAGCAGTCTGTGCTTGTGATTGTCTATACAAATAGCCCATCTCTTTGAACAGACCAAGGAATCCTGGCAAGTCTGAAAAACATTAGAATTATTGTATATAAAGTCAAACACAGTGTTAAATGCTGTAGGATGATAAAACATGTTTGGGCAATGCATTATATTAAAATAAAGATGTAATACCCAAGATACATACAGTATTTGAACTCTTGGGCAGCCCAAGTCTAAAAAAAGCTGAAGTGTGAGTCAATGTGATTTTAATTAACCTGTCTGCCTTTTCTCCTTCAGAGATGTTAGGAAAAGTTTTTGTAATCCATGGCGGAATGCCTCTACTAGGTTGGAGTTTCACTACCAAAAAGGGTCAGCTGTCTATTATGTAAACATTATGTGTTTTCAAACTCCTACCCATTTGCACTTGTAGCATTTTATAGTCCTAATCACTTCAGGCATCTTAGGCTAGTGCCACAGGGTGGCTGAAAACCGCTAGGTTAGGCTGATTTCTGCCCTACCACAGGCTGTAGTCTCCTCTCTCTTCAGCACTTAATCGGCTTGTTGCGAACAGACATCGTCAGATTTTGTATCAAAATGCAGACACTCACAGTTCTTTGTTGAAACTTGCTGAGTTTGTTCTCACAGAGTTGATTCAATGCCAAAGAGAGAGGAGACTACTGCCCGTGGTATGGTAGAAAAATTCCGGTCGAGATTTAGAATTAAAATAGGCCCTTGCATTTCAGATACACAGAGACCCAATCAGCCCACATAGACCCCCAAACAGCCCCCACCAGCTCACTAAACACTGACTTTCCATAAGACCTTATAGCAGCCCCTCTGGCATTTGCCAGAACCCACAGATTGCCAGTCCAGGCCTGGCACAATTCAGCCAGCTGATTTCCCCTAGTTGGCTTTGGCCACCATGTGGCCCTATCCTAAAAGGTTTAAAAACACTTATACTTTACACCAGAATAGTTGCTTATGACAGTACATACAATAATACATTATTCCCATTCAGAATAAGCAGATTTGCATTTGCTAATCTTATCATTATATGTTCTAAGACATACGTCTACTATGTAACAATGACAATATGTTCACCATGTTTTTTTTTTTCATTTCTTTTTTTTGCAAATGTCTTGGCCCAAAACAAAAACTGATTTATAAACCATTGTTCTTTTTCTGCCAAGGGAGGATAGTGCTGACTACCTTGCTGGTCTGGGCACTGTGGGTCTAGAGATATATGAGCAAGTTCCCAATTTGGATGCAGTTATATTCCCAGCAGGAGGGCACTGTGGTTTGTTGGCTGGGTCAGCAGCTGCCCTGAAACACCTGAACCCAAAAATCAGAGTGATTGTAAGTATACACAACAATTCTTAGATTTCCATTTCCATTTGCTTTATAACACTACTGCATTCTGTTCTTTAAAACACTGTTCTTTTTATAAGTCTTATGCACCATATATATAATGCTCTTTACTGCCAAATCATCCTTTCACTTTTAAGATATGTCCAGTTTTCTTATATTACTGTTCATTCCTTATATTGGGTAGACAATTAATTACTCTTACTTTTATTTGGTTTCAATGCCATATGTGCTTTGAAATCATCTGTATACAATAGGTCTCATTAATTGTCCTGTAAGGACTTGTTTGTTTAAATATAATTCATATAATGTAAGCCTCAAATATAGTGATGGGCGGATTTATTTGTCAGGCGCGAAATTCGCGATTCACCGCCAGCGAATAAATTTGCGAAACGCCCTCGAAAATTCGCCGGCGTCAAAAACAATTTTTCGCCGTATATCCGAATTTTCGAAAATTTTCCGGAGAAGCGAAACGGCACAAATTCGCCCATCACAACTCAAATATTCTGCAAAAATATTTTTATGTGTACTTTGTAATGTTAGAACGTATCATTGTAATGATGCTTCACTCTCTGTCACATAAAAATCCCAACTGAGAACACCTATATTAACCTTGATTTTATATACAGATCACCCATTCAGTAGCATGCATGACGTGAGCAGTGATGTCATGCATCGCCACCTCAGCTGTATAGAGAGAGTGGGTTCATCAGTGAACAGCATGGTGATAGTTTAGCTTCAATTTAATCATAAACCGAAACCGATTTTCATAGTCACTTTGGAATTTTCTTCCATTTATATTGTTTATATTATCACAGAACTAATTTGTGACTTATAACATTCTCATATTTAAGTGCAGTGAGTGTATTATCTCACCTTCCTCTCTCTATATAAAATATTTATTAAACATATTTTGGTCTTTACAGACCTTGAAAAATATTTGTAGAGACAGAAATGTTACTGTAATAAATATTTTAATATATTTTTTATATTTTTTATATTTTTATATTGAGTAAGGCCTGTGAGTGTTAATTTTATTATATATATATATATATATATATATATATATATATATATATATATATATATATATATATATATATATATATATATATATACTGATTATATAATATATAAGCTGAGTGGAGTAAAGTAGTCAATTCACTCACTTACACTTTGTTCACTGCCACAAACACACACAATATATAAAACAAAAAGGTCTGGATTTTCATTGAGTAATGGATTTTTACTTTACATGTGTAAACACACATATAGTAGGTATAAAAACCCTAAAGAGAGTGCTTAAGTGGTTGTTGTCTTTGATTGTATCTCAATGTTGATCCATTTTCTAGGGTGTCGAGAGTGAGAAATTTCCCATTGTACAACAGTCATTGAAAGCAGGACACTGTTCAACAGAATATGACTGCATAACGCATCCCCTGTATGGAGGTAAACATGTTTTAACTTCAAAAATAATTTAAATTCCTTTCCTATCAAATCTGAGATATATTTTGTTTTACCTATAAATTAGATACTTCACAGTGATCTAAACATTGCATGTGAAGCTATGTGTTAAGTACATTGAAAACCAAAAGGTGTTCAAAACTTAAAAGCCATGATACAAGGATAGCAAGAATTGCTAGGGTTTTAAATGCAAGTTATAGCAAACAACCCCGTGATTTCTTTGTGAAAGATTAGGCTGAATATTTAACTGAATCTGAACCCTAATTGCATATGCAAATTAGGAAAAGGAGGGAGGGTAGTTTAAAAAATGTTGACTTCCTTGTTTTTGTGGTGAAACGTCATGTGATTGTTTTGGATTAGCATTCAGTTTGGCCAGGCACTTGGATTCGGCTGAAATCCTGCTGAAAAAGGCTGAATATTGGATAAATCCCTAACCAAATCCTGGATTTGGGTTAATTCCTAGTATGAAGAAATAAAACTTCCAGTGGAGAAAATCTGACATGTGACAGTAGCCTAAGGGCAATGGCATACAAGTTGGTTGCAGGTATTTTGCTGTCCATATGATTACGAGCTTGAAGGACAAAATGCTCAACATTGCCCCTCCATTGCTCTGAATGGTAATAGCCTGGGCTCAGCCAGTATGCAGGTGATTATTATGACTTGAAAACATGCCAATGATCATTTCAAAGCTATAATGACCTGCATGACCTGCTCAGGGCAATGAAGGAACAATTTTGAGTAATTTGCAACCTAGAAGCAAAACTGGAAATTATACAGGAAGCAAAATGTTTGCAATTCTACCTTTGCCTTAGCCTTAAGACTAATGTCAAACACCAAACTGCCTAATTTTACCTAAGTTAAAATCCCCCACATGTGGGTAGTGACAGGTAGATACATTCATGTCACTATCTGCATGCTCAAGCTAAATCATAAAGTTTTGGTATTTTCACCATCAGCAGTTTTTCACCTGGAAGAAACCAGAAAATGTGACAAAAGGGCTATGGCTAAAGGCACACAGTGTTTTGATTGCTGCTACCCTTGGTGGTCAAAATGTCCCATCTGTTACAATTCTTGAAACAAGTAAATAAAAAACACCCTATTAAACGACCACAGAGCAGTTACATGCTACAGGTGTCTAAATGATTGTGTCTTTTTCTGTTTATGTCCCTTTGTCTTTCTCTCCCATTGTTAAAGGGAATCTAAAATTAATAAATAATATTGCATGTACTGCACATAAACCTAAAAAGAAGCATATATGCAATGTACTTCAATTAGAAATTTTGTACCATTTCTTTAAAATAACTGATTCGGTGTAGCTGATTTCACTGTTCCTCTCATCTGCTTGCTGAAGCTGCGAGCAGGACCTTTTCCAGCCCGCCAGTGAGAGTAATAAGAAAACTATCAGGAACTGCTGAGCTTGCCTGCATTCCAAAGGACAGGGAAGCAGAGCGGGGGTTATTTCATTTGTTTATTTATTGTTAACCCCACTCTGCCCTTCAGAATCCAGACAAGCGATCTGGCCGCCTGGGAAAAGTCCTGCTCGCAGCTTCATCAAGCAGAGGAGGAACTTCTGTTTGCTAGAAAAGAAGCAGATAGATTCCCCCCCATATAGGCATTTAGTATAATGTTGAAATGTTGAATGTTGAATATTCTTTCCAAACTAACACTATTTAATATACAGTATAAAACCTTGTATTTTAGAAAATGTAATTACATTTTATTCTAATCATTGCAGCCCTTTACCAATTGCAATCTATTTTTTAGAGCTTGGAGGACCATCCTTTGGTGCCAATACATTAAAACTAACCAAGAAGCTTATAGATAAGATGATCTCTGTGAGGTATGGTACATAGTTAAAGCATGTTTTATGGGAAATTTAAAATAATGTGCTCACTTGAGGTCATCCTTAAGGAAATATTTTGGAATAAATACATTTCAATAAAATACACTGCTACACTCTATTAGGCCCATTCAGGTACATTCTTCTTCTACTTGGTTCTGGCAGGGACACAATTAACACAGAAACCCCTAATATACCCATCACCGTTATCAGTTTCTTCAAAAAGTTTAAATAAATGCCATTTTCTATGCTGAAATACAGCTGTTTAACAGACCTTTTCTTTCTGCATCATTTGAAATCCTGGCAGGAAAGGAGGGACTAAAACACTGATGTTACAAATTGTAACAACTTCTCCACAGTTTACAGACAGCATGCAGGAACTACATAACCCACAATGTATTGCACTGTGATGTTCCTTTCTTTATTGAAATCACGTGTGCAAGGAATTGTGGGGCTTGGAGGATGCAGGCTAAGGACAGCTGGCTGCTGATACAAAGTAACAGTAGTCAGCCAGCTCAGCAAAGTAGTCAGCAGGAGAGCAGGGGGCTAGGCTTAGGGAACTGTCAGAACCCATTAAAAATCATGAAAAGTCTGCATATTATTTAACTGATGTATATTGCAAAGTTGCTTGAAATTGTGTTTACTTTTCAAAAAGCTTAAGTTATGTTTTTGTGGCGTTCGCCTTTAAGTAAGAAAAAAGGAGATGCCAGACAAAACAGGAATCCTTTTCAAAGTGAAATTTATTCTGCGCACAACATGTTTCAGGCATCACATGCCACTTTGCAGAGGATTCCTGTTTTGGCCAGTATCTCCTTTACATATATCTCTTAAGACAACAACCTTGTTGATTGTGGCATAAAGTTTCTTTTAATTCATTAGCACATATATATGTGTTTTTCTTCCAAAGTTTTTTTTTAAATAGGATTTTTAGGGTAAGGCCAGACGAGGAGATTTTGTCGCCTGGCGACTTATCGCCACGTCTTTTGCGCGACTATCTCCCCGAACTGCCTCAGCGGTTTTTCTTCATAGGCTACAGCGCAAAATCGCCTGCGCTAATGCACACGCGGCGATGCATTTTCAATAGTCGCCCAAAGTGCCACTTGAGACAAACTCATACAGCCCAGTAAATATCTGCTCATACATTGCCAGAAACATAAGGTTCCACACATGTACTCATGTAGTAGCCACAGAAACATACAGACCCACATGCATACTCATGCAGCCACAGATACACAGATATACTGCATCCACAGTCATGCAAATCTACAGTATATACATTTATTAACAAAACCATGAAAAATGAGTCCTTTATATCACTTTACCCAGCTCTTCACATTGTGCTAGTGATGCTTGTGTGCTTGTCCAAAAAGCCTTGCCCCCCTTCTAATAGATCTTGTGTTGATGTGTGGATGGCATTGAGCATTTCAGTTGAGGGCATTTGATTTCAGAATGGGTACCACAAACACTAAATGTGGTATATTTTTTATTAAAAAATCAGATGAATGGGGGAAGGTGCATCTGCTCTATGATTCACTGCTAAAATTAAGTTAGCCTACAGCATAGCCACACTTTAGTTTAGTTTTCAAACCAATATAATAGTCTGGCCTTCTGCAAACCCCCTAAGGATATACTATTACCTTAACACCAGCCATAGTGTCAGAGAAATTTATTTTATCATGAACACATAGGTCATATGGACAGATTTTAAGCATTGGAGACCACAAAGGCAATGCAAAGTCAGTCTCACGCATGTCAAAGTAGCACATACCACAGGGCAATGCACTGATGAATGACAGACAGAATATCAAAGGCTATTATGATACTAAACTCTATAGTTTGTATAGGTATGGGTATATATAATTTGTGTGAAAGTAGGGAGGGGTGTGTGTATGGATGCTGGGTTTTCATTTGGAGGGGTTGGACTTGATGTACTTTGTCTTTTTTCAACCCAATTTAACTATGTATGTAAGTATGTAAGTACTGTAAATGATAAGTTCCCTACGATAAAATACTTATCCTTAATTTGTGTTTTGCTTGAGGTCTCATTACATCTAACACAATTGCTGGCCCATGTTTGCTTGCAGGGAGGAGGATGTACTGCTTTCTATGCTGAGACTTCTGGAATGTGAGAGAGTCACAGCTGATGCTGAGGGCGCAATGGGACTTGCTGCTCTCATAGCAGATAAACTACTGGAACTGAAAGGGAAAAGGTATGTCATAGGGAGACATTTGGAGCTTATTATATTAATATGTTGGTGCTACCAACTGCTTAAGCATTGTAAAACACACCACATGCAGCACTTTTTGTAACCGCACCTACCTCAGAATATCATTCAACCTTGTATCTTGTGGTATATTTAATATGGTAGCTCAAAGGATGAAAAGGCGGCACTCCGGTTAGATAAAAAGGTGGTTTATTCCAACAGGTCACTGACCCACATCACCTGACGCGTTTCGGGAGTAACTCCCTCAATCATATATTAATATGTTGGTGCTACCAACTGCTTAAGCAGTGTAAAACACACCACATGCAGCACTTTTTGTAACTGCACCTACCTCAGAATATCATTGAACTTGTATCTTGTGGTATATTTAATATGGTATTAAATACAGGGCAGTGCTATGTTGACTTTACTCTACATATGTCATTTAATATCTCACCACATCTCCAACAGTAATGATGCTCTTCCATTTACAGTACCTAGCCATGCAGGTACATGTTTCCCTGTCAGTAGCATTTGCCGCACCAGCCCATTCTGAAACCAAGAGGTAGAGAAAAAGAACAATTAGGGGAATGTACATAATTGCTGGCACCAAAATGACATCCAGGTATGGTATCCCTTATCTGGAAACCCAATATCTGGAAATATCCCAATTACAGAAAGACCTTCTCCCATAGAGCCCATTTTGGCAAATAATTGTTTAAAATGATTTCCTCTTTCTCTGTTATAACAAAACAGTAAATTGTACTTGATTCTTACTAAGCATTCTCTGTAAAACAATAGAAACCATTACCTGTTGTGACAAAGAGCTCTGTCCCAGTAGGGTTGCTGTATATGGTGATAGGTATATATTACCCGGCCTGAGGTACTGTCTCCTTTAAATCTCCAGGGTAAGACAGGCTAGGACCCTGGAGCAGGGCTAAACCAGTACGCTGCCCAATTAGTCTGCAGGTGGAGCCTGGGGGTGGAGCTTTTTAAGGCAGCCTGGCTGTGCAGTATGGGGTGAACTGGGAGACAAAAAAGCTCTGAACAAACGCTGTGGTTTTCTTTGAACAAACCGTGAATGCTACTGCAACTCCAAAGAGGGGACTTTATTCAGTATTGTAATTACAGAAATTGGGGCGTTTCTTTCACCAGTGAGAATATTTCCTATAAAATGTCCTTTCTGGATATCAAATTCAGTGTTGATAGCAATACTATTATTACTGATTTATATCAGAAAACCAATTACACGTAACACTATGCTTCATGCAGATAGTTGTCACCCTAGTACTGTTTTACAGGCTATCACAGGGGGCAGTTTCTGCGTTTGCCCAGGATATGTACGACATGAGACTCATTCAATCAGTCAATTTCATTATGGGATTGTTTTGTGGAATGAGGATATGCATTTAGAGACTGCTTAAGATATGGCAATTGGGACTAATCTTGAGGTCCTTTTGAGTATTAGGACAAAGCAAGGTAGCAGAGATCATGTTGGACAACAGAGAAGTAATATCAATAGGGAATTATTACGACTTATTCGAGGGATAGTTCACATGTATGTAGAACTATCAGAACTACTGGAAAGCACTGAAACAGGATCACACTTTGAATCATGTGTTACTCCCACAACCAAATTTTGCTTATAAAAGAGGACGTAATTTGGGAACCATGCTGTTCACATCGCAGCACTTCGTCAGGCGAAAATTCGCTAGGACAACGCTAATTCACAAAAATGCTAAGTTGCGTCCAGGACGCCGAATGATGGCGAAGTTTCGCTAGCGTTAATTCGGCAAGCAAATCGAAGTTACGCAAGCGTTGGCTAATTTGCATACGGCAGGAAGTTAAATTTAAATGGACGTATATGTTGCAGGAAATACATTACATTACACATGCCCAGGGAACCTTAATAAAAGAAAATAGAGTTGTTATAATACCCTAGGTGAAGGTGGCGAAGGCAAGTCTGGTGCAAGAGGTAACGTTCAAGAGGTAACGTTCAGTAAAATCCGCATCTTAGTGAATTTGCGTAGTTACGTCCATTCACCAGAGTGAAAATTTGCCTGCCGTTAGAGTGCGAAGGAGAGCTAGAGTCTATTTCCTTCGCTAGCAAATTTACGCCAGCGCCCGTTAGTAAATCGGCGAAGTACCGTAATGACGCTGGCTTTAGTCACTTCGCCCTTTAGTAAATTTGCCCTTATAACGTGTCTAACTTCAGTATATAGGTAAGACTATAAGATCCATTAGGAAACATATATCGGAACATCTAAATTGTGTTTCTAGGCAGAAAATAATTTCTGCCATGGCTAAGCATTTGATTAAACATCATGAGGGCAAATCTAAATTCAATTATCCTTTAATTATATAATTTGTGAAGTTTGATGAATTTTGATTTTATCAAATTAACTAATTAACACAACATTATTTGGATTTATATAAATTAATTATTTATTCATCTATCTATTTATTCTTAATTACATTTACGGTTATGAATTGACATCATACTGCTTCTCGTTTCATTATCTTTCACTGATATTTGTTTATTTATTTATCTGAAAATATCAATCAATGTCAGTATGCTGCTAAGAACATGGATTAAATTACACCAATTTAAATTAATGCTTACGTATGTATTGTGACTTTTTGATCAGGTTTATCATTGGATTTTTATTGGTGTGGTTATATAAGCGTTTCACCTGCAGGGGGCGCTTAGGCTTCTGATGCAGTGACAATGAGTCACGAAATGTGTTAAGCTTGTTCCCCTGCCCGCTTCATTTGTTGCATTTTAAATAGTTTAATAAAGCTTTAATTGTTTTACTCAAGTTTGGTTTCATCGTGAATCGTGACCCAGTAAAGTGATCCTTATTGCAAAGTTTTGACATCAAGTGTCTGATTCCGCGGCCAGCGCTGAAGATTCCAATTCCAATTCCTCTGTAAGAACTGTTTTACCTGAGCCGTACCTGCTTTTATGAGCAATTCCCCACAAATGGTGTTTCGGATGCGGGCAACAGAGAGACAGTGGGGTTCATTTATAAACAGTGGGCAAATTTGAACATGGACAGTAACCAGTGGCAACCAATCAGATAATTGCTTTTAGTGTTCGACTTGCAACTGGTTGAAATAAGATAATCAATGATTGGTTGCTATGGTTTACTGCTCAGGTGCAAATTTGCCCAGTGTTTATAAATGAGCCCCAGTGAGCATAAAAGGACAGCAGTTGTTAAAAGGGCAGTGCTGTTTGCTACAGACTGTGGGAGTATAGTTCAACAGCATGGATGAACTGGTGTTGCAGTTTGCCCAAGTCAATGCTAGTCAGCAGGAGGTTAATGCTGCCCAGCAAGAGACTAATCATCTGCTCGCAGCTCAGCTGCCAAGCCTGACAGAGTTGGTACAGAGTTGGCTGCACGGGGCCAGGAGGTATTGCCTGTGGCCCCCAGCGTGGATGTTCCCATTAGGGCCAATCATTTTCTGCATAAGATGACTCCACATGACAACGTTGAGGCATTTCTGCATACCTTTGAAAGGATCGCTGAGAGGGAGGCTTGGCCCAAGTCCCAGTTGGCAAGCCTGGTGGCACCATTTCTGACTGGAGTCTTCCAAAAGGCATACTTTGGTTTTGCCAAAGACTACTACAGGTTAAAATCGGAGATACTTCAACGACTGGGTGTCATGTCAGCCATGCAAGCTCAAGGGTGCACAAGTAGTCCTACCAGCAGGAGAGGTCCCTCCGTGCCCAGATGTATGACTTAATTCATCAGAATCCCTGTCAGCTCCTCAAATAGTGGAAAGAGTCATTATGGATGGTTTCTGAGAGCTTTTCCGACAACCTTGTGGAGATGGGTGAGTCATGTAGATTCTCAGTCAGCCGGTCACCTAGTGGAAATGGTGGAACACCATATTGCCACTGAGGACAGCTTAGTGTCGCCTCCACCATAGCACAAGCCAGCCACAAAACATCCTTCCGCAAGGTCCTTAGAAAAAGCCAGCGAGTTGTTGCCTCGGGACACAGGGGCTGACCAAAAGGCTGTAGAATGGCCTAAAGAAGCTGACAAAACCCAGCTGTCTCCTCCAACAAAGGGTCGATGCTGGTGGTATAATGAGTGGGTACATGTTGCTGCCAGATGCCCACTACCTGTTGAGCCCATGGATTGTAACTCTGCTCAGCAGGTGTCATTGTTTGCTCACCCTGTGTGCACCATTGACACTGAATTGCATATGGCAAATCTGTTCAAGCTCTGTTGGATTCCGGGAGCTTAGTGACGTTGGTGCATGCCAGTCTGGTGAGACCAGACCAAATTAATGACTGTAGTCTTGTATAGTTCTGTAGTCATGGAGACTCTAAATGTTATCTCACTGCTATAGTGACATTTGAAACGGTTACTGTGCAGGGTCTGAGAAAATGTTAAGGATGGGCCACCATCAGGGGGGCAGGGGGGAATGTTGTCCCGGGCCTGGAGGGTTTTAGGTCTTAAGCGGGCCCGGCTGTGCTGCACTTATTTAATTATCTGGGCCCCCCTGCTGTCACAGATCTGCCGACTTCGGAAAGGAGGGCAGGAGCACAGATGACTGCATTTTGTCCATTCTCTTCCCTGATTGGTCACAAAAGTTTAAGTCCCGGTTGAGCTGCTCAGGGATTGGATAGCTTTTCCCTCCAGCTCATCCAATCCCCATGCCGCTTGAACGGAACTTAAAATAATGTGACTGTGAATAAGGAAAGAGATTGCTGTTACTAGACAGAAGATGCAGCCACTTGTGCTCCCCACTCCCTTCTGAAATTGGCAGCTCATTGACAGCAGGGGTGCAACATGGCAGGGCCCCCCTAAATTGAATCCAGTGGTCCCTGTTATTGTATGGGGGGAACCCTGGCCACCAATTTTTTTTAAACTCCTGGGGGGGTTGGCCACAATTTTTTTAAACAAATGTGTGAGGGGGGCCCTAGCCACCAATGTTTTATAACATTTGGGGGGCCCTGGCCACCGGTTTTTTTCTTTAACGTGTGAGGGTCCTAGCCACCAATATTTTATAATGGGGGGCCCTGACCACAATTTTTTTAATTAACATTTTTTTTATGGGGGGCCCTGACCACCAATATTAATTTTATGGGGTGCCCTGACCACCAATGTTTTTATTTTTTTATTAATGTATGGGGGGCCCTGACCACCAATGCTCTTTTTTTTACGGTGGGGTGGGTGGACCAGTGGGTGGGGATTGTGTTGGGGTTGGTGCGGCCCAGGAAATTTTGTCGTATAGGGCTCCATGATTTCTGATGGCAGTCCTGGTTGTTGGTGCCCCAATACTATTGGTGAATGGTCTTGGACCTGGCCCACAATCTCCCCCTGGGTGGTCACCTACATAAGGAGAAAACCCAATAGCCAATTTTGCAAAGGTTTTATTGGCTCAATATTTTTTCTGATGTGATGGGGTATTGTGACTCTTGCAGAAAAAGATTTGAGGGGCACACACCTGGTTAATTACTTCGTTTGATTGGGTGCACCTCCCGTGGTGTCCTTCCACACCAGATTGCCAAAGCCAGAGAAGAGATGGGCAGCACTCCAGGATAGGATAAAAAAGCCTTTATTCACATACAGCAGGGCAGCATAGCAACGTTTCGAGCCTCGCACGGCTCTTTGTCAAGCTAGCATATCATTATACAAAGTCTCCTTTATATACACCAACATCATAGCACCCTCTAGGGGCTGCATCTAAGTATCAAAATTGTAGCACAATGTTTCACTTATCTGACAATACGTCAATTAGTAGTCCCATTTCAGTCAAAGACACACAATGTATCCTCAGATAAACTGTAGAAAAAGGAGAACATTAAAACCAGATTAAAAGAATTAATATAAATTATCTAAAAACAGGAGATAGATCATATTCCAGATTAAGTCCATTCGGTGCTAGGGTATCTAATTTCCTGATCCACCATGCCTCTTTATATAGCAATTTTTTGACCCTGTCACCTCCCCTTCTCAACTTCGGGACAGCATCCAAGATCTGAAATTTTAATTGTGATATCGTATGTCCCAATTCTATAAAGTGTTTGGCGACCGGCTGATCCACTCTTTTACATTTTATAGTTGATTTGTGTTCTCTAATCCTATCTCTGGCCATGCGTGAGGTTTGACCCACATAAGCTAAGCCACAAGGGCACTTTATTGCATAAACCACAAATGTGGTAGTACAGGAATAATGGCCAGAGATAGGAATAGGGATACCACTTCTAGGGTGGTGAATCACCTCTCCCTTTTGTATATTGCTACAGCAATTGCATGAGCAACAGGCAAATGTGCCCTTCTTAACCGGACGTAGTACCGTCTGTCTACTCTCTTTCCCTGAGCCCAAATCTGACTTCACCAACATGGAGCCTATAGTACGGGCCCTTTTATAAGACATAACAGGTGGATTCTGGAAAGCAGGGACGCCCCCCAGATTAGTTTTTAAAATACCCCAATGTTTTCTAATAATTTTCCCTATATTATCACTCAACGTGTTATAAGTTGAAATAAATGGTATTCTGGCATGATTTTCTCTCTCTCTTTTTCTTAACAGCTGTTCCCTATCAACATTCTCGACTTTCCCTCTTTGTCCATCCACCACCATCCTAGGATAATGTCTAGAAAGAAATTTCTCAGACATTTCATCCATCCTTACTTTTGACAGTTTCTCATCCGAGACTATCCGTTTCACTCGTGTGAACTGTGACTTAGGAAGTGATTTTTTGATCTGTGGTGGATGGAAAGAAGAGAAATGAAGCAGAGTATTCTTATCTGTTTCTTTGGTGAATAAATCAGTATGGAGTATGTTATCACACATGTATACTCTGGTATCAAGGAAAGCAATCTCCTGTGAATTTACATGGACAGTAAACTTGATATGTGAGCATGCTGAGTTAATTTCCCTATGAAATTGTTCTAGGGACAAACGTGGCCCCTCCCATATTATGAATACATCATCTATATAGCGTAGCCATTTTATACAATGTTTTTTGAAAAGTTGATTCGTGTAGATGAATTTTTCTTCAAATTTACCCATAAATATATTCGCATATGAAGGAGCCACGTTTGATCCCATGGCCGTCCCTTTCAATTGCAAAAAGAATTCGTCTCTGAACAAAAAGTAATTCCATCTTAATACCATTTCCAGGCAACTTAAGGTGAATCTCTTTTGGGCTCCATCAAGGGTCTCATCTTGTTCCAAACAGATGTGAACCGCCTCCACACCCCCATCATGTGGGATGGAGGTGTAGAGGCTTTCCACATCCATTGTGGCTAGCCACACTTCCCTTTCAGGTAAAGAAATAGATGCCACTTTATTTAAAAAGTCACCTGTATCCTGGATATAGGAACACTGGGAGATAACATGTGGTCTGATAATGGTGTCCACAAATCTTGCTAAAGGGGTAAAAACTGAGTCGATCCCAGCCACTATTGGTCTTCCAGGTGGTTTTTTTACATTTTTATGGATTTTCGGCAGCATATAGAACACAGGGGTCACAGGGTTCCCCTGTGTCAAATATGCCGCCAATCCCTCATCAATGACATGTACATCTTTAGCATTTTGTAAAAGTGTCCCAATCTTTTTTTGTATGTCAGACAGTGGGTCCCCACTCAGTTTAATATACGTGGTATCATCAGATAGTAATCGTGTAATTTCTCCAATATAGTACTCAGTAGACATGATAACCACTGCACCCCCCTTATCAGCACTTTTAAAAACTAAATCCTTACGATTTGTAAGTTTGTTTAGTGCATCAAATTCATCTTTTGTCAGGTTAGGGGTCATTGTATGTATTTCCCCACGCCTATAGGCATTTTCTAATGATTTCATTTCAGTGGTTACCATGTGTACATACGTTTCAATTGGAGCATTTTTGTTGTCAGGCATAAAATTACTAAGTTTGGATAGGCCCAATGTTTTGGCATAAAAGGTCCCCATGGCCAGTTTTTCCTCATAAACATCAACATTAGCAAATTGTGCTTTTAACCTTAGGTTCCTAAAGAATCTAAATAACGCCAAGTCCAGTTCAAAAAAGTCCGGGCCAGTAACTAACGCAAAAGAGAAACCTTTACTGAGTACCTTAAGTTCCTCTCCCTCCAGCGTGACTTCGGTTGTATTTACCACCGTCGTGGGCGATGTTTCTTCCGCAGTTTGCTGTCTTTTGTGTTGTGCCCGCTTGCCTCCTCGCCGCTTGTTTCGCTTGTAGTGAGCGATGTCTGGGAGCTGGATAAAAAAGCCGTCGTTGGTGCGTTCGCAGAGGATCTCTTGGGCCTTGCGCCATCAGCCTCCATACGCTCACCTCCGCCATTTCTATTAATAATGCGGCCGCGGTTCCAGCCCACGTGTTGCCTCTGGTCTTTCATACTCCGCCATCTATACACCAGGCCTGTGCTGTAATCTTCAGCGTCGCGTCGGAACTTGTCCCGCTTCCGCACCTCCAGGGCCACACGGAACTTGTTGAGCGAGTCCTGCATTGTAAGCTGTCCCTCGGAAACTTCTTTCTCAGCACAATGGTTCCGCATCTCTGCTTCCTTCTTGGTGATATGCAGTGTCAGCGCTGGCGATTCCTTCTGGATCTTTTCCATCAGGGCCACCATTAAGTCAAGCGAACACTTGTTTAAAATGGATTCCCACTTTTTAGTAAACTCTTCATCATCCGCAAACAGCGTGGGTCTCAGATGAGAGCGCAGACCACGTGGGATCCGTTGCAATCGTACATATTCAGCCATGGTTCTTAAATGTAAGTCCCAAGCAATACTTTTTCTGTGTAGTTTCTCAATCTCTCGAAAATCACATAACACATCATGTTGGGAAAGAAACTCACTATTGCCTTTGACTGCAGTGGTTATACGTAAAACTTCTTCAGTAGTATATGCAAAGCTCATATTTCCACCGTGGTGCTCACCTCCAGAAGGAAAACAATTCCAGAAAAAGATTTGAGGGGCACACACCTGGTTAATTACTTCGTTTGATTGGGTGCACCTCCCGTGGTGTCCTTCCACACCAGATTGCCAAAGCCAGAGAAGAGATGGGCAGCACTCCAGGATAGGATAAAAAAGCCTTTATTCACATACAGCAGGGCAGCATAGCAACGTTTCGAGCCTCGCACGGCTCTTTGTCAAGCTAGCATATCATTATACAAAGTCTCCTTTATATACACCAACATCATAGCACCCTCTAGGGGCTGCATCTAAGTATCAAAATTGTAGCACAATGTTTCACTTATCTGACAATACGTCAATTAGTAGTCCCATTTCAGTCAAAGACACACAATGTATCCTCAGATAAACTGTAGAAAAAGGAGAACATTAAAACCAGATTAAAAGAATTAATTGTGACTCTTGTCCAGCATGCCTGCTGTCTGCCCCTGTACCTCACTTCCGAGGCCATCTAGTTCCATTGCCTATCATTGAGGTCCCGTTTGAAAGAATTGCAATGGACTTGGTAGGGCCACTGGTAAAGTCAGCCCTGGACCATCAGTATATTCTAGTGTTACCCAGTACCCTGAGGCGGTCCCTTTATGAAATACAGCCTGCAAAAATATTGCTAGAGAGCTGTTCTATATGTTTACCCACACTGGCATTCCTAAAGAAATCCTCACAGACCAGGGACCTATGTCTAGGGTTATGAAGGAATTGTATAAACTGATGGGTTGATAGAGCGCTTTAACAAAACCCTGACAAACATGTTAAAGAAGATATGGATGGGAGGGATTGGGACTGCCTCTTACCGTACCTATGTTTGCCATTAGAGAGGTGGCTCAGTAGTCCACGGGCTTTTCGCCCTTTGAGTTACTGTATGGTTATCACCCCAGAGGTCTCATCGATGTAGCAAAGGAGACCTGGGATCAAGAGATAACACCCCATAAGAGTGTAGTGGAACATATTACACTCATGCAAGATAGAATTGCTGTAGTCATGCCCATAGTCAGGGAACACATGCAGCAAGCAGAGGAGGCCCAAAGTCAGGTGTAAAACTGTTCAGCTAAGGTTTGAACGTTTTCCTGTATTCTGTAAAACTGTAAACCGATGAGGTTTTCGCTTATTGTTTACTGTTATAACACGGAACTTGTGCCTATTTAAGTTTGTCCGGTTTGAACAATAAACCCCAGGCAGGAGCCTGTCCATTTTGTTGCAAACCTAAGCCTCCTGTCTCCTCTGTAAGAACTGTTTTACCTGAGCCCTACCCTCTGTTATGAGCAATTGCCAACACAATGTGGCACATTTACTAAACTCGAGTGAAGGATTAGAATGAAAAAAACTTCGAATTTCAAAGGTTTTTTTTGGATACTTCGACCATCGAATAGGCTACTTCGACCTTCGACTACAACTTCGAATCGAACGATTCGAACTAAAAATCGTCTATTCGACCATTCGATGTACTGTCTCTTTAAAAAAAACTTTGACTACCTACTTCAACACTTTAAACCTACCGAGCATCAATGTTAGCCTATGGGGACCTTCCCCATAAGCTTTCTATGCTTTTTGTGATCGAAGGAAAATCCTTCGATCGATGGATTAAAATCCTTCGAATTGTTCGATCCTAAGGATTTAATTGAACGATTTTTCCTTTGAACGTTCGATGGAACGATTTTCCCTTTCTATCAAACTATTTGCGGTAAATCCTTAGATTTCGATATTCGATGGTCAAATATCGAGGGTTAATTAACCCTCGATATTCGACCCTTAGTAAATGTGCCCCTATGTATACCCTTTAAAAATTATTTGGCAGTTCACTGGTGTATAGTCAAAAAGGAATTATTTTCTAAAATACATCTTAATTGTGAGCATGTAGTTTTAACACTGAAAATAACTTAAAGGAACAGTAACACCAAAAAATTAAAGTGTCTTTAAGGAATGACAATATAATGTACAGTTGCCCTGTGCTGGTAAAACTGTGTTTGCTTTAGAAACACAATAATAGTTTATATAAACAAGCTGCTGTGTAGCCATGGTGGCAGCCATTCAAAGCTGAAAAAGGAGAAAAGGCACAGGATACACAGCAGATAACAGATAAACTCTGTAGCATACAAAGGGATTCTTCAGATCTTATGTGTTATCTACTGTGTATCCTGTGCTTAAATGGCTGTCCCCCATGGCTACACAGTAGCTTATTTATATAAACTACAGTTGTGTTTCTGAAGGAAACACAACCATTTTACCAGTAAAGGGCAACAATACATTATATTGTCATATCTTTAAAACACTTTTTGGGGATATAATAAAATCACAAAGAGCAAAACAATTTGCACAAACACCAATAAAAAATTAACAGTTCACAATGTAATATTCTTCCTTAATCTGTTATTGTATTGCATATTTTCAGTGCGTATTGGGAATTTTATTTGCGCATTGCCCACTTTTAGGAAGTGCTTAAAGGTGTTGCAATCTTTTGGAGCAAACATAACTTTTTTAGTAAGAAGTTCTATTACATTCACTTTGCACTGGTGCGAACTATAAAAAACCTTCTTCCACTGTTGGGAGAGGTCGCTAAACAATTTCCGAGTTCGGAAAAGCTATATTAAATTCGCACAATGGAAAAATTTTTGCACAAAGGCATAACTTTTCGCATTTCGAATATATTTTTCATTAACAATTTTTATTAATTCCCCCATTTGATTTTTGATGTTACTGTTCCTTTAAAACACTGAAAAAGATCTTTTTGAGTAAGTGTCTCACAATCTTTATGACCCCTGCTGTTTTACAAAAGACTTTAAACAGGATGGCTGCATTAGGATGAATGCATTGTGGAAGAGCATAGTAGCTATTTACTTTACTTTAACTATTTACTTTTAAAAAAAGAAAAATTAAACTTACACATTCATATCTCTGTTATATGAAATCTATGCAGGGCAAATGACAAAGTGTGCACTGTCATGAAATGGTTAAATACAGGAAATTGGCAAGTAATCAGCAAAAAGTTTGTCATTTTAGCATATCTGGTTCTAATAAAGAGAACACCAGAATGTGCAGCAAATTAAAAGACTAGTTCCACTGTAGGCAGCCATAAATCATTTCCTGTAACTCACATTGTTATTATACAATATAAGCCTGCAGTGCAATAGTATCCAGAACGCTTCATAAATAATGTTTCCATTGTATTTTGTAAAGAGGGCTAGTCACATTACAACACTGGAACGGCATGCACAGGATAAATACTAATACTTCTGGGTTCATGGTATCATTGCAAAACAATTTTATCTGAAAATGATGATATCAGCTTAGAATTCATTTGGAGGAGATTTCTGGCAAATAAATCCTGTTTTTGTAATAGGTTACACATTTTTTCTATGTCCATTATCTTAAATTGTCATTTGGTATTACTTTAACATTAAGTTCACAACAAAGAATTATACATCTAGGAGCACTGTTACAAATATAGGTTTAAAAAAAGCATAGAATACAGTTGAAGAATACAATTCACAATTTCCACTTTAATACCACAGCTCACACGTTAGATCACACATATTTAGAAAGGTTATTTTATATGAATGTGTTGCTGACTCTTAAAATGTGGAATGAAAGGGGTCCTACTGGAATTTTATTTTATACTGTATGTTATACAATTTTTTCACATCTACTTTAGTTTATCCATTTTATTTCAATGGCTTCTGCCTGATCTAGAGGAGTGTGGCTATTAAGCCTTATTATTGATGCCTAAACACATGGGTTAGCCGCTAGAGCAATAAGGAAAGTAAAATCACATCCCTTAATGCTCATTTAGAAAGCACTTTCATCTGGGTTCCCTGCCTATCATGAATACAGACAGCAGTGTATTCATGAGGGGAACTCAGATACTTGTGCTCCATTCTAGTATGGTGTCTTTTGAAGTACTATGCTAATTTCAACAATACTGCCCAGCTGGCTGTGTATGTATAATAGAATACCCAAAATTCCTATTGGATTACAGGTTATAGGCCAGATTCAGTTTAAAGAGAAAAAGGTATCTGATGGGTTATCAAGTGAAAACACGTTTGAAGTCTATGGGAAAAAACTGCAATAGAATTTAGAGAAAATATTTTTTTCTATTTGAATTTAATCTTTTCCATGAGTTTTCATGTGATAAGCCATGAGATACCTTTGAGAAAAAAAACTTTTCTCCTAATTCAGTTCTACTTATTTCCCATAGAGTTCAACAGGATTTTTGACGTGATAAACTGTGAGAGTTTTTCTGAACTGAATTGCATCTCAAATTCAATCTTGTCCATGACTTTTCATGTGATAAACCTAAAGGAAATCTCTTCTCTATAGAGGATTTACTGAATCAGTAAAAACAATTTTCCATGTTGTTACAAATTAGTTGTAACACAGATAACTATTAGATCAGACCAGATAGTAGAAAGAAAAAAACAGCTTTTACTGTTTGAAATGAAATAATGAGCAAAAACCCATCTGCTCTATGTATATTATGCCAACTTTTTAATATGCCTTATATTGTACATACATGGTACATTACTACTTCAAAACACATGTAATGTTTTATTCAGCTCTTCATTTTGTTTCTTAGAGTGGCTGTCGTTGTTTGCAGTGGAAACCTTCCTCTGCCATTATTCCGACACTGCATAGACAAAGCCCTGGTCCTGGACCGCAGAGTCTGCAAGTTCTCTGTTGTACTTTCAGACTTTCCTGGGGAAGTCACAAAGCTCCTTGAAGTTCTTAGTCGAGAAGAAGTCAGGTAACTGTCATTAACCCTTTTCAGACTTTTTACAGTTTATGAAACTAAAAGTTTGCATCATTATTTTTTGTGGAAAGAAAGACCTACCATTTACACATAATTGTAAGGCTAACTGTAACTTGTGATGTGCATTGTCTGGATTACCTTTTAGAGCCATTATCTGTGTGTAGATCATAAAATGTATGTTACAATATAGCATATTTAAATATATTTTATTGCACTATGGGTAAACAGACCTAATGTAAAGATCAAATGTTAGGTAACTATAAGCTCAGGTATTTATCCAATTTAAAACACTAATCTACTTTTACCAGAACTTTTAATAATTAATCATTAACTAATGAGTTATCTAGCAACTGAGGTTCTCCAAATTCACAGTGATTTGTGCAGGGTTTTAAAAAAAGTCGTTAACCCCTTTAAAAAATATTTAAAGATAATATTGCTAGTCCATTTGTCGTGCCACAATAGAAAGTATTTGGAAAACCTGTAGCCAGCTACAAGTAACAGATATATATATATATATATATATATATCTCCACATGTAGTGCTAGCCCAAGTAGGTTGGTTTTAGTGATACAATTACATAGTAACATAACATAGTAAGTTGGGTTGAAAAAAGACACGTCCATCATGTTCAACCTTTTAACTCTATATATATCTTGCCTAACTGCTAGCTGATCCAGAGGAAGGCAAAACCCACCATTTGAAGCCTCTCCAATTTGCCTCAGAGGGGGAAAATTCCTTCCTGACTTCAAAATGGCAGTCGGACTAGTCCCTGGATCAACTTGTACTATGAGCTATCTCCCATAGCCCTGTATTCCCTCACTTGCTAAAAAGCCATCCAACCCTTCTTAAAGCTATCTAATGTATCAGCCTGTACAGCTGATTCAGGGAGAGAATTCCACATCTTCACAGCTCTCATTGTAAAAAAAAACCCTTCCGAATATTTAGATGGAACCTACCTTCTTCTAATCGGAATGGATGACCTTGCATCAGCTGGAAAGACCTACTGGTAAATAAAGCATTAGAGCGATTATTATATGATCCCTTTATATATTTATACATAGTTATCATATCACCCCTTAAGCGCCTCTTTTCCAGTGTGAACAACCACAACTTGGCCAGTCTTTCCTCATAGCTAAGATTTTCCATACCTTTTACCAGCTTAGTTGCCCTTCTCTGTACCCTCTCCATTTCAATAATGTCATGTTTGAGCGCTGGAGACATAATAAATGAATAAATCCACCTGTGGAGACCAAAATGAATGGATAAATCCACCACGCTGTGGCTGCTAGTACATGTTGACAGCAACTCTTTCTCATAATGTTATCTTGAAGAAGAACTAAAACCCCCAAAACTTAAAATGCTATATGTTATGCAAGACTAATTTGAGCACATCCACCACTGCTCTCTAGCAGAGTATGCTTTCAATTGGTCTCAGATGGAGCCTTACATAGTAGGTGAAGAAAGGGGTTACTAAAGTTGTTTTCTAAAAACAATAGCTTTTTTGCTGGAGGAACCTTTACTTAGAACATAATATACTGGCTCCTCAATAGATACAGGTAACAATACATGCAGTATGTAATTACTCAGTACTACTAACATGCCAGGTGTTTTTGCCCAACTGCAGCATACTGACTTTCTATACTATTTCAAAGGAAATATTCACCACCATGCAGCTATCTAACAGATTCCAATCTCTAGCAGGTTATTGCTTAAGTGGCCCTAGAGATCCGCTTGTTTGTCATCAAACGAGCGGATCTCTGCCCGATATGCCCACATTGAAGTGGGCGATATCGGGCTGATCCGATTGTGGGACCTAGGGCCCAACGATTGGATCATAATGCAGGAGAACGGGCGGTCGGATTGCGGGACCACATACACGCAGAGATGCAGCCTTGATCTGACAGAATTTTTTAACCCGTCCAATCGAGATCTGACTGACTTTTAGCCAGATATCGATCAGGAAAGTCCGTCGGATACCTATAGGATACTAATCCCACACTCCTTGGTTGAGCAGAGATATGCTCACTTTAGCTATCCTTTACCTATCTTTCATTCCTTAATAGGGGGTAGTCCTTATTGAGGCACACTTCTTTATTAGGGAAATTCTTCTTTTTTGAACCTTCCTGTCTCATCCATGTCTTGACCTGGTATGCCTACCCTTTCATACACTAGGGAAAATCACCTGACACCCCTATGCCAACAGGGATTCTCCTATACTAAGTACTGGATTTATTGCAGTCTGGAGATGTAGCATCTATTAACAATCTATCATTTAAAATCATTTCCAGTAACTTAATATTTCTATTCCTGTTAGACCCTCTTACAACAGAGCTTCATGCAGTGGAGGTTACACTTTGTATGTTTTCTAATGATTATCAATCATGTATTTCAGGGTACTGGATATACAGAAAGAGAATATCTTCGTGAATACTGACCTTTTCACAATAGAGGTAGGAAATAAACCAGTGCTGACATTTCACTATATTTATATATCTGCAGTCTAAAGTCAAACATTTGTATGGTTGTGGTATAAAAGTCACATTTATATTAGCGTGTAAACAATAATGTTAGGATTAAGTGCTGATCATGTTGCTGTTGGCGTCTCACACAAGGAGATTGAAAATCCTTTATTATGTAAGAAATAAGACTGTGCCTTCTCAGTTTAGAAATATTAAGGGAGTGTTTTGTAGCTCTCATAGAATGATTTGACAGAAGTTGAGTCTGTTCCCATGTTTTGTATGGAGGACACATGATAACATCAGCAGAAAGGAATGAGTTTTCATGCCTACATATTCTCTTCTCAATAATTGTTACAAGCTGTTCAGAGCAGATGTTCAAGTTTTTAATGTTGTGAAACTGGTCATAGCAAAATGGCTAATTAAAGAAATATGTTGTTTTGTAATTTTATTTTACTTTTATTCATAACGTTCTTAATTTTGCTCTTAGAAAACATTCATAATGCATGCATAATGCACTAATTTATACACCATATACATATCCTTAATGGGGAGTAGCATCACCTGTTAAGTCTCCTTCCATATGAAAATCATTGAAAAGCTTTTATTGAAAAGTTGCAGAAAGCAATGTTCTATCATTTGCATGTGTTCCACATCCTATATTTTACGTGACATTTCAATGGCAATTAACCACTTGTTAAATATTGTAATAGAAACTGCTTTCAAAATGGTAAGAATAAAATTTTATTACCTGTTATACACAGAGAATTCAGAGGAAAAGCACATGAAATGCTCTGGATTGTGCAACTTGAGCAGTCTTGGGCATGTTGATCACCTACCTTCAAACCCCCACCATTGCTATCTGCATTTAACTCCCTGCCTGCTTACTGCAAGCACAACTCTTGTTTTGCACCACCCGCCTATTCACTGCCAATCCACAGACACACACCCAGAAGTGCAGATAGGAACTGTGCAAATTTTTTTTTTACAATCACAACCCCCACTCCCAAGTTGCACCCACCCAGGCTATTCCTAGTTCCGGTAATGAGAAAACATGTGGAAAAGGACAATAACATGTTATAGATTTACTTCTTGACCGTCCAAGCGGCATAGCAATGCTTTATAAGCCTACAACGTGGAAAAAAGTACAGAAAAGGGACTGGATAAAGTTGACTGGTTAGCTGCTAATTCACCCTAATTTCTATGGTCAGTCCCTGGTTCTGATTCAACCAATATATGTTTCTAACTGGAAATGTCTTTCACATATTAAAAATTGCATAACTTAATCACAATTAGGGGCCGATTCACTAAGGGTCGAATATCGAGGGTTAATTAACCCTCGATATTCGACTAGGAATTAAAATCCTTCGACTTCGAATATCGAAGTCGAAGGATTTAGCGCAGATAGTTTGATCGAACGATCGAAGGATAATTCCTTCGATCGAACGATAAAATCCTTCGAATCGAACGATTCGAAGGATTTAAATCCAACGATCGAAGGAATATCCTTCGATCAAAAAAAGTTAGCCAAGCCTATGGGGACCTTCCCCATAGGCTAACATTAACTTCGGTAGCTTTTAGATGGCGAACTAGGGGGTCGAAGTTTTTTTTAAAGAGACAGTACTTCGACTATCGAATGGTCGAATAGTCGAACGATTTTTACTTCGAATCCTTCGATTCAAAGTCGTAGTCGATAGTCGATAGCCCATTCGATAGTCAAAGTAGCCCAAAAAAAAACTTCGAAATTCGAAGTTTTTTACCTTCGAATCCTTCACTCGAAGTTAGTGAATCGGCTCCTTATGAAATAAAAGAGTGTAACAATGACTATTACATATATCGTATTTGGTAGTTGTACTGTAAATGAATTCACAATTAAATGCAATTTAAATTGCACACCTTCACATCTCTATCCTAAAAAGAACCTTCCAAGAGCTGACACCTCAAAATGCCTGTTTACATGAATTTGTAATGAGCAGGGTACCATCAGAAAATACAGAACTCTCTTTACACAGAGAGTCCCTTTAAGAATTTGAGTGATGCGGCTCGGAAAGGGGGCCTGTCTGTCTTTATAAAGTGCTAACTGTTTTCTCATATGTGTTTAAACGGGCTTACTTGTCTTTAAGCAGGGAGTTTGGATAACTTATGATCTTTATAGCATGTAATATAAGTACATGCTATAAAGATCATAAGTTATAGCATGTAATATAAGTACATGAAATATACAATAAAGGCAGACACAGTAAACAAGTTAGCATCACATATTTCATTGTCTGGCTTTGGCTATAAGCCTTAAACATTTTCCTTTTCCCTTGGTTTTTACTTTAAAAATGGAATTTGCTGTTTTGGTTCCTAAACTAAGGGGGTAGGCCTGCAAAGATAGAAAACGAGTATATATGTGATCCAGCTAGATAGATGATTGACAATAATTAAAAATGATAATTTTGTGAATACTTATTTGCTGTACTGAATGTTCTGTCCCCACATGAAGGCGAATGAAGGTATAACTAATAGTAGCTGTGTGACTTCCTACCTTCGTATCCAAGCAGTGGGGCAGACCGGACCGGCAGACGCTCAGGTTGGATGGATTCAAACGTAGACACAGAGATGAAATCAGCCTGGGTTTATTTGATCCAGAATACAGCAATAAACGGTGATACAATACTGTCTGTAGTAGTGGTATCAATACTGTCCTGTATATGACTTTCCTGAGGCTAACTGCTGGTCAAAAACTGATGCCTTCACAAGCCCAAAATGTCTGAATGTCCAGTCACACAGTAAGGAGGCACTGAAAATGGCTGCCGGAAGTGACAAGGACTGAGCTGCAGAAAACCACGCCCCTGAGAGGAAAAACTTTACTAACAAGAACAGAGGTGTGCAGCATGCAAATTTTGTCCAGCAGAAAGCAGCAGTACAACAATGCACAGAAAATAACATAGATAAGAAGGATTGATAATAATGTAAGCAATTAACTATGAGGAGAACAGCACACTCCCCGTCTGAAATTTACTTTGGAGATTTCACTATGACGAATGTTCATGAAATATAACACAAACCTGCAACAAAAACATGTTAGAATGCAATAAACATAAAAATATAGTTGGCTTGTAATGAAGAAGATATCTATAGTTCAACTTCAGTCCTGTTCATCCTGCAGGAACGTTCTCAATTGGTAATATCAAAATGAGTTCGTTAATTGGCCTTGCGAACGTTTTAAGCTCGCCCTTCCTGAAGATCTTCAACTCCACTTTTCGGACTTTGCCATCCTTGCTAGGGAAAACCTTTGTAATTAGTCCCATAGGCCAAGCAATCCTTTCGGTTTGTTGCTCCTTCATCAATACAAGGTCTCCTTCTTTCAAGTTTGGTTTTTGGTGTTGCCATTTTCTTCTTCCTTGAAGAATATTGAGATACTCCTTTCGCCATCTGTTCCAGAAGTAATCCGCCAGGTATTGTACACGTTTCCAGTGTTTTTGGTAGATATTCGCGTGAGTAAATTCTTCACTAGGCATTAGTGTATTCTCAGTTTTTTGGGTAAGTAGAGTAGCTGGAGTCAGTATGGCTGGTGTTTCAGGATCCATAGACACTGGCACAAGGGGTCTTGAATTGATAATAGCCGAAACTTCGGCAAGAAGGGTAACAAGAGTCTCATGCGTGAGTCTTGAAGAGTTTACATCCATCAACATAGAATTTAAGATGTTGCGTGAGATCCCGATCATTCTCTCCCAGGAACCCCCCATATGGGAACTATGAGGAGGATTGAAGATCCAGGTGCAACCTTTCTCCGCCAACTGATCTTGAATGGGCTTAGTGTCGATGTTCAGTTCTCTACAGGCTCCAATGAAGTTACTTCCTTGGTCTGACCTCAACTGTTTCACTGGTCCTCTGATTGCGAAGAACCGTCTTAAGGCATTAATGAGACTGGATGTGTCCATGGATTCTATCACCTCTATGTGAACGGCTCGCACACTCATGCAAGTAAATAGCACAGCCCAACGTTTACTGTTTGCGTGACCGCCACGGGTTCTGCGTGCGGACACCATCCATGGCCCAAAGACGTCCAGGCCAGTATAGGTGAAGGGCGGTTCTGAACATAGTCTATCCGCAGGCAAATCAGCCATTTGTTGGTGTAGCAATTTCCCTCTTGCTTTGCGACAGTGCACACAGTCATGCAGTATTCGGGCTACAAGTTTTTTCATACCTATAATCCAAAGACCTGCAGACCTTAATTTGCCTTCGGTGATTTGTCTGCCCTGGTGTTCAGCCTTTTTGTGATAGTGTTGGATCAGCAGCACAGTGATATGATGTTTGCTGGGAATAATTAGAGGATTTTGTTCTGCAACTCCTAGGTGGGCTTGATTCAAACGACCACCAACTCTGAGCAGGCCAAAACTGTCTATAAATGGGTTTAGGTTGGCAAGAGGACTCTTTATAGGAATCTGCTGTTTGTTGTACAAGCACTTCCATTCTACGTTAAATTCTCCCTGCTGGACGTGACGTATTATGAGAGACTCGCTATGAGAAATGTCCCCAGCAGAGAAGGGTTTATGGCAGACGTGCCAACCATGACAATCTTTATCTTCCTGAGCATTGCGGTAACATCTAGCGATGTGCACTAACCTTGCAATAGTTCTGATGAGTCTCATCCAACTGGAGAAACGTTCAAAGCGATGGAGGCTGGAGGCTTGCCTTCCTTCAGTGACTAATGCACTAACTTCAGCGCGGATTTCTGGATCATTATCCGGATCCTGGATGCTGAAGTCTTCCTGTACACGTTCATCCGCCTCTCGTAGCAAAAACTCTGGACCTGTAAGCCAAGAAGAGTTAGTAAAAGAACCTATAGACATAGGCCTAGTGGCATGATCTGCTGGATTGAGTTCGGATGGTACATAGTGCCATTTTTCAGGTTTGCTGTTCATGGTACGCTGAAGAGAGTTAAATCTGGATAGCGCTTGCTCTCGATTGTTCGGGAGTCTTACCCTGGTGGCTCGGAAGGGTAATGGAGAAACCCAGTGATTTGTTTTGTCTTTAAAGGACTCACTGTCCATTATCTTGACAAACTCTCTGTCCTCTACTGACAAGGCTACTTTATCATCATCATCTTTGGTTGTGTGAAAGACCGATCTCCCCAAGTTGTCAGCAAAGAGGGGAGAAATGATGTCGGGTGGTTGTATGAGGTCTGGAGACTTCTCTTTCACTTCATAGTGATGAGGACACGGCTTAATGCAAGTTGTGCGTCCATCTCCACGCACGTACGTTTTGAAGGAGTTAATTCTTGGTTGATCCAAGCATACATTTCCTATGACTACCCATCCCAAGTCCAGTCTCTGGGCATATGGCGCGTAGTCGGGACCATTACATTGTTGGCGCACCTTGTGCACCCTTAGATTGTCTCTGCCGAGCAGGAGTAGAATCTCTGCGTTGTTGTCCATAGGTGGGATAACGTTAGCAAGGTGCCTTAGGTGTGGCTGGTGAAATGCAGCTTCTGGGGTAGGGATCTCATCCCTATGGTTAGGTATTTGATCGCATTCGATCAGTGTTGGTAGGGGTATTTCTGTATTCCCATTGATGGGAGAAGCAATGAATCCTTGTGCCCTCCTTCCACTAGTCTCTATGCGGCCCGAGCAGGTGTTTAAGATGTAGGGTTCTGATGGTCCCTCTATTCCAAAGGCATCGAAGAATTTAGGTCCTGCTAGGGACCGGTTGCTTTGGTCATCAATGATAGCATACATTTTTACTGCCTTTTCTGGTAGTCCCTCTGGAAAGACCTTGATTAGGCATATTCGGGCACAACATTTCTCACTCTGGCTGTCGCCACATACTTCCAAACATGAGCAAGAAACGGCAGTGGCTGTGTTAGCGTGATTCTGAGGCTCCCCGCCATGACTTGGAGCAGGACTGGTGGTGAAGACAGCTGATGAGTCTCTGGTGAGCGGAATTGGGTGCATAGCTGAGGCATGTCTTTCACTATGACACTCCTCACACTTGATGATGGATTTACAGTCCTTAGCCATGTGCTCCAATGAAGCGCAGCATCTGAAACATACCCCAAGCTCGCTGAGAACTTTCTTCCGCTCCTGCATGGTTTTAGATCTAAACCCTCTGCATTTGTTCAGTGAGTGTGGTTTTTTATGAATGGGACATTCACGATTGAAGGACTTGTCTACTGATGAGGTATTGTACTGTTTACCCGTGGGTGCTGCAGGTGGTGGTAGGTTAGTCTTTCTGACACTCACGCTGCTCTTAAAGTCTCTGTTTTTATGCAAGACACTTTCATACCTTGAAGATGGTGTCGCTGAAGCTGTAGTGTTGAACTCCAGGAAATCGAGGCTGGGGTCATTCCTCATCTGGGACTGTTCATCGATGAATCTGCAGAAATGAATAAATGGGGGAAAGGTGACGTTATGCACTCTTTTGTACCTTGAGACTGATGCCGCCCACTTTTCTTGCAGACTGTAGGGTAACTTCACGACAATTGGGTTCACTCCATGGGCTGTATCCAGGTAGCACAGGCCGGTCAAGCGAGGGTCTCTTTTGGCAAGCTCTAATTCCATGAGGAGATCACTCAAATCCTGAAGCTTATGGACATCCTTGAGATTGATCTTTGGGACGTTCTGCAGTCTCTTGAATAGGGCTTTCTCTATTGCTTCTGCACTGCCGAATGTACGTTCGAGTCTCTGCCAGGCGGCAGCGAGACCTGCTTCTGCTTGTCCCACATAGACAGTTCTGAGGCTCTTAATACGACTTGTGGAGCCTGGGCCCAGCCATTTGATCAAGAGGTCGAGCTCCTGCTCTGCGGTCAGGTTGAGGTTGGCAATGGCGGCTTCGAAAGTTGCTTTCCAGGCTCTGTAGCTCTCTGCACGGTCATCAAATTTTGAGAGACTTGTGTTAATTAGCTCTCTGCTCACCATAAACCTGGCAAACTCGACATATCCGATTTCTCACTGCTTGTTGCCATGACAACTTGTGATGCCCCCGGGGCATGTGGGCTGCGTGGCGTGAAAGGGTGAGATGCTTCTGGGTAGAATGATGTTGCTGCAGGGTTGAGCTGTGGTCTAGCCTCTGTAGATTGTGATGACTGCTGCTTGAGCTGTGGCGGTAGGCCAGGAAATGCCGGGTAGCCTTTTTGCTGTAACACCTGTCCTTGGTAGGGCACATCTGGGTGAACGTCATCAGGTTGCTCAGGTGCTGTGGGTGGCACTGGCACTGTAGGTAGAGTTGACTTGAGGGTTTCAATGTTGTCGGCTTGGACAGTACTGCAAACTGGGGGTGGTGCAGGTAACTGCTTCAGTACATAGTCACTGGTGCGATCAGCTGGATCATCTATCTCCTGTGGTGGCAAGCAGACTGGGTCAAGGCCTTGGCTCAATGCTTGCTCAAGTAGTCTTACTTTAGCTAATGCAATTTCCTCTTCCATCTCTGATTCAAGAATCTTTATTCGAGCCTCTGCTTCTGCCCTCTTAGCCTCTGCGTCTGCTGCGGCCCTCTTAGCCTCCGCCTCTGCTTCTGCTATGGCCCTTTTAGCCTCCGCCTCTGCTTCTGCTATGGCCCTTTTAGCCTCCGCCTCTGCTTCTGCCCTCTTAGCCTCTGCGTCTACTCTTTTTGTCTCTGCTTCTGCCCTTGCGAGAGCTTCTTTTTCAGTGAAGGAACGTCTCACCTTGGATTGCTCTGCATTTATGCGGGCCTCTAGTAGTCGGTCGCTTAGGGCTGAGCTTCTTGAGCACGATGATCTGTATGACCGAGAGGAATGTTTAGATGAATTTGATCTGTGGGATCTAGTTTCTTGCAGATGGGAGATACGGATTTCCGCTTTATCTTTAGCGCGCAGCACCATGGCGTCTCTTTGTCCGTCTATTAATTCTGCCTTGCTTAGTTCTGACGGGGCTTCATCATTATTAGCATCTTTTAGAAAGGTTATATACCTTGTGGACAGTCTCTTATATCTTTCATGAGCTGTATTCAGCCGCCCTATAGCAACTTGTAAACTTGTGGCATCACCTGAGGATTTAAGTCCTGACATGATGGAAGAGACTCGTTCCCATAGCTCTTCCAGGCTATCGCATAGCTCATCTTTCTTGGTTTGATAGTTTTCTCTGACCTTTATTGTAGGTTTGAGAGAGCGTCTTGGTCGCACGACTTGGTCTGCTGGAAGTGTGGAATCTGCTTCCTGTTCTTCATAATGATCAGTATCAGGTTGCATTAGCATTGTTTCATCACTGGGAACCTGTGCGAGGTCTTTTTCGGCCATTTTGATTTAAGGTGCGCTGTCTCTTTAAGAAAATAAAACTTTTGAATTGGGGGCTGTAAATAGCAGTGCAGCTCCGCCGAGGCACCCTGACAAGATTCCTAAAGTGTTTTCAGTGAATTGTGGGGTTTGGATGGAGGGGGACCCCACGTGCATTAACAGTTCTTGTACTATGCGAACAAAGGTTAATACAGGATGTAGAAAATGGCTTGATGGGTTGTGGAGGACTTTCAGGTGAGAGTATAGATACTGCAGACACGTGGTGCTTGCTCTTTGGCTTCTGTGACGTGCACTGTATCTGGGCAGATTTGCTGCAGGTGGGCCTGTTGCCAGGGAGATTCCTGAGTGTGGTACTGAACTGTGAGGTAATCTGTGGCCAGGGTATGGGCATTAAGGCAGTTTTTGACTGTTCTGTCCCCACATGAAGGCGAATGAAGGTATAACTAATAGTAGCTGTGTGACTTCCTACCTTCGTATCCAAGCAGTGGGGCAGACCGGACCGGCAGACGCTCAGGTTGGATGGATTCAAACGTAGACACAGAGATGAAATCAGCCTGGGTTTATTTGATCCAGAATACAGCAATAAACGGTGATACAATACTGTCTGTAGTAGTGGTATCAATACTGTCCTGTATATGACTTTCCTGAGGCTAACTGCTGGTCAAAAACTGATGCCTTCACAAGCCCAAAATGTCTGAATGTCCAGTCACACAGTAAGGAGGCACTGAAAATGGCTGCCGGAAGTGACAAGGACTGAGCTGCAGAAAACCACGCCCCTGAGAGGAAAAACTTTACTAACAAGAACAGAGGTGTGCAGCATGCAAATTTTGTCCAGCAGAAAGCAGCAGTACAACAATGCACAGAAAATAACATAGATAAGAAGGATTGATAATAATGTAAGCAATTAACTATGAGGAGAACAGCACACTGAATACCCCCTAAAAGGGATGACCTACAAAAATGTTTTATAAATATGTAAACCATGTACTTCAATATGATGGCATTATAAAATGTTTGAAAACAAAGGGCTGCTTAAAGTCTGTAAATATCTGATTTGAGATAGGTTCTCAGTGTGTGTGTGTGCGCACATGCTGTGATGCCAGCATGCATAAGAAATGATATTGCACACAAAATAATACATTACATGCATAATATTAAAACGTGCATTATTAACATTATTATTAACATGTATTATATAGCACCAACATATTTTGCAGCGCTGTGCATTGCTACATTAAAGTTGATACATGGTGCAGCAAGCCCAAAAAAGTATCATGCAAAATGCATGCTTATCCTTTTACCATAACTTTCCTCTGTACATGTTAAATAGTTTTTGTAATGCTACACAAAAGCCTTGTGCATCACAAAAAATTAAGTGAGGAAGCATTGATCCTCTACTGTATATGTAAACCATTTACAGTATAAAGCAGCTCAGCCTTTTTCTTTATTTAAAATCAGTATCAAGAATACAATATTAAGTTAACTGTAAAGGCAGTTACAAAACCACATGTGTAGTAATTGTACCATTGGTTTTATAAATTAAATTTGTAAAAGCATTAACAGGCAGAACTACACACTGGCCCTATCACAGTTTCCCAGTGAGCAATGATACAACAACATTTTGCCTATGCCAAAATAACTAGCCAGGACAAGAACTATTATGCTTTCAAACATTAGGACAGAAAGTAGGTGTGGTTTACTGAAGGGAGACATTGTGTCATGAGCTCATTTTAGAACATTATGTTTCTACGGCCTTATGCTTTCCAGATGAGAAATAATTATCTACTATGTCAGCCTCTAAAAGGTGCTCCAAAGAACCAGTTTTAGTTTTCTATACATTGAAGTGAAAACATTATTTCATAAAACAATAAGCAGAATGCATTTCTGTTAATTGGATTTGTACTGTTCACAGATGTGTTTGGGCACTTTAAATAACATTACATTTCCAGCCCACAGGGGTGGGCTGGAAGGAGGACAGGGCCCTTAGTCCCAAGAATATACTGTCTGCTTCCAACTAGGAACATAATTATAAATCTGTGAGTAATTGAGTTTTTCATGCAGGGACAAACCACTGTCCATGTCAAACCCGAGACTGTCTAGACTGGTAACAGAAGACCAGCCATGCCAATGTAGTATAGAAAAGGCACCACTGCTCTCTTCCAATATATTACACAGATTCAAAATTGTTCTTTCAACAGAAATAACAAGAATGATCAAGTAATCTTATTCATAGGAGGGATTGAACTAGGGTAGGTGGGTGGGTGGTGAGCCAGCATTTGACCCCCTCAAGCCAATATCTGCCTGTCGTTTCATGATACAACTACAGTCAGTAATCTCAAAATCTTTAGCCTTGTTAATATAACTTGCAGCAGGCCTGGACCTTGGTTTATATGTTGGAGGATACTGGGAGTTGTAGTCTTCCAAAATTGAAGAAGGAAAAGGAACTCCAGCAGAATTACTGCAAAATAAAACTTTAATTCCGAGTTATTTTTGCAGTAATTCAGCTGGAGTTCCTTTTCCTTCTTCAATTTTGGATCGCATGTAGCAGCACAGAGCAACCATAAAGGAATTGGACACAATTCGTTTGAAATTCGTACTGACCACCATCCCCCTCTTCTATTTGGGAGTTTTAGTCTTGCAAGTTCAAAGGGCTAAGAATTATTATTTTTTTTTTTTACAAAAATGTGCAAACTAAGGCGATTACACATATACATTTTTTCCCAGTCATGGCATTGCCAAAAACAGAAAAACAGATATGCATTCTCGACACATATTAACACTACATAAAAGTGCAGCACAGTGTGTAGCCAATGACTCAGAAGCATTGTCTCAGATGTTTCATCCCTGGAACATGCTTTTTTTTAAAGAGAAATAACAATAGGTATCAGCATTTGGTTTTAATTTGATGTTCTGGTTTTGATCTTTGTTTTCAATAGAAGGATATTTTGCTTGTATTGGAAAATACTTTAAGATGCCAGAAAGGCAATGACTGAACTAAGACACATTTACATAATGAGCAAGTAATGGATTTTCATTTTGCTCTTCCTCATTTTCAACAATGCACAATGCACATTTTTAAAATCTTATTTAAAATCCTACTTACATTTTCCCCTGAGTCATTCCCAGTACTGTCAAATAAATCACTTTGTTATACACGAACAGTTACATCAAGACTCCAGTAGCATCTTGTGGCACTGGGCTGGTATACAAGGCAACAAGAGTAAGCATAAAATCTTGGATTTTATGAAAAAACTGTGCCCCTTGGACCAGCAGAGTTTTCTAAGTGCTTCTGGGTTGAATTTTGACCTTTTCCATGACAGGGATCAGGTGACTAAATAAACCAATTCCATGTACTTAGAACACAATTCGAGCCTGTGTAAATTTATAGAAATAGTAGTTGCAAATTGTGGGTAGTTAGTGCCACACTTTGGCCAAAATATGTAAGCTCAATTTCCACATCAAGGTCCCTTGGCCATGGGTCAAAAAAACAATTGACAGGATTCAATTTGAGATGCAGTTAAATTCAGAAAAAAACCCCAATCTAATTGTTTATCACATGAAAGCTCTATTGAAGTCTATGGGGAACTGAAGTAGAAAAAAGTTGTTTTAGTTTCTTCAGTCTTTGGGTAATGACATATCAAAACCGATTAATAAAAGATGGTTCCCCGTAGTATAGTCTTTAAACTTTTAGCAGATTTATTAAAGTTCGAGAGAGTTCAGTAGAGAGATTTGAATTGTATATTTGCAGTGTCAGACTGGGGTGTCTGGGGCCCACATGGGTTCTGCTGCCCCCACCCCAGTTGCAAGTGCCACCACCACCCCCAATCGCAAGTTAACCAACCCCCCACACAACACGTCCCTTTTGCGTGATGGGGGGAGCACCGCAGCGCTGTACATTCGATATTTGTGAAAACTTTTTCTTCGCCTGTTTTGACCTGACAAGTTTCCTAAGAGACTACAAAAGCTCGAATATTCAAGTTTTAAAACTCAAAATCTCAATTTAGGCTATTTGTCCTTATGGTTCAGGAAATGGTTAAAGGCTGCATGGAATGCTGGGAAACACTGGGTTACCAATAAACCCCCTCACCTGATGCAATTTTAGTTTGAAAGAGAGTGTTTGGAGGTAAAGATGGCTTTTGGCAGAAACCACAATCTATAGCCTATCATTGATCTAGCAATAATTGCTTGGCAAGAAAGGCAGTAACAGCCAGAGGAGAAGCAGCAGCACCAGCAGCAACAACAGCAACATGCCCCTTTGATTCATGCTAGGATCAGGAAGCCTCATCACTTTATGAGGCCAGCACTTTCTCTTGACCAGCTGCTTGATGATGAGATTGTAAAGATCTGCTGCCTGAGCAGTCCATCCTCCAGATCAATGGGCTCATCAACCAGGAGCTTGAACCTGTTACGGCATGATCTGAGGCACTTCCTGGGATGTGCAAGTTGCTTGCAATTTTAAATTTTTGGGCAACTGGCAGTTTCCAGCAGGTATTTTCACAACCCATTGGCATGAGCCAGCCCACCTTTAGTAGAATACTAATGCAAATGCTGAGGGCACTACTGCTGCACTTGGGAAGGCTCATATCCTTCCCCTCAACCCAGGAAGATTGGATAAGATTGAAGATTGAAGGTTTTTTTCCTAATTGGCCAATTTACAAATTGCCTCTCATTGCTTTCTCATGTTTCACTCACACCACCTCACCATTAACCAGAGTGCTTCCGTAATCGGAAACACTCCCATTCCATCAATGTCCAGGTGGTGTGATTCCCACATGCGGCCCCCCCCCTCAAACTCAATCTTTTCAAGTTTTCGAGAGGATTAAAAGGAAAGCTTTTAGTTCAAGTTTACCCTATTTGAGATTATTTATAAATTTGGTAATAGTCAAGTTTTTTCGACACACCCAAAAATCGAGTTTTAAAGAGTTTTTTTTAGGAATATCTTTCCTGAGAGTGCCATGCTGACTTATTGCTCTAGTGTCCCAGGTAAACCCTGCACTGACTTGGGCATTATAATGCATACTTTACTGCCCAATTTATTTACTTTCTATGTTGCTAGCTTTAAGAGGTGAAGCGATGCATGGGACACCAGAACAAAATAAAATCTAGGCACCCCAAATGTATTCTATCTTTCCTTTTCCTTTAGGGCAATGGTATATGGAACATTTTGTCATGCGCAATAAATATGTACTACTGCAGGCGTCAAAACATCCCTAATTTCCTTCTCACTAGCAATAATGTAAATTGCCAGTAAGGAAACCTACAAGTCACTTCTGTTTTCTGAAGTAGCACAAAGTTGTCTCATGAGGAAACCCCAAAGCAACACATTTGTTTTCCCTTTTGCAATTTTCATTATTGCCAGTGGAAAAGCATTCTCAGGAGATCAGTTGCCCACAATAGCGCAGATTTACCACAGGGGAATTTTCTCCTAGCGTGCCATCACCCTCCAGCATGCCATCAGTTTGTTTTTGTGTCTTTAATGAAGTGTCCATGACATTACAAGGTGCTTATAAATAAGAATTGTATTTACACCCTTTTATGATATTTTTTCTAGCTTTAAACATGAAAGTACAGAAATCTCTGATTACATATTAAGATGTTGATCAATATTATTTCCCTGTCTTCCAGGTAACCTGCCTAGTGGAAACCAGAGACAAAACACACACTATGCAGCTAAAGGACACATTGACAGAAAAATACTCATCGTTAAAGTGGAATGACCAGTGAGCAGAGAACAGTTTAAAGTTGGTGTCACAGTCTTCTGCCCAGTGCATGACTTTGCAGCTAATCCGCTCAAAATGTGTACATGTTACCAATGTTTCTGGCTTTTAGAGTGTTCTTTGTAAATCAACCTTACCTTAATTAGTTTTTGTTAATCAAAGTCATGTTCTTCAGTAGGACAAAATATCCTCATAGAAACAAATAGTCTCTTACAGATACAGCTTCACATAACAGAAGAGAGTTAAGAAATATATATTACTAAGAAGGATGAGATCTATCCAGTTGTTTATCATTAGACAAGCTGTTTGTGTGATTAAAAAGCAAATCGACTATCGATTGCTTGTCAACCTTTTATTTCTTACAAGGTTCAGGTAAAATGTACAAAGTTTGCTACAGTCTGCTTACCAATAGCAACCATTCAACAGGTAGCATTTACTGGCAAACATCTTGCTATGGGAGGCATTTCTAATAAAATAAACGCATTATGAGGAGTAGAATTCTAGGGGTAGACAGCTGCCTAGGGCAAAGTTTCTGAGGCAGGGCCAGAACTAGGTGTAGGCAGAAGAGGTCCAAAACCAAAACCAAATTATCACAAAACTCTATATTATATTAAAAATATAGTCTTTATTCAAAAATCATGTTAAAAAGATAGGCATACAGACCACATTGTATTCCGCCACATCATACTCAGATGTCAGAGCAGGTTTTTACAGAGTATTGGTAGATATATCTTAATGATATCCAAAATTCCATGATATTGTTTACTGAATCTAGTAACAACAAGGTCCCCTTTGCTACTCGATACAGTAAACAATATCATGGAATTTTGAATGCCACTAAGAGCTATCTACCAATACTCTATGCATATGATGACTTTTATAAAGTGTTAAAACCATGAATAAGTAGTGTCCCTAGGCTAGCTTATACATTAAGGGATATATTATTAAGAAGCCTATTTAGGGAAGAAAAAACAGAAAGGATAGGGAGGGGGAATCTTTTGTCAGTTAATGGTAGTTATAAATGTGGTAGTCACAGATGCTTTACATGGTAACATATGTATCGAAGTATCAAAAGAATTTAAGTCGACAGTAACAAAAAAGAGCTATTAGATTAATGACTATATAAACTGTAACACATCCACAGTGATCTATTCAGTCACCTGTTTGAAGTGTCAGAAGCCATATGTGAGTTGCACTAATAGGGCACTAAAAGAAAGAATAAGAGAACACTTAGGTCAAATTAAGAATCAAAAAGCAGTTGAAAAAAGTAATATAACAAGACATTTTTCACAGTGTAATGGGAGTAATGTAAATAATTTCTCAGTACAAGGGTTCGAAAGAGCTAAGCTTGGTCTGAGAGGTGGGGATCTGTTAGGTCTTTTAGCAAAAAGGGAGGTGTACTGGATTTTTATTTGCACACTTGTTTACCACTTGATCTTTGAATTTGACGTGACATGCTTTATTTAATAGATATGAGTTCTCAGTAACTTACATTAATTGTAATATATATATTTGAGTAAAATATCTGTACTGGAGATCAATTTAAAAAATGGTAAATTGTATTGAAGTTGGAGCAATTACCCTGTTTAATATTCATTTTGTATGGTGCTTACCTTTATAGTATTTTTAACAGGGTTCATAACATATATTTATAATATTTATAATTTTGTACTATTTAAGTTATCTTTAATGCTGGATATGGGCAGACAGAGGAATGGAACCCTAACAATGTGTATGTAAAAACCTGCTCTGACATCTTAGTGGCAATATTTGATTGGGTTTAGAAACAAAAAGATGGGGCCATTTTGAGTATAAATCTGGTGGGTGACATTAATGCCTATGATTAAGTACCATGAAACGCGTAAGGCGAAATACCATGTGGTCTGTATGCCTATCATTTCAACATGATTTTTGAATAAAGACCATATATTTTTAATATAATATAGAGTTTTGGGATAACTTTTTTTGGTTTTGGATGTTTATACACTTTTGAACTGGGGGCTTTATCCCAAAAAATCATGGGCTCCTGTAGAGACTAGCATCCCATTATATATATTTTTTCCATGTAGGCAGAAGAGGCAGCTGCCTAGGGCCCAAAGATGAGGGGGCCCTGGGCAGGTACCTGTTAAAGGGTCTTCTGCCTACCTGTAGTCCAAGTTCACTCCCCTCTGTTACGCTCACCTACCCTCTGTCACTCTCCCCTCTGTCACTCGCCCCTGCCCTCCCTTCTGCTACTCTTCCATCCCTCCCCTTCTGGTATGGCACATGCAGGGGTGTGGTGTCCAGCTATGTTACCTAAGGCGTCCAGTCGGCTTGGCCTGGCCCTGTTCTGAGGGGCCCAATCTGAAAAAATAAAATTAGATTGTGGGCACTCTGCTGCTCCTCCCATCCACCCTGTCTTGCTCTAAGTTCTATAAAGATCAAGCGGAAGAAATCCATGGCAAGGATGGGTTGAAAGGAAGTCAGGAGTTGAGGCTGTTGCCTCTGCCATCACCACAGATCACCACTGCCACCAAGGAGGGTCAAGTGGGAGCCAAAACAAGAGATACAGCTGTTATCTTGTGTTCTGTTGTTAGTGATATCACTCCAACTTGCAGTACAGCAGTAAAGAGTGACTGAAGTTTATCAAGTCACATGACTGGGGGCAGCTGGGAAACACAATCTAGTCCCATGTCAGATTTCAAAATAAAATATAAAAAAACCTGTTTGCTCTTTTGAGAAATGGATTTCAGCGCAGAAGTCTGCTGGAGCAGCATTATTAACTGATTTTGGAAAAAAACATTTTTCCCCATGACAGTATCCCTTTAAGACGTACTTGCCCAGCACTGATAAACATGATAAACATGATAAACATGATGCTTAGATGCTTGCTGAACACATAAAAACATATATACAGGGTATGATGTGTTGTTTACTGAACATGCACAAACCTTTTAAGCTTTAAGACTTTTGAGTGTGGTATTCAATTTTGAGACCTGAATTAGCATCTCAAATTACCAACATAAGCAAAACAGAAGAATTTATTTACATAGGAGTCTTTCAATACTTTCTCAGAACATAAACAATCAGTACATATCTGCCTTACTACCAAAGTAACCCCTGTCATCCCCTGCCTGATTATTAAAATACCTCCATTCCCTCAAAATGTTCTTCAAAAGAAGTCAAAACCTCTTCTTTCCAACTGTGGATAAATAAGAGCTTTCTTCACGCTGTTCTTGGTAGCTTCCTACCCCCATTTTATTTTCTAAAGACTTTTTAATACGAAGAAATTATGTTCATATAGTCTTTATACATCACAGATATATTTTCAGTATTTTCTTGCATTCCCACAGCTGCATAGATATTGCATGATATGACTTTAGGCCCAGAATTGCTTTACACAAAAAGTTTAAGTGGCGAGTATAAGAAAGGGATCTGGATCAATTTGGTTTTGATTAATGCAAATAAACAACCCACAAAACCAGGCCCGGATTTGTGGAAAGGCCACCTAGGCCCAGGCCTAGGGCGGCAGGATTTTAGAGGCGCGGCATGCTGGCCAACCACACCCAAATTAGTTCAAAAAGACAGGGGATGCGCTGGAAATACAATCATTTTTTAATGTGCCAATCCCCATTGCTCCTGTCCCCCTGGAGGGGATAGGGGCGACGAACGGTAGTGGGCCTAGGGGCACCCACTATGTAAATCCGGCCCTCCACAAAACCACAGCTCTTAAGAACAAAATGCAGCATAACCACAGAAATGTATTTATGGGACTCCCAGAACTAGTAAAATACAGGGGCATGGACCAAAAACAACTGCATTTACAAACATGTTAATCTGCTGGTAGATGTCTACTTGATCAATCAGGTGCAAATTGAATATACATTTATGAGTGCATCTGCTGTCAATAATGATGTTTGCATCCATATCAACTGTCGCAAATTGGGAGTACCTATATGTGCAACTAGTAATAGCAGAGTCGGACTGGCGCATTCGGGAATGCAAAGCGAAGGGCCCTCCTGGCCTCCCACCCTCCAAAAGCCCACCTCCCCATGAGGGCCGGGGCCCAGTCTGACCCTGGGTAATAGGAAACCTCAAATTACTACTGGTCAAGGCATATATAAAGTACAGGCCTCTCTAGCACCATAGTATATTGCACCTACAGTATATTGCCCCTATTTCTGATTTTCTTAGATTCGCTTTCATCTGGTATGGTACCTATGGATTGGAGAAAAGCTGATGTCATTCCAATATTTAAAAAGGGATTACGATCTCAGCCTGGCAATTATAGGACACTAAATTTTACATCTGTGGTGGGCAAATTATTTGAAGGCTTGTTAAGGGATCACATTACAAATGTTGTCCTAGTGAATGGCATTATGAGCAGCAGTCAGCATGGCTTTATGAAGGATTGGTCATGTCAGATGAATTTGATTGCTTTTATGATGAGGTAAGTAAGATACTGGATAGTGCAGTAGGCGTTTGATACCGTGCCCCATAAACGACTTCTTTCTAAACTAAGGTCTGTTGGGCTTAATGAAGTCATTTGCACATGGATAGGAACTGGCTACAGGATCGGGTACAGAGGGTGGTTGTTAATGGTAGATTCTCTAATTGGAGTAAGGTTTGTAGTGGGGTCCCTCAGGGCTTGGTATTGGGTCCACTTTTATTTAACTTGTTCATTAATGACTTAGGGGAGGGTATTGTAAGTAATGTATCAGTGTTTGCAGATGACACAAAACTATCTAGACCAAAAAATTCCATCCAGGATCTTGACAAACTGGCAATCTGGGCAGCTAAGTGGCAAATGAGATTCAATGTTGATAAATGTAAAGTCATGCACCTGGGATGTAAAAATATCCAAGCCACTTATACCCTTAGTGGGACTGCACTAGGCAAATCTATTATGTAAAAGGACCTTGGAGTCCTTGTAGATGATAAACTTGGCTGTAGCCAGCAATGCCAGTCAGCAGCATCAAGGGAAAATAAGGTCTTGAGCTGTATTAAAAGGGGCATTGATTCACGGCAGGAAGCGGTCATTCTTCCACTTTATAGAGCACTAGTAAGGCCCCATCTAGAATATACCATACAGTTTTGGTCTCCATCACTCAAACAGGACATTATTGTAGTAGAGAAGGTACAGAGAAGGGCAACTAAGCTGGTAAAAGGTATGAAAAATCTTAGCTATGAGGAAAGACTGGCCAAATTGGGGATGTTCACGATGGAGAAGAGGTGCTGATATGATAACTATGTATAAAAATATAAGGGGATCATATAATAATCTCTAATGCTTTATTTACCAGTAGGTCTTTCCAGCTAACACAAGGTCACCCATTCTGATTAGAAGAAAAGAAGGAGTTTTTTTTTACAGCGAGAGCTGTGAAGATGTTGAATTCTCTCCCTGAATCAGTTGTACTGGCTGATACATTAGATAGCTTTAAGAAGGGGTTGGATGGTTTTTTAGCAAGTGAAAGAACACGGGGTTATAGAAGATAGCTCATAGTACAAGTTGATCCAGGGACTAGTCCAATTGCTATTTTGGAGTCAGGAAGGAATTTTTTCCCCCTCAGAGGCAAATTGGAGAGGCTTCAGATGGGGTTTTATGCCTTCCTCTGGATCAACTGGCAGTTAGGCAGGTTTGAATTTTTTTTTAAAAGGTTGAACTTGATGGACGTGTCTTTTTTCAACTGTATGAGTGTATGAATGTAATCCTTATAGGGAGACCTCCAGCTAGGTAATACGAGCTTGGGAACAAGAAAATAAGGCACACAGGATGGCAGGTCACAATGATCCAAAACACAAGAGTATGATGAGTAACATCATATGTGCTGTGGTACACATCAAGGATGTTAATTAGACAACTAAACAGAGTAGATAAAAACCTGCAAACTTGCAAAACACAAGTTTGAAATAAACTATTATTATGGGATATATGCCTTGTAGTGAACTCTACACAAAATGGATACAGTATTACAAAATGGAGTAACTCAGGATATATATACGATGCGTGTTTGTTACAAAAGGAAGTAGCATAATATATGGTTATATATGCAATATGTGTTTTATCCCTCACAGTTACTATGTTACTATGTATGTTACCTTCCACCCTATTCTGTAAATCAATTAACTATGGGAATTATAGACTCCTATTTTCCAAATAATCCATATTTTTTAAAACGACTTACTTTTTCTCTGTAATAATAAAATACAGTAGTACCATAAAACTTGATCCAAACTAAGATATAATTAATCATTATCATGATTTTCTAGTAGATTTAAGGTATGGAGATCCAAATTACGGATCCATTATCTGGAACACCCCAGGTCCCGTGCATTCTAGATAACAGGTCCCATACCTGTACAACCAGTATATTGATGCAAGGAATAAGTATAGATAAGCTGCAACAATCCTATATAATAAAATCCAAGTGTCTCTGCGTCCAGTCCGTCCCTGTGTCCGTGGAAATGCGCTACTGCGCATGTGCCCCGCGGAAGGGGGGATTGGATGATCATTTACCAGGAAGCACAACACATGATTGATAAGAGCCAGCGGCTGTGCATCCAGTGCCCGGGGAGGCGCCACTCCTAGCGCTCAAGTTTGTGCTCCGGGGAGAGACACCGGGGAGAGACTTAAATTGCAGATTACTTGCAGCCAGGCAGCAGTCAGATTGACAGAATTACCCTGTGCGATCTGTGGCGTGCTCAATCCTCTCTCACAGACGCGAACTGTATGGCCACGCGCTGAGTGACGTCGTGTGTGGACGCCGACGTCGTCGAGTGTTGTGTGCGTAGGCGCTACATGGTCACGTTCCGCGCACTACAAGGGAAAATTTTCATTCTGACCCGGTTCCCTCTGGAGCTGCCCCGGCAGGAGGATGTGTCTGGGATTCTGCAGGGAGACCCGCGCCTGCAGCCTGCGGCTGCTGCTGCTGCTGTTACTACTGGGGATGTGGCACTATATATATATATATTTAGAGAGAGGTGACAGGGATGTGTAGGGCGAGGGACACTCAGGGAAATGAGCAGTGTCAGGGGCCGAGGGCTGAAGGGTTGTCTGGCAGCGACAATGGCTGAGACCTGAGCTCTCAGCCCCAGGGATATAGTAGCACTGGGGGGATATAGTAGGACCGGGGGGATATAGTAGGACCGGGGGGATATAGTAGCACTGGGGGGGATATAGTAGGACCGGGGGATATAGTAGCACTGGGGGGATATAGTAGCACTGGCGGGATATAGTATCACTGGGGGGATATAGTAGGACCGGGGGGATATAGTAGGACCGGGGGGATATAGTAGGACCGGGGGGATATAGTAGGACCGGGGGGATATAGCAGGACCGGGGGGGGATATAGCCGGACCGGGGGGATATAGCCGGACCGGGGGGATTAGCAAAACTGGGGGATATAGTAGGACCGGGGGGATATAGTTGGACCGGGGGATATAGTAGGACCTGGGGGATATAGTAGGACCGGAGGGGGGATATAGTAGGACCGGGGGGGGATATAGTAGGACCGGGGGGGGATATAGTAGGACCGGGGGGGGGATATAGTAGGACCGGGGGGGATATAGTAGGACCGGGGGGGATAAAGAAGCAGTGGCGGATGTGGGGAAGCAGGAAGCATCGGGGGAGATAAACACATTGTCTCAGGTGACAGGGAGACTGTTGGGGGTACAATAACAATCCTATCCTATATAATAAAGTTCAAGTGTCTCTGCGTCCAGTCCCTGTGTCCGTGGAATTGCGCTACTGCGCATGTGCCCCATGGACCATTCTCTGGCGAATTTACGCTAACGTCTCTGGTGAATTTACGCTAGCGTCTCTGGCGAATTTACGCTAGCGAAGTAGATAGATGCCAACCAGAGCGTAAATTCGCACTTTAGTGAATTTGCGTAGCGCAGGCGAAAATTCGCCTGGCGAAGTGCGGCGAATGCTCGCGAAGCCTGCGCTAGCGATTTTCCGGCACCATGTGACAGAGGAGCAGCTCGAGCTGTGGGATGTATGACCGGGGAGTCCGCGGCGCAGTCAGTAAAGGTAAATGGGGGTTCGGGGTTGAGAGAGACTTCCACCAGCTCCTCACAGAGCGTCTTGCCTCTTTACCGTCTCTGGCGAATGTTTGACTACATATGTTCTAGCGCCCGTTAATTTAACGGGCTTAATGTCTAGTTCTAATAATAACTTAGAAGCAATGCAAGTACTAAAAAAGGTACCAAAACACTTACAATCTGCAAAATGAAGTGTAATATGTTTTAGGAAACAAGGTGCTCACTAGTACTTTGTACTGTAGTAGATCTTACCCAGGTTGGCTTTAGGGCAGTAGCAACTCCCAGTAGACGTGTTGCACAGATCTCTTGTCAATCATGTGGGCCCTCACATAACTATTGGAGGAAGGGTTAAAGTGGACCTGTCACCCAGATACAAAAAGCTGTATAATAAAAGTAGTTTTCAGATTAAACATGAAATACAATTTCTGTTTTTTATTAAAGCATTTTATAGCTGTTGTAAGCTCATTTAAAAATCTCAGCTATCAATCAAATATAGTCTGCACCTCCTCTATGCCTTAGGCAGACAATTACTTTCACTTTCTGTTCAGCACTTCCTAGATGTTTCTGTTCTCCACACATTCCCCTCTGTTCTCCACACATTCCCCCGTTCTCTTCACTGTTTGTGTAGCCAGGGTATGGGGATGGACATCGGGTCCTCCATTCTGATGCACAAACAAGATTCTGAGATGATGCAAGGCTTGCCTTAATAACAGTGTCCACAAAATGCCTCCTGCCTGCTTGCTGTAATTATGAATGCCCAGACTGAAGGTAAACAATGTTCATATAATTTATATTGTATAATTAAAGTTCATTTTGCTTGACTAATGTGATGAAATAGGATTTTGAATGTGTCTCCTCCATAAGACACATTTTTTTATAATAAACTTGGGTGCTAGTGATTCTTTAAAAGCAGAGGAACTATTTATTGACTGGTTACACACTTTAAGAATGTGGGCGATGGGGGCGGAGCTTGACGGGACTGGAGATGGTCGCACACTAGGTAGAGCTCCGTGCACATTCCCAATTAAAGCCTGCTAAAAGCTTACAGTAGAGCCTCCATTTGCACCAGGCACTATTAGAGGCAACAAGGTACCTGGCATGGGCAGAAGATGCACAAAAAACTTGAAGGGCGCTTTATCGCCGTTCCTGAATCGTAAAGCCTCGCACCGCGCTGGGGAGGAAATCCAAGATGGCGCTGATTAGTCTTCTAGTGCCTCAAGTTCCCTAGTCACACATCTGAAGCAGCGACGCTGATGCAGACGGAGCAACTGAACATGGCGGACACCTATCCAGATACACAGGTGAACCCTCTCCCTATTACACAGACAGCAATCACAGCGGACATTTTATCTGCGCAGCTCGAATCCTTACACAATAAACTATCACATAGCATCACAGATTCTCTAAAATCAGCAGTGGCTGAGCTCAGACAGGAAATCTCATCCCTGGGAGAGCGTACAGAAAAATTAGAGAACACCTCAGATGAGATCATACATATGAGATAAAAATACCTCTTTAAGAGAAGAATTACATTGTGTAATACTGCTTCAAGAGGACTTGGAAAATAGGGAGAGGCGCCAAAACCTGAGAATCAAGGGGGTCCCTAACTCCGTCACAAATCAAGACCTTAGTGCCTACTTGAGAGGCCTGTTTTCAGCAATCAACCCTGACCTTCCACAGGAAGCATGGAGGATGGACAGAACTCATAGAGCCCTGGGGAGCCCCCCAGCAAATTCCAATCTACCAAAAGATATAGTGGTGAGATTGGATTATTTTGAAAGCAAGGAGTCCATCACGCTAAAACTGAGCAACCAATCCCACTATACACATCAGGGAGCTAAGATCCAAGTCTTTAATGACTTATCCCTGCTTACACTCTCTAAAAGGAGAGCAATGAGACCAGTCACATGGATTCCATACAGATGGGGCTTTCCTTTCTGTTTGATAGTCAACCGCAAGGGTTCTCAGTTTACACTCCAGGATCCTGACAGGGCTTCCCAATTCCTATGGCAGCTGGGACTAGATAATAATGATGTCCCCTCAGGCTTGCATTCTCTGCAACAACAGCAGAGCCGACTATCCCCAACGTGGAGCACAGTGTCACCAGGACCCAGACGGCAACAAGGATCTCCACACACCTCTCCGGTGCCTCTTACTCCAAAGATGGCGCCCACCTGAATTCCATCGGATCCACTACAGAGCTCATTCCCCTACAAGTTGAGAGATCCACGGGGTTGATTTAATAGAGGTACATTGCGCCCATATCTTTTTTGGGCTTCAAGTTTTTCCACCGTTGTATTTCACAGTTCTTTTTGCCTTTATTAATGAAAACAGTTATGTTGCCAGCACTGGTCATTGGGAGGAAAAGGAGCACGAGCTGTGAGATCTTTTTCCTGATCTTCCTTTTTCTATATCCCACTATGGGTCAGGCCTGCATATTATTTATTCTGGGCCTATTTCTCTGCCGGCCAGATTGGATAGAAAGACCGATTGGACCGACGATAAGTTGGAAATTTGATGGTTGTTCATTTCTTTTTTATTTTATTTCTTTTTTATTATTTTTATTTTTTCTTATGGGCACTCTTCAGGTATGCAAGGTGGTTTTGGCTTTACATGTGGCTCCCCTTCTTTGGGTATGTACTAATGGGGGGGATATGTGTTATTGCAGATTTTTGTTTAAAAACATTTTAAAATCGTCCTCCTCCAGGGATAAGCTACAATCCGGTATAGAAGAATACTTTCATATAAATGAATCATCAGTGGACTCATTAAATACTTTGTGGGAGGCACACAAGGCGGTGGTTAGGGGAGAATGTATAGCACAAGCCTCAGCCTTTAAAAAAAAACAGATTACTCAAAAGCCAGCAGTTAGCGAATCAAATACGTGGACCATCCACTCCTCACTCATACTCTCTCGCTGTGGGACAAATGCCGCCTTAGATTTAAACTTACCCAATTCCCCTCCCCGCTAATTCCCATAATTAATAATCCAGCCTTTCCTGCAGGCCAACAAACTAAATATTTCTCCCACTGGCTGATAAAGGATAATTTACAACTTCTACATCTATTGGATAACCATGATTTTATAGTTAAAGAAAAATTCCAATTGCTTCACCCGTTTTCACCCACTGACCATTACAAATTCGCCCAAATTAAACATTTTTTCCAGAGTATGGGAGGTTCCTCTGCACTGGGACGAGAACTGACTCCGTTTGAATCCCTCTGCTCCACTGGGACGGCTCCAAGACACATAATTTCTATAATTTACAAACTACTGCGTCAACCTCACCATTTCATATCTTCATCCTACCTGGCTCGGTGGTCTACAGACCTAGGTGTTCAGTTCCAGGAAGAGACCTTAGCCGACTGTATGTTTAAATTATTTAAAAGCTCCAGGTGTTGTAGACTGCAAGAAACTAACTATAAGATAATCTCTAGATGGTACTTAACTCCTTCCAGACTCAAACGCATCTTTAGACACACGAGCGACAGATGTTGGAGATGTGGAATTGGGGAGGGAACGTTGTTACATATTTTCTGGTCCTGTCCACTTATCGTTCCTTTTTGGAATACTATTATACTAACCATGAGCCGTATCCTACAGTTTGACGATCCGGCGTATGTGCATGTTGTTTCATATGGACAAATCACTTTGCAATTTCACTTCCACTATTGAACCTCTCCTGTTGAATGCAGCTAAAATGTTGATCCCATTAAAATGGAAGCAAACTACCTCCCCCACATTACAAGATTGGTTTCATAAAATAGAAGAACTGCACAAGTTTGAACAATTATCATTGTTTGATACTGATCCAAATCTCAGTTATAATACTAAGTGGTATAGATGGATTTCATTTAAGGAGTCGGATTACTATAAACAATCACTCTCCTAGGAGTTTAACATAACCTTCTTTCAGTGTCATGTTCAATGTAAAGCCTGGCAATTCCTGTTTTTTTTTTGATGGTCTCGCTATGTGACCCTATGTTGTCATTTATTATTGTAATGAAGATTCCAATGTGGCTTGTATCTACAGCACTGTATTTTCCCTTCCTTCCATGTCATACTCCCCCCTCTATTTTCCCCCCTTTTTATGTTTTCTTTTTGTGTATAAAACTCTCAATAAACAGTTATTTAAAAAAAAAAAAAAAAAAGCCAGCAGTTAGAATCTGACCTCAAACAACTTTGGAAAAGACACCTACAGGCCCCTTCAGTTCACACTCTGGCAAAGGTAGTAACATTACAAAATGCCATGAAAGATCTTAAAGTGGTGGAAGCAGATAAGTTGATGAACAGGTAAAGGCAGCTGTATTATGAAAAGGCCAATAGACCCCACACATTATTAGCAAAAAATAAAGAGCCCAACATGCCCTGCAAACCTCCCAGATTATTCATACAGCTCATGGTAATGTTTGCACACCAGAGGCAATTGCAGAGGACTTTCTTGCATATTACACAGATCTATACAATTTATTCCTTACTGATAACACAGATGGGTGGGCCAAGCAAGCCCATACTTTTTTAGATCACCTAAATCTGCCCAAATTAACTGTACAGGGAAGGGAAGATCTTAACGCTCCCATATCAGAGGAGGAACTTAAAATGACCCTAAAACACTTGCCCTCAAACAAATCACCTGGCCCAGATGGGTTGCCGTATGGGTATTATAAGACCTTTAAAGGGCAATTAAGCAAACACATGTTGAAATTATTTAATAATTGGGTGGAAGGGGAGCATATCCCTAAGACTATATTGAGCTCATTAATAACTCTGCTTCGCAAAGAAAGTAAGGATCACACAAAGTGTGCTAACTACCGCCCAATTTCGTTATCAAACTCTGATCTGAAGATATTTTCAAAGATTTTAGCAAATAGATTAAACATATTGTTACCTAGTTTAATAAATACAGACCAGGTAGGGTTTGTACTGGGCAGTAGGGTGGGCGATAGCATCAGAAGGGCTGCCAACCTCATAGATATAGCAAACAGGAGAAAAATCCCACTGTTAGTTCTTAGTTTAGATGCCGAAAAGGTCTTTGACCGCCTTAGATGGGATTATTTGTTTTTGATATTAAGGACCATGGGCTTCCAGGGACATTTCCTAACTGCTCTTCATTCCCTTTACTTCTCTCCACAAACTCAGATTAAACTGCCAGGCATCCTATCAGTGCCTCTTCAAGTGCGGAATGGGACCAGGCAGGGCTGCCCATTATCCCCATTACTTTTTGCCGTCAGTATTGAACCCCTAGCCCAAGCAATTCGTCAATGCTCGGACATCAGAGGCATTGAACTCAGGGACAAAACATACAAATTGGGCCTTTACACGGATGATATTTTACTTACGGTGACACATCCTTTGACCACTCTCCCGAACCTTCACAATATATTGTCAAAATATGGGCAGATCTCGGGGTATAAAGTAAATAATGATAAATCTGAAGCTTTACCTATCCTAACCCCACATCCACAGCTTAAGTTACTTCAATTAAATTTCTCGTATCGGTGGGTAACCTCATCTCTCAAATATCTGGGGGCACATTTAACGGCAGACTATGATTCTCTTTCTCAACAAAATTATCCCCAACTCCTAACCAAGCTGAAGCGAGAGTTGAAACTTTGGCATGGGTACGCAATATCATGGATGGGCAGGATAGCCTCAGTAAAAATGAACCTCCTGCCTAGGCTCTTATACCTCTTTGACACACTCCCGGTCCCTGTTCCTAAGGCGGAAATCACGAGCATGCAATAGGCATTTTTCAATTTTATTTGGGCACATAAGCGCCATAGGGTACCTAGACATACTTTGTACTGCTCAAAACCTACAGGAGGTCTAGCGGTACCAAATATCTTAAACTACTATTTGGCCACTCAGATCAAACAGGTTGGGGACTGGATGAATCTCATCCCCTCCACAAAATGGGCCATGATAGAAATGGATTATGTCCACTCTCCCCATCTAGCATCTTATGTATGGACTGGTAGACCATTTACATCCAAGGAAAAGGGGGGAATGCTTAACTCTACTGCCCATACCATATCTTTATGGCGTAAAGCAATGGAGAATCTAAACATTAAACAATCCCCCTGGTTAGGAATCCAGAGTTCCCACCTGGCTGTACTAGAGAATTTATTGCATTAGCCATTAGAGGAGATCTCTTTCACTTGGGTAGACTGTTTCACCCCCTCACTGGGAAAATGAAACAATACCAAGAAATGCTTGGAGAACCTAGACTGGAAGGCCTCACTAGTTTGCAATACCTACAGTTAAGACATTTGGCCCTATCCCTATGCCCAAATGGTTTGACGCCAGAAAACAACCCGTGGTTTGTATATGTGGGGGGGGGCTACTCCCAGAGAAAATTAATTTTGCAATGGTACTCACTGTTTAATGAAAAAAATCTCTCCACTGCCCCCCATACATATATGAGCAAATGGGAAGAAGCTCTGGGTCACCCTGTTGAGTTAGAAACTTGGCATAATATCTGGGAAAATGCAACTAAAACTCCACTTTGTATTACTTTGAAAGAGAACATATATAAGATAATGATGGGCTGGTATCATACCCCCCCCCCCTGCTATATAAGATGTTCCCACTGACAACTTCCCCAAATTGATGATGGGGCTGTAACATGGAGGGGACATTAATGCATATGTTCTGGTCCTGCCCAGGCATTCAAACATATTGGACAATGGTGAGACTTTGGCTACAAACAGTTGGTTTTTTTATTAGGGAAGAGAGTCCCCAGCCTCAAAAATCCCATGCAGAAATTGGTGAATGCTTTGCTTACTGCGGCAAAATGTGCAATTGCGGGGAAATGGGAATGTACCCATCCCATATCTGAAACAGACGTTTTGGAAAGAGTCCACTTCATCAGGAGGATGGAATACCTAACAGCACTTCGTAATGATACAGTGGACAGTTTCGACAGGATTTGGTCTGCTTGGGACTCTACTCAGATTGTATAGGGACTTCCGGTTTCGGCGCCCAAGGAGATGGCAGCGCAGGGTTAGAGCTCCTGCTATTTGGGATCAAAAGTCTGCAAAAAAAATCTATTTAGCCCCTTACCAAGTATCGTTACTGGTTCCCGGTGTCTTTGTTGGATGCTAGCGAGTGCAGAGAGGCTGTCCTGCTGGTGCCCGAGCTTGCGCAAATTTTGCGGCGGTGTCCGCATTAATCACCTCAGGACCCGACATGTCTGATATAGTCTCCGTGCGGTGAAACCTTCTCACTGCTCAGCGATCTGTTTGGTGCTTGGTCTGCCAGGCAGTTTGTTAGTGGCTGTTAGCTCAGTTTGCAGAAAGGTCTGTGGTTAGCGATAAGAGGCTGCCTGGACCTATATTGCGGAGCTTGGAGCGGAGTCCATTTCAATTACCACAGGATTTGCTACAGTTACTATCGTGCTGTGCTGTGGGAGTTTCTTTTCAAAATTAAGCTCAATACTTTTTCTTCCTGACAAGTTTGTTTGGGGCCAATGACTTTGACAGTGAGGTCTTTTACATATTCGATACTTTTGTTTCAGTAAAACACTTGGAGTCCGATTTCAATTAAGAAAAGAAGATACAAAATGGCGGCTGGGGTCTAGCTTCTGAGACGCTGAGGCAATAAAGATTTCTTTAGTCAGGGCTGCTGGCTGACTTATTTGCTTTGCTTTTGATCTTGCCTACATTGCCTTTATTAAGGGACAGATATGGATCTCACTTAAAGAAAAGCCCACTTTTTCCTGCAATTCTTATTGGTCTAAAATTAAATTAGAGGTAACTCTTTTATAGGACTTCGCTTAATTATCTAGGCTACAAGTGTGTGACCACATTTATTTATTTTGAAAATATTTTATTAGATTTTCATGTTAAACAAGCGATAACAGTATAGCAACAAATATTTTGCAGATGAAGACAGAAATGCTGAAATCGATACAATGACATAGTATTATTAAAGACTAAAGACTTTGATAAAGGGCTTTGGGCCCGAAACATGTTGTGTGCAATAAAGAGCACTTAGCAGCAAGTTCTGCCTCTTCGTTTGCTTTCTCTCAGCTCTTTTGTTGATTTGCATTATTAAAGACTACATATCATTTAAAGAGACTGACAACAATGAATTGAAATTAAATAAAATTAACTAAACTAAACCAGTGGATGTGTACATATTGAAAGAAAGAAAGAAAGAAAAATGATAATTCGTCGACTGGAATGTCAGAAATTGCATCTTACAACTGGAGAAATCGTCCTATTTGTTCACCTGTGTTGGAGGTACAAGCTTCAAGATAAGGAGACCAAATCAGTTGAAAAGAGTCTATGGAATTATTTTCTTTAGTTTTGGTTAATAAGGCTTCTTGCCAACTAAGTTGGTTCATAAAAGAAATAGCATCTGCCAACAAGGGGGGTTCACTTTGTAACCAAGAATTAAATAAAGCTTTCTTGGAAACAGCTAGAAAAAAAACTATCAATAATTTATTTTCATGGGAAATTAAATTTGAGTTAGGAATTGAAAAACAACTCAACATCACCTTTATGTAAAAAGACAAAGCACGGAGATAATTTAATCCTTATCTTCAATATATAACTCAAAAACCTAAAGATTTCTCTCCAATATAGATTTATCTTTGGACAGGACCATAGGTAATGGAAAAGTGACACATTAGTCTCGTCGCATTTAGGACAATATGAAATAGGGCTGTTAGAAGAATTTTTAGAAAACAATTTTCCATAGCCTAGGTGGGTAAGCTTAAAGTGTTGTATCCTCCAACTTTATGCTAAAATTAATTTATTATAATCCCTAATAGATTTTACCAAATCTGAGGGAGTTATTTGACAATGCAAAAATTCAGACCATTTAGTAGAAGGTTTCGATAACGGGTGTGAATCTGTACTATAGACATTCCAAAATTTTTTAGAAAGAGATCTAATAGAGATCAAACCAGGGGATTCCAAAAACTCTTCCAAATCGTCTGCAAGCTTATGTTCAGCTAAAACCAGGTTTTTATTATTACGTAGCAGGGAATTGACACGCTAAATAATAGTATCTATCAGAATCTTGAAGCTTGTATAGTTCTTTGAGTTTTGACCAGGGCTTTAAGGTTTTCTTAAGCGGATCAAATATATCTTTTACCAAAACCAGTGACTTTCTCTTAATTGAAAATATAAAAGTATCAGTATTTTGAAAATCTGAAGGTTTAAGTAAGAGTTTGGCTGGCATGTAAGGGGTTACTGTATAGCTATACCTATGTCGAGTGAATAAATGTTTCCACACAAAAATAGAATCACGATAGATAGGATTCCTCTTAAAGTCATAAGGAACATTACCCCATTTGCTATGCAAGACAGATAATATATCAAAAAAGGGTTCTTGAAAGATCTCAATGTCAGGGTTTGTAAATTTATTTCTTTGAGAGATCCACTCGAGAAGGTATCTAGTAAGGGCTGATAAATTAAAAGCTCTGAAATCAGAAAGGTTTAATCCTCCAAAATTAACTGGAGCTCTCAATTTATAGAGGGCAATTTTTGCCTTTTTACCGTTCCAAATAAATTTAGTTAAGGCAGAGTCAAGTTTCTTAATATCACAGTGCTTTACTAGCAAAGGAAGATTAATTAATGGATATATTAGTTTGGGAAATATCAAGGATTTAAAAAAAAAAGCGATCGTCCCTTAATATTAAGGGGAGAATTGGCCCATTTTTCACACATGGAAAAAACCTTTTGACAGGCTGGGGTAATATTCAAAGAATATAAATTATTGAGATCTGAAGGAATTATTAATCCTAAGTATTTAATTTGATTCTTTGGGTTTTTAAGTTGGAATTTCTTAAGTAGTGGATTGGAAAACGAACCATATATATTCATTATTTCCGGTTTCTCAGCATTAATTTTGTAACTAGAAAAAGACTGAAAGTCTTGAAATAAATCAAAAACAACCTTTAGTGAAGACTCAGGAATTTTTAAAATTAATAATAAATCATCAGCAAAGGCTAATACCTTAAGATGTCTATTATTAATAGTAATTCCTTTAATTAACTTGGATTGTTCAAGGGAACGAATTAAAGGTTCTAATGCAATATTAAATAAAAGGGGCGACAAAGGACAGCCCTGTCTCGTCCCTTTAAATATTTCAAAAGGTGATGACCTAGCTCCCCCCAAAAGTACTTGAGTTCTGGGATTTTTGTAAAGATATTTGATGTATTGGAAGAAGGGGCCCGTGATACCGAATTTTTTAAGGCAAAAAAAATAGATGTTCCCAGGTAATATTATCAAAGGCTTTTTCAGCGTCAATACCAAGAATAGAGCTAGGAATTTTGTCTTTTTTGGCGTAATATAAAATATGAATCAGAGCTCTAATATTTTTAACTCCTGATCTATTCTTAATAAAACCATTTTGGGCCTCGGAAATTATAGAGGGAAGAATTAAAGAAAGCCTATCAGCAAGGAACTTAGTATCTTGATATCTTGATTTAATAGGGAAATAGGTCTATAGGAAGAAGGAAGGGATGGATCTTTGTCTTTTTTCGGGATAACTCTAAGATTTGAAATTTCACTAGAAGGTAGACTTTTTCCAAAAAATAGTACATCATTAAATAAGTTTGTCAGAAAAGGTGATATTTTATCCTTCATAATTTTGTAAAAAGAGGGAGTAAGGCCATCAGGGCCACCTGCCTTTGCTGTTTTCAGATTCTTAATAATAGTGGACACTTCCTCTGAGGTAATTGGACTATTTAACTTTTGTAACTGAATTTTGTGGGAAATCTGTGGGATTTTACAATTTTCAAAGAAATTCCTCATTTTTTCAGAATCTATACTTGGATTAGAGTATAAATTCTTATAATAATCCTTAAAAATGTCTACAATTTTATTGGGATTATTTGTTAGCTGGTTATGAATATCTTTAATCTTAATAAGTTTAGCCTGTCTATTTTCAGCCTTAGTAAGATTAAAGAGTAGGTTATTTGCTTTATTACTCAGGTTATTGAGCCTAGCCTGTGAAAAAGATGTAAAAAATTTTTGTCTCACTTTGATCCAAATTTTAAGTTCATCCAAAATATTCTTATATTTTTGAGCATTTTCAAACAAAGGATGTTGTTTAAATCTAATGTAAGAGACACTTTGTCTTTTACTCAATTCAAGAAAATTTTTATGAACTTTTTTAAAGAAATGAGATTTAAAAGAGGATATTTCCCCTCTAGCCACTGCCTTCCAAGTTTCCCAAAATAAGGAAGGGTCTTTCAAGTGTATTTTGTTTTCCTTGAAAAACAAATCCCATCTACTATGTAGCATCTTTATGAAGTCTGGATTATCCTTAAGCAAATCTGGAAAAGACAAGAGACAAAATTTCTGGGAGCAGGTGAAGTGGAAACCACCAATGAAATTATGGCATGGTCTGAGATATTAATATTCCCTATATTTGTTTCACTAGTTCTATTAATCAGGTTATTGGAAATTAGAAAATAATCTATTCTTGTACTTACATGATGAGCAGATGAGAAAAAGGTGAAATCTTTTTCAGCAGGGTGAAAAAGTCTCCAAACATCATTAAGGTTAGTATCTCTGCAAAAATTATGTAGGAGCATAGACTTCTTACTTCTTATTCAATTTCCAATCAGATCTGTCCAAAGAACTAAGAAATGATGCATTCAAATCCCCTGCTAGAATTAAATTGTTAGCAGGAAGCAGAGAAATTTGTTTTGTGAGCCAAATAAAATAATCAGACTTATTACTATTTGGAGCATATACAGAACATAAATGCCATACAACATCATTAATGAGTACTTCAGTGTAAATAAATCTGCCAAGCTCATCCTCAACCGACTTTGTAATAGCAACATTCAATTTACGATGGAATAAAATAGCCACTCCACATTTTTTATTAATAGCAGGGGAAAAGGCAAGTTCGCCAACCCAATCTTTTTTCAACCAGGCATTCTCTGGACCATTAAGATGGGTTTCTTGTAAGAATGCTATGTCACATTTGGTGTTTTTTAAATTTCTGAGTATAGTCTTTCTCTTAGAAAAGTGATTCAACCCATTAACATTCCAGGAAACAAAGGACAAAGAATGTGATCTAGATGAAGACATCAACCTGAAAGATGAGCTTGAGCTGATTTAAGTAAAATAATACATATATAGTTACATCCACTGGTATAAAAAAAACAGAGCAAACAATACTTATCAGCAATAACATGTAAAATTGAAAGATAGTGACTTATAGAACCGAATAACAAATTTGGTATACTAAGTAATAGGACACTTCCTTTTTTCCCTAAGGATGGAAAACTAACAACTCTCTCTCTACGAGACGAGTTAAACAGAGAATATAACACCCACTACAGGGTCATATTGAAAAAAAGTGTATTCCCTTTTAGAGTCAAGTATCAGGGATCATATCTTCTTCACTGGAATGTGGAAGACTGCCTGTTCTAGGAGGAAGTGGAGATCTCGACCTAGACCTAGATTTGGTCTGAACTTGAGAAGGTTTTGAGTCCTTAGAAAATCTAGACTGTCGAGGGGTATCGTATCTCTTCCATCTTTGATCCTTTGGGGGAGAGCCACATTTTGAGTAAGATGGTGTTACCAAAGCAAGATTTCCACTATTCTTCTTTTCCAAATGTGAAACAAAAGTGTGCGCCTCTCTAGGATCACTAAAAACCCTGGCTCCAGAAGGCAGAAAAATCTTAAGTTTAGCAGGATACATCAAGGCAAAATTGATATGAAGATTAGCCAGTGATTGGCAAGTTTTGGAAAATTCCTTTCGTTTTTGAGACAGAAGCAATGAATAGTCTTGAAATATCAAAATTTTATTTCCTTCAACATCAAGTGTATTCAATTTTTTGTAGGCTTGAAATAATCTATTTTTATCTGTGTAGTCCAGGTATTTGACAATTACTGCTCTTGGTCTCATGGGTTGGAGATCTTTAGGTGGACCAATCCTATGAAGTCTCTCTATTTTGAAACATTGACAATCCTGAGGAAGACCCAGTTTGATGGGAATTGTTTTGGAAATTAACATGCTTAAGGAATCATTCTGGAAAGATTCAGGTATGTTTATGAATCTGAGATTGTTTCTCCGAGATCTATTTTCCAGGTCATCCACTTTCAACTTAAGCTCTTGATTTTGTTTCTCTAAAGAGTCCAACCTGGATGAAGAATCAATCATATCATCTTGGAGTTGAGAAACCACATCCTCGATCTCGCCGAATCTTTTATCATGTGTAGAGAGCTTTTCTGAGATGCTAGCCATTTTGATCTGCAGTTTGTCAATGGCCTTACTAATTGTTGACTCTATAACTGGATTGATGAGTCTGGCTACTTCAGCAGTAATAAGAGAGTAGTCGTCAGATAAAGATGTTCTTGTAGGAGCAGAGTTGTGAGATAAGAAAATACTATTTGTATCCCTATCCTGTAGCTTTACATTTTTCTTGTTAGCCTTCTCATATGTTTTGCCATTAGCTTTAGAAGACATTGTGAAGGAAGGAGAATACGTTTTCATATATTAGAAAACCTGAGCAACAATCCCAATATTAATAAAGCTTTTATTACAAGTCAATTTTTCCTTCTTGTTTTATTCTTTGTCTCTGTTTTCCTTTCACAAAGAAGTAACCATTGATTTGTTGCTATGGTTACAATCCTCCTCAAGCAATTGCAACATTGTATACAATAAAGGTGTAACAAAAGTATCAGTGAGGACAGCAATCACTAACAATGTTTAGTCTTAGTCAGCAGAGAGATAACTGTTTTTTTGTGACAAATTCCTGTCACTAAGATTGAAACAATGTGACACAAAATAAGACTCAGCAAGCAGCTCTGACTAAGTTAGCTGATAACTCAGTGTCCCAGCAGGAAATCAGAGGCCACCATTTTGTTACAAATATGTTGCTTAGAACTTGCCACAACTGACTCAAAATGTAGTATATAACCAGTATGCAGCAGAGCCCCCGGTTAAGAGAACCGCAAGTTCACAGGTGAATCTCGAAAACAGCGTGGGCTTGACAAATGCAATGGCAGAATCTGAGGTAACTAAAGAGCTCAGCACATCAGGAACACCTCAGTAGTCATACGAAGCCAAATCACCAAAAAACCTGCTTCCTCTCTGCTCCTCTGGCTCTCCTCACTCCGGGAACCAACACGAACAAATTTCAAATGAAGAGAACAGCTTCTATGTGCCGACTCTAGACCCTGGTAAGCAGGAGCTCTACCTCTGTGCTTCCATCACCTCAGGCGCTGAACAGGAAGTCTTATTTTTCTTCAATATGACCCTTTAGCGGGTATTCTGTTCTCTGTTTAACTCATCTCATAGAGAGAGAGTTTTTAGCTTTCCATCCTTAGGGAAAAAAGGAAGTGCTCTATTACTTTATACATCTAATCTGTTATTAGGATTTATAGATCACTATTTTTCAGTTCCATATGTTGTTGTGGATCAATACTGTTTGCTTTGTTTTGTTTTTACTAGTGGATGCAACTAAATATGTATTATTTTATCTTAATCTGCCCAAGTTCATCTTTCAGGTTAGCGTTCTCATCTAGATTAAATTCTCTGTCCTTTGTTTCCTGGAATGTTAATGGTTTGAATCACTTTTCTAAAAGAAAGAGCATACTCAGAATTTTAAAGAAAACCAAATGTGACATAGCATTTTTACAAGAAACCTAAATGGTTCAGAAAATATCTGGTTGAAAAAAGATTGGGTTGGTGAACTAGCCTTTTCTCCTGCTGTTAATAAAAAATGTGGAGTAGCTATTTTATTCCACCGTAACTTAAATGTTGCTATTACAAAGTCAATTGAGGAAGAGTTTGGCAGATTTATTTATACCGAAGTACTCATTAACAATGTTACGTGGCACTTGTGTTCCGTGTATGCTCCAAATAGTACTAAACCAGAATTTAATTCTGGCAGGGGACTTGAATGAGTCCGTTCTTAGTTCTTTGGACAGATCAGATTGGAAATTGAATAATCCTTGTAAGAAGTCTATGCTCCTACATAATTTTTGCAGAGATACTAACCTTAATGATGCTTGGAGACTTTTTCACCCTGCTGAAAAAGACTTCACCTTTTTCTCATCTGCTCATCATGTGTGTACAAGAATAAATTATTTTCTAATTTCCAATAATCTAATCAATAGAACTATTGAAACAAATATAGGGAATATTAACATCTCAGACCATGCGCTAATTTCATTGGTTGTCTCCACTTCACTTGCTCCCAGAAATTTTGTCTCATGGTCTTTTCCTGATTTGCTTAAGGACAATCCTGACTTCATAGAGATGCTACTTAATAGATGGGATCTGTTTGTCAAGGAAAACAAAATACACTTGAAAGACCCTTCCTTATTATGGGAAACTTGGAAGGCAGTGGCTAGAGGGGAAATATCCTCATTCAAATCTCACTTCTTTAAAAAAGTACACAAAAATGTTCTTGATTTGAGTAAAAGACAAAGTGTCTCTTATATTAGGTTTAAACAACATCCTTCATTTGAAAATGCTCAAAAATATAAAAATATTTTGGAAGAACTTAAAGTTTGGATCAAAGTGAGGCAAAACTTTTTTGCTTCTTTTTCGCAGGCTAGGATCAACAATTTGAGTAACAAAGCAAATAACCTACTCTTTAATCTTACTAAGGCTGAAAATAAACAGGCTAAACTTATCAAGATTAAAGATATTCATAACCAGCTAACAAATGATCCCAATAAAATTGTAGGTATTTTTAAGGATTATTATAAAGATCTATACCTTAATCCAATTATAATTCTGAGAAAATGGAGAATTTCTTTGAAAATTGTAAAATCCCCCAGATTTCGAAAATTCAGTTAGAATAGCTAAATAGTCCAATTACCACAGAGGAAGTGTCCACAATTATTAAGAATCTAAAATCAGCAAAGGCAGGTGGCCCTGATGGCCTTACTCCTTGTTTTTACAAAATTATGAAGGATAAAATCTCACCTTTTCTGACAAACTTGTTTAATGATATCTTATTTTTTGGAAAAAGTCTACCTTCTAGTGAAATTTCAAACCTTAGAGTCATCCCAAAAAAAGACAAAGATCCATCCCTTCCTTCCTCCTATAGGCCTATTTCACTATTAAATCAATATATCAAGATATTATCTAAGATCCTTGCTGATAGACTTTCTTTAATTCTACCCTCTATAATCTCCGAGGCCCAAAATGGTTTTATTAAGAATAAATCAGGAGTGAAGAATATTAGAGCTCCAATTCATATTCGATATTATGCCAAACAACACAAAATCCCTAGCTCTATTCTTAATATTGATGCTGAGAAGGCGTTTGATAATATTACTTGGGAACATCTATTTTTTTGCCTTAAAAAATTCGGTATCACGGGCCCCTTCTTCCAATATATTAAATATTAAAAATCCCAGAACACAAGTAATTTTGGGGGGAGCTAGGTCACCACCTTTTGAAATATTTAAAGGGACGAGACAGGGCTGTCCTTTGTCGCCCCTATTATTTAATATTGCTTTAGAACCGCTAATCTGTTCCCTGGATCAATCCAAGTTAGTTAAGGGAATTTCTATCAATAGTAGACATCTCAAGGTATTAGCCTTTGCTGATGATTTATTATTAATTTTAAAGAATCCTGAGTCTTCACTTAGGGTTGTTTTTGATCTATTTCAAGAATTTCAATCTTTTTCTAGTTACAAAATTAATGTTGAGAAATCAGAAATAATCAATATTTATGGTTCTTTTTCTAATTCATTACTTAAGAAATTTCAACTTAAAAACCCAAAGAATCAAATTAAATACTTAGGATTAATAATTCCTTCAGATCTTAATGATTTATATTCTTTGAATATTACCCCAGCCTGTCAAAAGGTTTTTTCCATGTGTTACAAATGGGCCAATTCTCCCCTAAACATTAAGGGAAGAACGCTCTTTTTTTAAATCCTTAATATTTCCCAAGCTAATACGCTATATCCATTAATTAATCTTCCTTTGCTTGTAAGACATTGTGATATTAAGAAACTTGACTCCGCTTTAACCAAATTTATTTGGAATGGTAAAAAGGCAAAAATTGCCCTCTATAAATTGAGAGCTCCAGTTAAACTTGGAGGATTAAACCTTCCTGATTTCAGAGCTTTTAATTTATCAGCCCTTACTAGATATCTCATTGAGTGGATCTCTCTAGGTAATAAGTTTACAAATCCTGACATTGAAATCTTTCAAGAACCCTTCTTTGATATTTTATCTGTTTTACATAGTAAATGGGGAAAGGTTCCTTGTGATTTTAAGAGAAACCCTCTCTATCGTGATTCCATTTTTGTGTGGAAACATTTATTTTCTTGACATGGGTATAGTTATACAGAAACCCCTTTCATGCCAGCTAAACTTTTACTTAAACCCTCAGATTATCAAAAGTCTGACTCCTTTTTATTTTCTATTAAGAGAAACTTATTAGTTTTAGTAAAAGACATTTTTGACCCACTTACAAAAACCCTAATGTCTTGGTCAAAGCTCAATGATGTTGATAGATACTATTATTTGGCTTGTCAGTGTGGTCTTTCTCTGCTCCATAACAACAAAAATCTGGCTTTAGCTGACCACAAACTAGCAGATGAATTGGCAGAATTCATGGAACTCCCCTGTTCAATTTCTATTGGTTCTTTATCTAAAAAATTTTGGAACATTTATAGTATAGACTCACACCCATTATCAAATTCGTCCATCAAATGGTCTGAGTTTTTGCAAACTCAAGTATCTCCCTTAGACTTGGTAAAATCTATTTATAATTATAATAAATTAATTCTAGCAGAGAGTTGGAGAGTTCAGCATTTTAAGCTTATCCATTTGGGCTATGGGAAAATGTTTTCTAAAAGCATTTCTAATACTCCCCTATCATTTTGCCCTAAATGTGATGAGACTAATGTTTCACTTTTCCATTACTTATGGTCCTGTCCAAAGATGAATTTATTTTGTAAGGAAGTCGCTAATTTTTTGAATACAAGATTGAAGATAAAATTTAAATTGTCTCCAGGTCTTGCATTACTGCATCTAAATAATAATATGTTTTGTTCAACTTCTAAGTCAATGTCTATCTCCCATGAAAATGAATTACTAACTACTTATTTTTTAGCTGCTTCCAAGAAAGCTTTACTTAATTTTTGGCTACAAAAGGAACCCCCCTCATTATCGGACACCGTTTCTTATGTGAATCAGCTTTGCTGGCAAGAAGCCTTAATTACTAAATCTCAAGGAAGTGATTCTAGAGATTTTTTTAGGCAGATTTGGTCTCCTTATTTTGAAATATGCAACTCTAAAACTGGTGATCATATTATGCGGTTTCTTCAACTGTAAAAGTTCAATCCGACATTCCAGATTATTAATGGGCTTTTTCTTTCTTTCTTTTATTATATTTGCATCCACTGACTTAGTTAGTTAGTTTATTTTTGTTAGCTCTTGTTAATTTTCTTATATGGTATACTTTTTGACAATAAAATACTATTTAGTCGACTGTACCGTTCTCTCTTCTTCTGCATAATATTTGCTGTTTATTGATTTTATTTGTTTAATGTGAAAATAAAATAAAATATTTCAACAACAGATTGTATAGGGGCCTATCGAACTGATCTGGCCAGGTTTAATCATTCGTTCATCTTTTTTTTTTTTTTCATTGCAACACCCATGTCCACACGGAATAGGATCTTGGATGGAAAGGGTTAATAAAGGGGGGAGCCACAGCCATAACTATAGCCACCAATGTTTCAGCAAAAATACCACAGTTATATCTTTGTAGCGGATTTGCCCAAGGAGGAGTTTTTTTTATTTATTTTTTTCTACTATTTGTTGGTTCACATTTTCCTTACTTATATCCTGAGGTAGCTGCCAAAGCTTGAGTACGGATGGTTTACCCATAGCTCTGGATTAATTGCTTGAGTATGTTTTTTCCTGGTAAAGATAAATGCCTCATGATTGTACCAATTATGTGAATGTATGTGGATGTATAATGTTGGCTATATGGTAAACGGCAATGTGAAAAACCAAGGCTTTATTGTAAAAGAAAATTTGAAAATTCCAATGCTTTATTGTAAATGAAAATGTGAAAAATCAATAAAGAGAAAGTTAAAAAAAAAAAATAAAGAATGTGGGCGCTGACTTTGATGGTACACAATCAATTAGTTAATGCTTCCAACAATAATTATCCAATGCATACTCACAAACTTTAAGGTTTATCATTCAGAACACCCCAGAGGTAGTATTGCCTGCCTTGGCGCACAATACTCGTTGTAGGCAAATCTCCCAGTGGCCCCTCATTCCAAGGATCTCTCTCTCCCTGAACCTAACTGCTTGAGTATTCTGTCAGCCTTGTTACTGCAGGGTACTGTCCCTCCTGGTCTTCTCTTATGAGCTTCTGGCTGCTCTGCTAACTAGCCCCTAATCCTATCTTTCACTCCTAGAGTGATTTTAACAAAACTACCCCTGCACCTATTCACTTGCACATGTGTGCTTCTCTTTTTATAACCTAGGGCAGTGCTGTCCAACTGGTGGCCTGTGGGCCAGATTGAGTGCCCCCCCACATGAAAGTCTGCCTGCTGTGATTGCTTCCCTTGTGTAAATTTTATAAAGTATCAGGACTGAGATTAACTGGTCCTTGCATTGTGTAATCCTCAAATACACAAAGTAAACTCATGCATTGTTCACACCTGTAATCCCCCCCTGCACTGTTCACACCTGTCACACATCTATTGTTTACACTTGTAATCCCCATTGATTTGTTCACACCTATAAAGCCTTGTACTGTTCACACCTCAGACCCAGACCTCATACACACTGCTGGAGGCGCACCAGCATTGTGTCAATGTATGTAGCATAGTGTAAACTGTTCATATTAGAGTGTCCCTGTCTCCTGCTGTATTCTGCCCTTCCTATGCTCTCTGTGTGCGCCATACTCTGCCTACCCTATGCTCCCTGTGTGCCATACTCTGCCTGCCCTGTGCTCTCTGTGTGCCATACTCTGCCTGCCCTATGCTCTCTGTGTGTGCCATACTCTGCCTGCCCTATGCTCTCTGTGTGTGCTGTACTCTACCTGCCCTATTCTTGTGTGCTGTACTCTGCCTGCCTATGCTCCTTGGCTGCCATACTCTGTTTGCTCTATGCTCCTTGTGCAACATGTTCTGCCTCCCATGTGCTGCCTGTGTGTGCCATACTCTATCTGCTCTATGTTTCCTATGTGTACTGTATTCTGCCTGCCCTGTACCCCCTGTGTGTACCGTACTCTACTTGCCCTATGCTCTTGTGTGCCTTGCGTTGCCTGCCCTATGCTTCCTGTGTGTGTGGGTGCCATACTCTGCCTGTGGGAAGTGAGTGTGGTAGGGTTTTCCATAGGGAAAGAGGAGGCATATGCATTAAAGGGTATGTTTTAATATAACTTACATTTTTCACATACGAATGATGAATGATACTCAATGCAGTGAGCACAAACCATTTTGATTTTTTGTGTACTACCACCATAAATATGAACATGGTCTTAAAAGTTCTTGTGGTAACATGGGTGTGAGGGGAAACCTAACACCTTACACTCTAAGGGGACTACTCCCTCATCCCAAATATCAGGACCCCACCCTAATAACCATCATGGGGAAAACTAACAGACTAAAAGGTTTGTCACCCATTCCGATTAGAAGAAAAGTGGTTCAGCCTAAATATTCGGAAGGGGTTTTTTACAGTGAGAGCTGTGAAGATGTGGAATTCTCTCCCTGAATCAGTTGTACAGGCTGATACATTAGATAGCTTTAAGAAGGGGTTGGATGGCTTTTTAGCAAGTGAGGGAATACAGGGTTATGGAAGATAGCTCATAGTATAAGTTGATCCAGGGACTAGTCCGATTGCCATTTTGGAGTCAGGAAGGAATTTTTCCCCCTCTGAGGCAAATTGGTGAGGCTTCAGGTGTTTTTTTTTGCCTTCCTCTGGATCAACTGGCAGTTAGGCAGATACAATAATAAAAAAAAAAAAGGTTGAACTTGATGGACGTGTGTCTTTTTTCAACCTTATTTACTATGTTACTATGTTACTATGTTTACAAAGCCTCCTACAGAAAGAATACTCTATACTAGTGATCTCCAAACAGTGGCTCATGAGCAACATGTTGCTCACCAACCCCTTGGATGTTGCTCTCATTTGCCTCAAAGCAGGTGCTTTTTTTTAATTCATGGCCAAACCAGATGTACTGCCAAACAGAACCTCCTGTAGAATGCCAGTCCACACAGTCCTTATTTGACACCCCAGGGACTTTTTCATGCTTGTGTTGCTTCCCAACTCTTTTTACATTTGAATGTGGCTCATGGATAAAAAAATGTTGGGAACCCCTGTGCTATACTTTGCAAAAATAACCATACTCTAAGATTACCCAGATTTACTTTCTCTAGCCTCTAGGGCTTACAGTGTAGTACCATCACAGTGTACTCACCAATGTTAGTATATGTTTGTCAATATATGCTCATCATGACAAACTGATTCATCTGTGCACATGTATCAGCATGGCAATAAGTGTAGGTAATGTGAAAGAGTTCTTAGGAAGTAAGTTATGCCCTGTGATAGGAAGGTATTGCAATTGGCCCATGTGCAGTATGGGCATAGGATTCATTACCAGTGGAAATTTCAAACCCCAAGGTAACTATAACCTTAGTGAAACTAGTAAAATAAGCAGGGGTGTAACTACAGAGGAATCAGACCCTGAAGCTGTAGGGATTCGAAGGCAAAGGGGCCCTATGATGCCCTAGTTAATGTACAATTTTAATAAATATTGGTAAAACAGGTCAACCACTAGAAATTTTGGGGACCTGAAAAGCAATTTGCTTTTGAGCTCAGTAAAAAAAAGAGCTCATAAAAAATGATGCCACTAGATATAGAATGCTCATGAATGGGGCTGAGCAAGTGACAGTGTTATGCCTCCAGCATTGTTTTATTGTTTATGTTGCATCACCTAATGATTCACTTGAATGGTTTGTAAGAAATGTTCTTCTTAGACCACCATACCCACCCCATTTGACCATGTCTAATACTAGGAAATTATCACTCTAGCTGCCATCTTCATACTGTGCACAGCTAGTACCTCACCACATCCACAGTAATCCTACCCCATCCAGCCTCGTGGTAGCATCGTTGGTAGGTATTACTTATATCCCAAGCCTGATCTATAAAGGCAGATCATTATTTACTTGTTTTGTACTTTTGGATTAATAAAGGAAGGTGTTTAGCTGCATGTCAAGCTACTCACTACCCCAGGGTAACATGTAGTGAGGACAGAACAGACAGACTAGATTATGTTATAAAATACTCTAGGAATGTTAAATATACAGAATTAGTTAGTAAAAGCAGTTCTTTGCTCCCTCAAAGAGAGTTAGTGTGGCGTTAGTGCTCCCCAACAACACCAGTCTAGTGTAGACACCACAGCTAGAAGGCTGTTATTTACCTCTAGGAGGATTTCACTGGAGGGGATCCAGAAAGACTGAGAGGTAGTGTGACTACACCTTCTAACTTTTTTTTCTTCCTGCCTTACCTGAGCACATGATGTATATGAGTGTTGATGAGCAAAAAATGTGTTGCCATTAGGAAAAACACCCACTGACTTTAATGTATTTGGAGTGAGAAAAAACTTGAGAAATAAATGCCTATTAACTTGAATGCATTTGGACAGACTATATCTAAGACACAAAAAATCGCCCTTTGACTTCAATGCATTTGGAGTAAGAAAAAAAAAAGTTGCGAACATAAAAGTTTTTTTTGTTGTGTATTGATTTCAATGTGTTTCACAAATTTTTATTTTTTGTTTTTGTTGCCTATTGCCTAAGCGAAATGGGACGGATTCGCTCATCACTATGTGTGAGTATACTGTATAATTCTGAATGACTATTTGTATCATCATTACTGTATTTCAGAAATACTTTTATTCGTATGTTCAATAAACCGACATTTCATGGATAAGAACCAGCGCCACCTTTTTATTTTGTCATTGGAGCTTGCACAATATCTAAAAGAACAGTTCAATTTAGGGGGCACATATTCAGTCCTGAAAGTGCAGTTGTGCTCTAAACAAATATATTGTTCCAAAAATAGAAAAACATCCCTTAAAGTTACCAGGGGTGACTTTTTGCTGTTTCTGGTAAAGTGCCATCTAAAGCAACATCACTGGTTATGGTGTCAAGTTCCAGATCTTTTTCAAGCATGGAATTCCTGAAAGGAGCTTCATCTAGTGACTAGTAATTGATAAGAGGATTGTTATTAGTGATAGATAAGAGCTCCATCTAGTGACTGTGTATGAATATGAATAGGAGATGGCTTGAAGAGAAAGGTGAGTAATAAAAAGTAACAATAATATTGTATCCTTACAGAGCATCTGTTTATAGATGGATTCAGAACCCCAAATTTGAAAGCTGGAAAAGTCAGAAAGAAGGCAAATAATGTTAAAACTATAAAAACTATATAAAAAAAAGAAAATATTAAGGCAAATTGAAAAGTTACTTAGAATAACACATTCTGTTAAGCTGGCCATAGATGCAAAGATCCAATCGTAAGAATCGAGGATTCGTACAATTTTCGGACCGTGTGTGAAGATGCTTCTGTAGCTTTCCTTCTCCTTTAAAGGAGAAGTAAAGCTTAACTAAAGAAGTAGGCTAGAAATGTTGTACATACTGTTTTGGACGTCTGTACCAGCCCAAGACAACCACAGCCCTTTATTAGGGAAGATCTGTGCCTCTGAAGATGCCCCAGTAGCTCCCCATCTTCTTTTCTACGGATTCACTGCACATGCTGTGCACTGCTGTGAGTTACTGAGCATAGGGACCAACTCACAATATAAATGTCACAATATACATGTCACAATATAAGACTGATTAGTAATTAATACAGATAATTACTACATGGCAGCACAGAAACTAGTGCAACTAGCATCAGAATGTAATACTCGACCTTGTAGTATCAGCTTATATTACAGTCCAACCTCAATTTATGCTTGGTAATTTGCCACTAAGCTTAGCTTCTCAAGAGCTGCTCAGAGCATGCAGGCCCGGATTTGTGGGAAGGCCGCCTAGGCCCGGGCCTAGGGCGGCAGGATTTTAGGGGGGCGGCATGCTGCCCAACCACACCCACATTGGTTCAAAAACACTGAGGATGCGCAGGAGATACAATCTCCATGAAAATTTGCACGAATAAAGGGGAGGGGGCAGGGGCGACAAACGGCAGTGGGCCTAGGGGCTCCCGCTATGTAAATCCGGCCCTGAGAGCATGTGAGTGTCACAGACACTTTCCAAGATGGTGACCCCCCTGTGACAAGATTGAAGTCCTAGATCATTGCTGCTAGTGATAAGCTGAAACTTTAGGTTGGTGCAATGAGTGCAGTATATAAAATATGGCATTTTTAGCCATATTTATTTTTACAGTTTAGTTCTCCTTTAAAAACACATCAACAGGTTCTTAAATGGGTTAGTTCCTTGCACCTTTCGTGATAATGCAAAGCTGTGCTGCACACAAAACCCTTAGGAGGAGATTTTTATGGATTTTTTTAGGTTTAAATTTAAAGTTTCTCAATGGGCAAGTACATACATTGGATTATAGCTTCTGATATTACTTAATTGTGAATGTGCATAGTTTAAAGTAGCTGAAAGAGTTTGCAGGGAACAAATATAAGACTGCAGCATAGTACAGGTATGGGATCAGTTATCCGGAAACCTGTCACCCTGAAAGTGTTTAAAAAAGTGTTTAAAAAAAGATTTTCTTTATCTCTGTAATAATACAGCAATAACTTGTACTTGATCATAACTAAGATATACAGTAATTTTTCCCTATTAGAGGCAAAATAATCCTACTGGGTTTCATCAAATTTTTGTAACACTTATTTGGTTACTGTCTCTTTATATAGCAATTTACCCTTGCCAATCCAGGGGCCCTGAGTCCCTTTTGCATATGAAAAATACTGGGAACTGGGAATTATAGCGCAGGGCCTCCACCTAGGTAACACTGAGGAAAACACCTCAGGGGGTTCCACTAGGAATAATAAAACACACAGTTGGCAAATGAACAAATAAAAACTTTATATAAACAGTTTAACACTAGGGCAAACTAATACACACTTCACTCCTACACTGGGGGGCACGTGGGGCACTACCTAAACCACTATTAGGTGCTTAACTGTTGCTTTACACAGTCCTTGGTAAATATCACAGTCCAATCCTCCGGAAGGGGTTAATAACCACACAGTTCAAATGATTGTCCCTTCCCCAGAGCTCTTATTTCCCAGGTAGCGCTTCCTTATTCCCCAAAAGTACCTCTCCCTTTTGAAGCTGGCAGCAGCTCTCTCATACCAGGTAAATGGTTAAAAGCAGTCTTCAGTATGGGGCCCCACGCTTGTACCCGTGCCAGTATCCTTCCTTGGGTGGCTCACTCACCGGGGTGCTCTCAGAGGAATTCACACTGGAGATCACACACAGCTCTGCAGCAGAAACAATCTCACTAGTGGCACCTTTCTCCTTCTGAGTTTGCAGCAACTTGGCAGGGGACAGGCTGGGCTCAATCTCCCCAGATTCAGCAGCTTCTTCTCTGTACCTTACAGTCTTAAAGCTACTCATGCTGTCTCTCTCTCTCTCTCTCTCTCTCTCTCTCTCTCTCTCTCTCTGTGCTTTTGGCTCCAAAGTCAGGCACACCCTTTCTCCCAAGGATGCACTGGGGTTCCCAGCCAATCGGGTCGCTATCCAGCATGCAACTGGGCTGGATGATGTCACAGGCAGACATACAGGGGAAGGATTCCTCATGTCCCCTACATTCTCCCCTTGGACAAACTGGGAATGACCTCGCTTGCCGTATGCCCTGGCATGCCTCAACAGTAAAACAGTCAATAATGTTGGTATCACTACTGTTACCTGAGACCCTAACATTTGCCCTACCTGAAGACCTGCGCTTACCCAGACCCAGTCCTTTAGATCTATCGGGGGTATCAGAGGTTTCAGAGACCACCTTCATGCCAACAGGGTTCTCCACAGTAGTCTTCTCTCGACTCAACACCTTTTCCTCTCCAGGGGAGTCACTCTCACAGATGGAAGGCTCATAATAAGACTTCTGTACTGTTATATTTTTGTAAGTCTTACAACTCCGGGCCTGATGACCCATCACTTGGCACTTGTATCACTTGTATCTTCCATAGAATCTTCTAGGCCTGCGGCGTACTTTACACAGTACAGATTGGGTTTCACCTTCATCAGGAACTGGAAAGTTTGGCTGGATGTGGCAAAGCTTGCCACACCTGTAACACTTAGGAACTTTCTTAGCCTCAGCTGGGGGTTTGGCTCTCTCAGACAGTTGAGCTTTTAACTCCTCCAACTCTTTGCGAAGCTTCTTGTTCTCTTCCAACAGTTTAGCATCAGCAGGGGATTTCTCTGTATGCCCTGAAGTGGAACTCCGTTTGACCCTCACATAGGCATCCGTCTCCTCTCGCCGAACTCTCTCCATCAGAGCAACATACCCAGGAGGTAGCTTATCCTGGTTGTGAGCTCTAATTGTCATGGCAACAGGGTCACTATTCAGGGTCCCTCTCTTCAATAGGCGAATTTTCAGAGAATCCATTTCACCATCTGTAATTGCACCGCGGCTCACTAGCAGTATCAGGCCTTGTTCTAGCCACACAAGATAAACAGACAAATCTTCCTTCTCTTTCTGGAAGGTAGAGTGGAAGTGTAGCACTCTCTACAGGGCCAAACGTCACCTCCAGGACTTCAATAAGATCACCTGAAGTAGCATCAGGGTGACCAACCACATAGGATTTTACAACATCCACGGCAGGACTGCGGAGACTCTCAAGGATCTTCCTTCTCATAGTCGTCTCGGGGCCAGTCCAATCTCTCACGGACAAAACAGTGGAGTCTCTCCAACTCTCAAAGGACTCTTCACCTGTGGGTACAGGATCTGTGCCGGAAAACACTTTAAGTCTTTTAAAATTACCATTCCAGGCCAGCTGTGTCTTTTGGTCAGTCAGTTGTCCCAGCGCGCTCACAATCTCTGGGGTATCCAGCCGACCACCAGAGCTATGCCGACTCCCCTTTGAGACCATGCTCTCACAGGATGGACATCTCTTTATTTGACTCTTTTCAGCTGGTGAATCAAACAATGTCTTGTTCAGCGGAACACGCTCATGTGCCTTCACTGCATACTGGGTAGTAAGGGCTTCACCCTGGGTTGTTAACTCATCTGCGTCATCAGACAAGTCAGGCAGAACAATCTTCCAGGGCCCTTCACTTTCAGCATCAATATCAGGGGGAACCGGTCACGATCTATCTCTCTAGGGCTCTCTATAAGAATATTCAGCAGGACCCCAGCAGAATCTCGGCGTGACGCAGCCACTCTTGGGTGGTAAAAAGTCTGTTCCCCATCTAGAACTTGGTAAATAAATTCTTCTGTCACTCTGGGCACCATAGGCCCCACAGCGGCAACCTTTCGGGGGTTAAGTCCCAATTTAGTACACCACTGGCGAACATTTTGTGGAGTTTCAAATGAAGACATATTTTCATCAAACATATCCAGCCTCCCAGTCGACATCTCAGCAGTGCCTCCAAATGTAACACTAATTTGGTTACTGTCTCTTTAAATAGCAATTTACCCTTGGCAATCCAGGGGCCCTGAGTCCCTTTTGCATATGAAAAGTTCTGGGAACTGGGAATTACAGCGCAGTGCCTCCACCTAGGGAACACTGAGGAAAACACCTCAGGGGGTTCCACTAGGAATCATAAAACGCACAGTTGGCAAATTAACAAATAAAATCTTTATATAAACAGTTTAACACTAGGGCAAACTAATACACACTTCACTCCTATACTGGGGGACACGTGGGACACTACCTAAACCACTATTAGGTGCTGTTGCTTTACACAGTCCTTGGTAAATATCACAGTCCAATCTTCCGGAAGGGGTTAATAACCACACAGTTCAAATGATTGTCCCTTCCCCAGAGCTCTTATTCCCCAGGTAGCACTACCTTATTACCCAAAAGTATCTCTCCCTTTTGAAGTTGGCAGCAGCTCTCTCTCTCGTAGCAGGTAAATGGTTAAAAGCAGTCTTCACTATGGGGCCCCACGCTTGTACCCGTGCCAGTATCCTCCCTTGGGTGGCTCACTCACTGGAGTGCTCTCAGAGGAATTCACACTGGAGATTACACACAGCTCTGCAGCAGAAACAATCTCACTAGTGGCACCTTTCTCCTTCTGACTTTGCAGCAACTTGGCAGGGGACAGGCTGGGCTCAATCTCCCCAGATTCAGCAGCTTCTTCTCTGTACCTTACAGTCTTACAGCTACTCACGCTGGCTCTCTGTCTCTCTCTCTGGGAGACCCCATGCTTTTGGCTCCAAAGTCAGGCACACCCTTTCTCCCAAGGATGCACTGGGGTTCCCAGCCAATCGGGTCGCTATCCAGCATGCAACTGGGCTGGACGGACAGGGGAAGGATTCCTCATGTCCCCTACATGTTTAAATAATTTTTTAGCAGACTTAAGATATGGAGAACCCCCAGGTCCCTGGCATTCTGGATAACAGGTTCCAAATCTGAACTGCCTAGAATAGTTCCCTGGCCAGTGAACACAGAGGAGAGCTGGTCTGAGGTATGAGCAGTGGTTGAATTGGGGCGGGATGGCGTCCCGTTACTTTTTTAAAATGACTGTTCTCCATCCCATCGGGGCGGGATGGAATGATTGATAATACCGGAGCTATGTGGAACCATTGATTTTTAAAAAAAAAATTCTCTGTGTTTTGGTGCTGTTTTTTAAGACTGACAGATGATCTGTCCAAGTATGTAAAGAGTGCCAAATTATACTACACCCTATTGGCTGGGCGGGCCCCGCATGCTAACAAATAGCTGCGCATTGCAGGTGTGCCAAATAGTGAGTGTGTGGAGGGCAAAGAGTAGTGCTGCCGGAATGTGAGGGCTGGGCCTGCAGTAAACCATTAGCTGCTAATTGTAAGTAAAAATAATCAAATGTTTACTATATTACTTGCCCTGTGGTTCACAATCTCCTGTTACTGGGTCAAGGGTGGCCGAATTTTGTGTCTGCTGAGCTTGCTTTTTTAGTAAAAGACAACGGTAATTGCCAGGGGGCCATTGTTCCGGACCACCACCACTTCTTCAGATATTACGAAGCTCAGTATGGTGCCCATGGAGCCACAAACACAAGTGGAAAAGTGGAGCGGTGATGATGCTGTGTGCACAGCACTCTCACATGAGCTCACATTTCACTGGGGCGGGCCTGGCATGAACAATTTCTTATTGCGATAGCAGGAATCCACTTGGGCAGTCACTGTCCCTACTCCACAAACACATCCAGCAAAGCAGTTCCAAGCAAAAAGTTCTGCAAATAGCACATTATGCGCCAATGCAATGTTCTTAGCTAGGGACAACTCCACATTCCCGACTGTCCCGCTTAGAAAGCACAATGTACAACTCCTCCTAGTGCTTTTTTAATACTGGGTGGCTCTGCTCTAACTGCCTGTAACTTTCAACTCTCCTGCTTCTGGCATGGTGTCACCATACTGTTATCTGCTACCACCAGCTCCTGTGCTCGCTGCCTGACTCCACTACCGATGTCCCTGAAGTGCAGGCTGGTGCAGTCCCTTGAGCTGAGGGCACTGTCCAGGGGCACAGGGTCCTGTCCCCGCAAACACGGGCTTGCTCTTGTCCCCGGAGCACAGGTTGCTGTTCCCACAAGCAGGGGCTGATGCTGCTGCTGTCCCCACGGCTCAGACTGCTGCTCCCATTATCTCCAGCCACTTGTGGTGCCAACGCTTATACCCCACAAAGCTTCAGCTTTGTCCCTTTTTTCTCGATCAGACAACTGGGGCTTGATAGCAACAGCAGAGAAAGGAGAATCTGCCCCCCCGTCACCCCGGCGGCAGGAGGATTAATGTGTGCGGTCCTGCTCTTCCCTCGCTGTTCCCCAAAGCCCGACAAAGCAGCAGCAACAAGTTTTGTATTGAGAGAGGCAGCAGCAATCAATTCCTCGCATTTGCTTGCAGCTGATTACAAGGGGGCGTGGCTAACACTTGAGTCGTTCCTTGCACATTAGAGCAGTGAGTGGATGACACAGATGTGCCATTTATTTCCATCATATAACAATGTAGTTTGGTGCCTGCTTCTGCCATGCCCTGTGTGTGAGTGCAGCTGCTGCCTGGGAGAGACACACAGAGAGAGAGCAGCCCAATCTAACAGGAACCTTTGGAATGCACACAAGGGAAGAGGCAGATTAGGAACAATGTGATTATCGGGGGTGGTGGCAGCAGGGCAACTCCTTGCACCATTTACACTGAGCAGCTGCTTATTGGGTGCTGGTTGTTAGCCTGTTCTCAGGACAAATGCCACTTTGGGTGTATCTGGGAGTGGGCATGTTGTCCTGCCTGATTCTTACTAACTGCCTTTGTACTATCATTCCCAGCTTGGTCGATAAATTACGATGTATCTGTGGGAGAGTGGAGTATTTTCCCTACAGATATTGTGTGTGGACTATAAAGGGGGATCAAAAGAGGAAAAAAGATTATACAAGTCACATGTAACACATGCTCTATTGGTATCTGATGTTGCATGGGAAGGGAGCCTTTAGGTAAACACTCAGAATGCTGTGTCTTGCCAAGGGTTTAACCACTCAAAGCACTTTACCCAGACTCCACTGAAAAAGATTGCCGTTTTCCCAATTTAACTTGTTTCTTTCTTTCCCTACAGTGTCATCTCTTTTCCAAACTCTTCAAAATCTTGCGGTTGCCTGTGAAGAAACCATTGACTTTTCAGCAAGTGGACCAGACATCTGGACAAGCTACACCTCCTTCCTTTCACTCTATGCTGTGGTCTAAACTTGTCACTACTTGCCAAGGCTAGTGGATTGCAAAAAGAATTTATGGTTTCACGTAAGTGGTCACGCCCATTTGAAGCTTTGAATCTCAATGGATCCAGTCTCATGACTGGGAAGACAGATTTTATGTGGTTGATACGTTTAGCTTGCTTCTTTCTTTCTCTACAGTGTCATCAGCTCTCTGCTGTTTAACTGTCTACCTTGGTGTTAATTGTAGCTGATACATATAGTGAATCTCTCCAGTAAAATTACAACTGTAGACACTTTACATTTAAAAACATCCTTGCAGGCTGTAGCTAAACTGGCATACTTTTGATTAGCCATAAAACAGAATAGTGGATTCTATATAAAGTATTTTTTGTCAATATTTACAATTTCTTTTTAATAAACATGGAAATAGCAGAATAACCATCCCTCCACTTTTTTTAACCCAATTCAAGCCTTGGGTATAAGCCAAGCAACTGTAATCATTGGAGTGCCTAACAACTTGGCACCCCCAAGCTGGATTTAGGGTCAGGCTTCTCCTGAAGTTTTCATGGTATTTAATGCATTCAAAAGAAATTTAAAATGTCAGAACGCAGAACGCATTATAGTTGAGGCAACCATGAACAAAAAAGAATTAATGAAAAGCCCAACCCCAGTGTGGAAACATTGACCCTTTGAAATAGAACTAGTAATTTTTATGTCAATTCTTGAATCCCCATGTAGCCAATACTCATCCAATTTACCCAGTACACAATAAAAATCATATTTCAGTTTTATTTATTCACTAAAAGTTTTTTACACTGGCCAGTTTATAATTTACAATTATAAATTATGTATGAAAACAGATAATAAGTGGGTAATATCAGTAATGTGTTCCTTAGCTTTGTTTTTAATGCCCAGAAATGTCACTCATAGCCACATGCCCATATACAGTATATTCAATACTTAATAGGAAAAGTTATACTTATCCATTGTGTTCTTGCCCTGACATCAGAACTTAGTAACAGTGTGTTTTCTAGCTAGTTTCAATAGTTAAGGCAACATACTGTATGGTGGTGTACCAAGAGCACACTGAGGCCCCCATGCTAAAGAAAGAGGCCAGGCATGAATAGCTGCCCCACCTGCAAAAAATGAGTGGTTGGGGGGGGGGGAATTAAATGCTGGCCCTCTTCCTCTATAGTTACACTACAGGTACTGTAGGTAGTAACTTACAGGAAAAAAGATGAAGAGTGTAGGTTTTCAATTTTTAATTTTCTTTAACTTCACACCAATGGCTATTCCTGCTCCTGAGGTATAATGCGTTTACTGGAATATCTACCACTTTTTCTCCCCCTCTCTTTTGGATTCAGTTAGTGTGTCACACTTATATAAAGAGGCATAAGGTGAAGTTATATCACCCACATAATCTATGATATACAAATTCACATGGTGAAACATAAGAACATACTATCTGGGACTAACTGAAACTAAAAGGGGGGAGAGGATGAGAAAAAATTGCCGATTTTCCAGTAATCACATTATACTTCATACAGAAGCAGGAATAGCCTTAGGCATGAAGTACCTTTATTTGGATGTATATTTGCCAAGGGCACCAAGTTCTGCTGAACTGTTTATAAGCTCCTAATATTTGAGCTGTCAGTTTTTCATAAAAATACACTATTCATTCTTTCTTGTACTTTACTAAAAGCCTTCCAAAGAGGATGCCAAAGGCCTAAAACGTTTTTTGAAAAGCCTATTTAAGGAGGTAAACTATATGGCTATAGTGTGTACCTCTTCTAATAGAGCATAGTCCAAAACTTGTAGATTACAAAAAATTCCTATTCCATTAAGTAAAATTCATTCACAGTAGTCTGATCCCAAAGAGACCCCAGTCCAAGGGCCATGTAGTTAGGTATAATAAAGCAAAAACACAAGCTGGGTAGACTTACTGTTAGTAGAAAAAGGAGCCCAGATGATATAAAAAGTAGACGATCTTAATTAGCACATATTCAAGCTTCCTATTTAAGGAGGTCAACATTATTTCTTGATCTTGGAGAAAACAGTTAACAATAATACAGTAATCATTAAATTCAGCAGTTTGGGTAAAATTCTAATGTTTTAGAAGACACATAGCTACTACACTCATTGTGTTGTCCTTGGGGGATAACAAGAAAAAACAGGGCCAGGCCAAGCCGACCGGCACCCTAAACAGGTGCCGTGGTGGAACAGGTGCAAAAGTAATTAGTGGAGAACAGGACATCCAGGATGCCAATTCCCTTTAAGTTCCCTTCCTATTATACATTTATTGCTCAAGCTTGCTTCTGGTTGAACAGATCCTGCTAAAGATCCTTTTCAATTCCCATTTTGAACCCTGGCCTTTACAGTTGTGTTCAGAATAATAGCAATGTGTTTTAAAAAAGTAAATAAAGCTCAAAATCCTTGTAATAGATTTTATTTCCCCACACGCAAATGCATTGGGAACACTGCACAGTGTCTAGCAGTGTCTGCATTCTTCTTTACAAATTCAAACATTCACTGTATAAACTGAAAAATGTTTAAACATTTTTGAAGTCACCCCACAAGTTTTCTATTGGATTAAGGTCCAGGGATTGGGATGGCCGCTCCATAATGTCAATCTTGTTGGTCTGGAACCAATATGTTGCTTGTTTACTGGTGTGTTTGGGGAAGTTGTCTTATTGAAACACCCATTTTAACAGCATTTCCTTAAGAGGCAACATGACCTCTTCAAGTATTGTAACCTCTTCAGCACATCTTTTTTAACAATAGGATTTGCGGGGCTTCTTGCTGATAGCTTGGCTTCACTTAGGCATCTTCTAATTGTAACAGTGCGCACAGGTAACTTTACATCTTCTTTAATCTTCCTGGAGCTGATCATTGGCTGAGCCTTTGCCATTTTAGCTATTCTTATATCCATTCAAATAATTGTTTTGGTTGCCATTTTAAAGCATCTGAGATCATTTTAGCTGAGCAGCCTATCATTTTCTGCACTTCTTATATGTTTTCCCCTATTCAATCAATTTTTTAATCAAAGTACGCTTTTCTTCTAAATAATGTATGGAACGACACATTTTACTGTATTTACTGCCTTCTTTCCTTAAATAAGGGCAGTAATTAACACCTGTTTTTTTCACAGAATGAGTGACCTCACTAATTGAACTCCACACTGATATTATTTTGAACAATTAATGATTCAATTACACATAAGCAGCAGCATGCATGCAATGACTGTTGGTTTTCTATTACACTACTACAAAAACAGTGATTTATCAGGTTAGTGATGTCGGACTGCTATTATTCTAAACACAACTGTATACCTGACTATGGATCTCTGCCTTCCTTTTGCATGTTTTGACCCCGACACAGTCTGATCTTTGCCTCTACCTAATACTGTTTTACACAGTCTGATCTCTAAAGAAAGTAGTTTCCCAGCTAGAACTGCAGCAGGCCCCAAAACGGCATTAAAGGGGTTGTTCCCCTTTAAACTGACTTTTAGGGGCAGAATTATCAAGGGCCGAAGTGAATTTGAGGGAATTTTTGAAGTAAAAAATTCGAAATTCTTCGGATACTTTGACTATCGAATAGAATACTCAGAATAAAAAACCTCAACTTCAATTCTTCGCCAAATTAAACCTGCCGAAATTGCTATGTTAAACTTTGGGTTTTGGAAATCCTTTGAATCGTTTGATTTTAATTCGATTCAAATTCTCTGAAAAAACTTTGAATTCGATATTTGAATTCAAAGTATTTAAATTTGATGGTCGAATTTCGAAGTATTTTTAACTTCGAAGTTCTACCATTGATCAATCTGCCCCTTAGTATGAGAGTGATATCCAGAGACATTTTGCAATTATGTTTCATTTTTCATTATTTGTGGTTTTTGAATTATTTAGCTTTTTATTCAGCAGCTCTCCAGTTTGCAGTTTCTGCAGTCTTACCCTAGCAACCATGCATTGATTTGAATAAGACACTAGGATATGAATATGAGAGGACCTGAACAGAAAGATGAGTAGTAAAAAGTTGCAATAACAATACATTTGTAGCCTTACAGAGCATTTGTTTTTTAGATGGGGTCAGTGACTCCCATTTGAAAGCTGGAAAGAGTCAGAGGAAGAAAGTGAATGTATAAACTATAAAAAATAAATAACGAAGACCAATTGAAAAGTTGCTTAGAATTCTCCATTCTATAACATACTAAAAGTTAACCTAAAGGTGAACCACCACTACTTTAATGAATACCAGGGGGAGACATTTATAAAGTTTGTGCACAAGTTAAAGCATTTATACGCATATGATTTTGTGCATGTTTTCCTCTACCGCCTAGATATTGCTTGTTGTACCTGTTTTCTTTTTTTTTTTTGTAAATCCCAGTAAAAAAATAGCAAAATTAAATGTGTTTGTTTGAGCATGGCCACTGTGGGCATTCTTGTGTGCAAATATATCGTTGAAGGTAATTCTGCAAATATAAATTTGCGAAATCTGTTTAGTGAATATTTTTTTCCACCACCAAAGTCATGATGTAAACTCCAACACAGAGGGGGTTATTTATTAAGCTCTGTATTTTTCTGGTCGGACTTTTAAAGGGGAAAATGCAATTTTTTCAGAGATATAAAATCTGATTTGTCTGATGCTTTAAAGTCAAATGAAAAAATTACTCCAACTCAGACCTCAGGAGAACATGTAAAAGTCAATGGCAGATGTCCAGTTAACAATTGGAGGATTCTCTGTGCTTTCAGCTGATTTTACGAAAAAAATCGTAGTCTTCAAGAGCAAAATCCAAAAAAAAGTAGGATTCAGATTTTTTTTTTTACGATTTTAGCATGACTTTTTATGCTCCAGAAAAATTTGTGAAAATGTATTGATAATAGGGGGGAGAAAGTCAGTGTGGATTTGGTCAGAGTCATTTTCAGAAAATAGTGAACTTTTGATAAATAATCCCCAGAGTGTAATATGTATTTACATTTTCTCAGTTTGTGATTATGCCATATTTAAAAAGCTTTTACATGGGTGGTTCAGCTTCAAGTAAACTTTTCGTATGATATAGAATGGCTAATCAATTGGTCTTTATTATTTATTTATTTTTATAGTTTTTGAATTATTTGCCTTCTTCTTCTGACTCTTCCCAACTTTCAAATGGGGGTCACTGACTGTAGCTCTGTACAGCTACAAATGTGTTGTTATTGACACTTTTTATTACTCATCTTTTAATTCAGACCTCTCCTATTCATATTCCAGTCTCTTATTCAAATCAATGTATGGTTGCTAGGGTAATTTGAACCATAGCAACCAGATTGCTGAAATTGCAAATTGGAAAGCTGCTGAATAAAAATCTAAATAACCCAAAAAACACAAATAAAAACCAATTGCAACATGAGTTAGAATTTCACTCTATATCACACATGAAATAACAAGTAAAAATGTTTCAATATGTTATCTTGCCCCTGCATGTTTCAGGCTGTAAGCCAAAGGGTCTTAGGAAATTCTGAGATACACCCAGCACACACACAAGGCACAGCTACAAAGTTAGTGAACAACCCTTACCTAAATCAACCTCTAATTACTATATCTTGGCCTACATAATCTGATATTAATCCATACTATTGATATTAAAAAACAACATCTCAATATTCTCTTTTATCGTGTTAATGCCCTGAAACACAAGTGCACTTTACAAACCACATTACAAGACTAACCACATTTTACCTTTGCAACAAACCCCTTTTACCTTTGTTGTACAAGTAAGAATAGAAGTATTTTAAAAAATATTTCCTCGTTCAGACAGGCACGTACCATGAAAGGAATCCAACATATGAATTAAGTATTGCTTAAGGCCATAATAATTATTTAATAGCTGCTAACCACTGTGAACAGTTGTCCACATTTACATTACTTATTAAAAGAGACACCAACAAGATAATGCTCTTCTATCTAAAATAGGTTTCTTAAAATAAATTTTAATGTAAGGAATAAAATGATTAAAAAACAGTGAAAAAGCGTTGACTCCTTCCTAACACACAATGCAAAATAGCTAGGGATGCACCGAATCCACTTTTTTGGATTCGGCCGAACCCCCGAATCCTTTGCATAAGATTCGGCCGAATACCGAACCGAATCCGAACCCTAATTTGCATATGCTAAATGCATATGCTAAACAGTCTTCTGCTACACAAATGTTTTATAAAAAGGCTCATTCTTAGAAGATTAATAATGATTTCAAACATTACAGATATATGAATAGAAAACTAAAAATGAGTATGAGGTAATCACCCAGGCAAAAACCTCAGAGCATCAGACCAATTGTTAACATATGTTTCCAAGCTTAATTGTGTTTAGAACAAAATTAACATATAGTATAAGCTTTCAGTCATGAAAATAAGAAAGTTAAAAATTGTCTACTGAAATAATCAAATAAAATGCCATTATCCTTTCCTTATGAAATCAGTGTTAAATTTTGATTGACAGTTAGGTCTAATACATATTTTGATTAGAGATAACTCTTTTGAACGTTCACTGACTGTAGCACAAATCCTTTAAGTAGAGTGGCAGAATTTGTGTTGCAGTAGGTCATTTTGAAAGAGTATGCTCTTATACATATTCTAGGTAAAGGGAGATTTTTAGCAACAGGATAGTTAGAAGCTCATAACACTACTGTTTTTATCACATAAACCACATACAATAAAAAAAACTTATCTCAGTCAATATGCTCATCTCTTGCTTTATTTCAGTATTGTAATTATGGGACAGTGCTGCTTGAAAGGCACATAATAATACTTGGTCAGTTGTTAACCATAGTATTCATTTTGATGGAAGTTTCCAGCCTAGTGTAATGCTTAGTATGTAATATTAAAAAGTTTGAATTATGCACAGGTTCTCTTCAGATTCCTATCTCGTTTTTTTTGTTGAACCAGGGTTGTATGCAAGAATCAGCGAGAGAGATGATATTCCAAAGAGAAATGTCTGTAGGACCCAAAGGATTTGCACACTGGTGTCTGTAATTCCTTTTGATCTAGAAATGAAGAGGGAAAAGAAAAACAGAAAAATGAGTTGTCAAAAATTAGGTTAGTTTTTACATAGGGCTGGCTGTCAGTTTTCAAGAGAATGTGTTCAGTATCAGCCTAGTTAAATGTTTTTACATGGGAAGTGATAAGAAAATACTGCAATTGGTTCACAAGGAATATTAAAAGTTAATATTATGTGTTAGCAAAATGATATTAATGTAAAATTACAAGATGTGACTGCCAACATTGTTTGAAATATATAACTGACAAAGCTGTCTTTGTACAGGTCTCTAAAAAATATATTGCATAAAACAGCTGCTTCAGGTAAATAAACCATTCTCATATTAATATACTTTTTTAGTAGTATTTGCCATTGGGTAATCATAAAAAGAAAATTGCCATTTTAAAAAATAAGGGCTGCTTCCTGGCATCTTAGGATTCACTGTGCACACAAACAAACCATACAGGTTGCACAAGCCAATTAACAAACAGAGTTCTGTCTTTTGCTTCCACACTTCTTCCTTTTACAGTTAGAGCTGTAGTATTTCTGGTCAGGTGGTCTCTGAGGCAGTACAGAGACCATCATGAAATGGTTGTTCAAGGCAAGAGTTTTAAAAGGGCAATATCTACTTTAATATATATTCCAGTTTGGTAGGATTCTTTAATATGCCACTTAATTTGATATAAATTGATGTGTTGCTTAAGAATTCATTTTGGGGGTATAGTTTTCCTTTAACTATTTTAATGATGGTCAAGGTTTAACAAATTTGTCTATTGACTGAAGAACCCTGCAGATTATACCAGGTATGTAAAAGTGATACCAAAATATAATTTACTTTTCTCTCACTCTTATAATGATTTTTTCAGAATATTGATTTATTTTATATGTTTGAGTACAAAAAGGCATATAGGAGTGAGAAGCAATTGGGGATTAGTTACTGATTTATCCTATAAAAATTAGTTTTATTTTTCCATCCTTTTTTCTATAGTGAAAATATATTCTTAGCTCTATAGCAATGACTACTTAAATTAATGTTAAGACCAGATGTCTATTAAATACAAAGGCCGATTGTAGCCTGTGCTCGGAAGTGCAATGCACCAGCCAGATGCCAAATTTTAAACTTTTCATACATTAAAAATGTTTATTATGATCCACTGTAAAATTGTATTTGAGGTTTTCTTTCATATGTCATTGGCATATGAGGTGGTTTGGCTGTAATGTGACAAGCAGGAGCACAAAACAGTCTTCCCCAGCAGCACTTCATTCCCATTCAAATGAATACAAACTATTCCACCTATAGCAGGAACTAATTATGCACTGCAAAGTATTCACATTTTTTTCAAGCGCATATTCTTATTATGTGTTATTTTACCTAAAAGGTGCCAAAGATTTTCATCATTACAAAAGACCGCTTGGGGAAAATTATGGAAACCTCATGTGAGTATTGAAACTCACATTGGGTTTCCTTGATATTATTGATATGATCGGCTCTAGCAATCATAAATAGGCCTCTAGGTGTGTTGCAACCACAACATGATCAGTATTATTATTAGTCTTCTTGCTCTTCATATAAAAGAACAAAAAAGAACAAAACACTCTATGCACTTTTGACAGGAATGTGAAAAATGATTCTGCCTGTAAGTGACAAGTTTGCCATTTTAAAACAAAAGTTGCCTAGAATATTTTGCAGCCTAACAAGGAAAATGAAGATATACTAACCTGCAAAGCCAGGCACTGTATACAGCCTCCAGAAAGTGCACTATCCACGCTCCCCAAAACCTGTTTGAATAAATTAAAAAATGTTTTTCAGGAAAAAAAAAAGGATCCCTTTTAGCAGCAGATAAAGAAAAATGGCAGCTCTTCACTCACTTGCAGATATTAGTAAACAGTTATTTCTGAGAAGCAACCATATCATTCTTTATGAAGCCGATCAATAAACTAATATCTATGGCACATAGATATCAGTCATGATTGTCTGGCTAGCATATACATACAATATGTAACGATCGCCGCCCGGAGCAGGCCCAGGAGCTCCGGGCGGCGCGTCCTCTCCTGCCAGCGTCGCTCCCAAGATGGCGGCGCCCATGGCCGCCACGTGGGTAAGCGGCGCCGGCGCGATGACGTCAGTGCGCCGACGTCGGCGCAAGGACGTCAATGACGTCATTAAGGCGCCAAATTCAAATAAAAAGCCTGTTTAGACGCCAGGATGGCGCCCAAGTATAGGAAACCTTGCCCTAAGTATTTCCTGGGTTCCCTGTGTGCTAATATTCCTTATCCTGATCCTGATTATTATCCTTGACCCCTGCCTGGCCTTTGGACTTTGCTGTTATCTGCCTGCCCCTGAACTCTTGCCTGGATTCTGACTACTCTCTGGATTAACCCCTTGGACACCGCGACCTTGCACCCTCAAGAAGGCTTCCTCCTTGATCCCGACTACCTCCCTGGAGGGAGCTCCCGGCTCCCTGACACAATAGCCATACAAAAATGTTTTATTTGTACATGTCGCCAGATTAGGCAAAATGTTTAGCCCATATTGGTCCCCAAACAATGTCTCACAAGCAACATTACTCCATAAATTACATTTGACTCCAATTTATTAGAGAATAAGAACACCAATGTATCCAAAATAATTTTTCTTCTGATAATCTGATATCCGGTACTGGAAAGCACTGCAAGACCCTGAATTGCTGCTTTAAAACTGCTACAAATAGCTTATTTATAAAAAATGATATGTCAGTGAAGAATGACCTTAGTTCACTGATAGAAAAAAATGTAAGTAACCCTAACACTACTTAACATGTTAAGAACTAACCTAGATAACAAGAATGACCTCTGACACTAACAAATAAGAGTGTAAAAAAAACATTTCTGTGGTAATGTACATGAAGCTTTTTTCAGTAGCGAGCAAAGTCTAATGTTACATGCAGACGGTAAATATCTGTGGTTACTTATTTATATCTTATGTGGGTGTGCTTTTTGTCCTATCAAGCCAATGAAACTTTCTCACCAATATCAAATATTCAATATTAAATATTTCAGTGCCATTAATAACCACCTAGTTCTAATTACCTCTCTGACACAAACACAAATTATGCTGCAGAAAGACTATCTGACATATGCCTGTATACAATGAGTTTTTCAATTCCTGCACCTTGGGCATTATTAGCCTTGGCCCCTGGAGTGTCTAACGTCTCATATATAAATACGTGAGCTACACATATCATGGTGCTAGATAAATAGATGATGATTTATTAAATTAATCAAAAATGTTGTTTCTTATATATCTTAAATATAATTGTATGGTACAGAATCAGTAACAAAACTGGTTTTTAGAGGACACCAATGCAAGATATATATGGGGCAATATTTCACAAAAATATTTCTGAAAAATAATATTGTAACATTTGAATTGGCTCCTAAAAGAAGCCTAGAAGCTTTCTCATGCCATTTACAAAATGAGGGTGACTTGGATGCTGCCAATATTGTCCCTATTATAAGCTGCCACTGCACTTAAACAACAGTTACGGTACTCGGATTATTGCAAATGAAGCCAAAAAATAAACATTACCATTATTGTGTATTTAAAATTGCTACAAATTTATGTGCAGGGCTTCCTTCAACTTACCCATAATACATGAGTGTGGGGTGACTTTTCACTGTGTACTCAGCAAAGGATCCTAATGGTCCCAAGAACTTATAAGGAACGGTTGTAGGCCAGAAAACTGTCCACTGAAACAAAGAGCACAGAAAGCATGAAGTCAGGGTGTCCCTATATGCATTTGGATATCATTCAAACCAGTGTAATAACAGGCAACCTAAAGATACAGTGGAAAGCTCCAAATGCAGTCTAAATGCAAAAAAACTTTGCTTTTCACAGTTGGTACATTTATGTACTGTGCTCTACTGCTGTTTGCCAGTCCAAAGCATTTCCCATTTTATGATAAACCCATGTACCCAGAGTGTGATTTATTTATGAAAGGACTCTTAGGTGCATGGATAGGTTATCAACAGGTATAGTGTGGCTCTAAGCATTTACTTAAGATGCACAGAGTTTTATAACAGCACAGTGATGCAGGCTATGAGCAAATTTTTTGGAGAGGGTGTTTCAAAACAGACCCAAATTAACAGAAAGAACGGAAAATCCTGCTTTTTTCTGTCTCCTCAATTGCTTTCTCTCTCTCACACACACAGCACAGATTCTTGCAGCAGCAGCAGCAGCATGGATATCGTGAGGAGATAATAAAGCTTTCTGCAGATGAAAGTGGCTGCCTGCACTCAGTACAGTTAAAATCATGGCATGTTCCAAGTCACCAGCAGATGCCCTTTTAGTAAAGCAGCTCTGTCATCAATACTGAATTGTTCTCATCTTACTGCAAAGAATCCCATGGACAGACCAATGACAGCCATCCAGAACAGGCTTGTCCTCTTAAAATAGGCAGCACCAGAAGTCGATGCCATGGCTGGAGATGAATTGCCTGCTTTACAAATGAAAGCAGTAGTTGAACCGTGACACCTCATGTGATTGTGTTATGAAGTGTCTGATTGGTCACCTCATTTGCTCACCCTATTGGCTCAAATAATGAGCCAATACTGTACGCATTTGTGCTGCAAATTGCATAAGTCTGACTCTGAGATCCCCTTCCCTTAGCCAGTACACTCCCACTTGCATAACTCCCTTCATTTCACTAGCACTAGCATGCTGTGGGTTTGTTTCAATAGCAGGAAGACACTTTAATCTGTTCCCACACTGGTGTCGCTTATCTGCTAAACACATCATGGCTGCTGGTAATACCACAGTCAGCGCCAGGTGCTCTCTCCATATCTGTTTTTCTGCTTGTGTAGACTGAATCTGTCCATGTTGTGGAATGCAAAGGTTAATTTTGCTAGAACAGTTTTCAGAGTGTCTATGAATAAGTGGCAGGGGTAAAATAAAGGTGTGTTAATAGCTTTACAGGGTGATAGGTAAGTGAGAGTAAATGGGTATACTACCTCCTGCCCAACCTCAGGTGGGGCAGGTGGTAGTATAGGGGCCCCATGAGGCCATAATTCATATAGAAATTAAATAAATATTGGTAAAACAAGTAAACCTCTAGACATTGTGGGGGCCCAAAAAATTATTTGGCGTGGGGCCCATTTATATATAGTTATGCCACTGGCTACACCAGGCTGGGCATGACAGCAATTCACCCTACCCCCATCCACATTCTTGTGACGCCACTTAGATACAAGACCACAGACAAATGTAACTTCAAGTCTAGCTATAAGGGGTTAAACGCTCCAGCACTCAGTGTTTTGCTAGCATTACACATTTGTGCAATCAGACCCCTCACACCCCTAACTAACTCTGACATCCCTAAATAAAGAATAATTTTTTAAACTTTGAAAGAATGTTTTGGAATATATTTTTGGAGTTGATATATGTGCCCTTTTTAGCTGGGGGCTTTATTCCAATGTTTTTGGCCCTTTTTGACAGGCCCTTACAGACTGCAGCAGGTGGTCAGTAATTTTGGATAAAAGCATGTTTAGACCGGAAAATGTAAATGCCTAAACCCCCCCCCCACACTAATACTGATGCATTCATATAGATGTTTATAGGAACATGTCAGTATTGCTTTAATATTCCAAATCAGCGTATGCAGCACATGTACTGTACACCTATTTTGGAATATTACATAAATTATGTACATTAAGTATACAGTTATAAAATAAAAATGGATAATACACAGAAAACGTATGTGTAACAAGGAAGTATAGATTCTTAGGCCCTCGGATAAACATAAGAATAGATCAGCAGTTGGTCCAACAAGTGTAGCCAATTTTTTGCTGCAACACACAGAGGTTTATACAGTACCATAGTTAACGTCTTACCCCCCCCCCCCAAGTATGCACGTGTGTCTAAATACAATTTTATGTCAGGGGGAAATAGCTTTAGGTGGAAGAGGAAATGATTCGTCCTTCCAGGCAGTGAAGAGTTAGGGACAGCAGCTGCAAGAATGACAACTTAGGTGGAAAAGGAGCTGTAAGATCAGAGATTCTGTACCAAGGTGAATCCATTTTTGAATGAAAATCGAGATATCAAGATTCTGTTTTGAGCCTTGAATTGAGCCTTACATATTCTATTCTTAACATTTAGAAGGTGTTTTTTTCACAGTGAAGGCAGTAAGGCTGTAAGGTACCACTGGGCGCAGCTAAGCCTTCACCTGCGCGCAGGGGTGTGCAGGGTTCTGTGCATTCTCGGGGCTTGTTGCCTGTGCGCGCGTCTTTGCGCGCGCGACCGTTTATTCGCCGTGACGGACTCGGGCGCGCAATGTTTGATGCACAGCGTCATCACGCTGCGCTCTAACGTTGGCGCCAAAATCGTTCCTTTAAATAGGCTTTTGAGGAAGTAAACAGCGCTTGGTTATTTCCTAGCTTGTGCTTCTCTTGTGAAACTGTTCCGGTGTGATTTGGCTTGCCTAGATATTCTGATCTGTGTTTGACCTCAGCCTGTTCCTGACTTCGTTGACTTCAGCCTGCCTACCGACCTCTGCCTGCTTCCGACTACGCTTGACTTCAGCCTGCCTACCGACCTCTGCCTGCTTCCGACTACGCTTATCTTCAGCCTGCCTACCGACCTCTGCCTGCTTCCAACTAGGCTTGTCTTCAGTCTGCATGGTGACTTCTGCCTGCTTCCAACTACGCTTGTCTTCAGTCTGCATGGTGACTTCTGCCTGTCATTCTCTCCACTGAAGTTCTCTTTTTGGCTGTTACACTTAAAGAGATACAGACATCTGAAATTAATCTTTTTTTTACATCTATTCTAATATTGGCTTTGCAAGCTACTTCTAACTTTGCCATAAAGTATTTGCATGATGCTTTTACATTACCTGTCTGATCCCCCATGTTCCTGTATGAGGGGGCTGCCATATTTGTGCAGCAGGAGTCCGTTAGCATTAGAAACTGTAACTAACAGGCTGAGATGGGACAGTCAGGTTGGCAAAGTCAGAATGTCAGAGAGTCAGGCTTAGGAACGTCAACTAACAATTATATACAAAAATAAACCTCTCAGCAAAAAATGATCAACATGACCTATAGGTAACATTTAATGTACATTCATATGCTAAAATTCATTTTTTAGTGTCAGTATCACTTTAAGCAGTTTTAACTGCTTGAACTCTTCAAGTAATTGGCTCTTACACTCCTGACAGAATAACCAAGCCAGAATGGAGTCTTCTGAAGAGTTACCTACACTGTTCGATTTGTCTCAGCAGATTTCTTCACTCACTCTACGGGGAGATTATCAGACCGTGCAAGGTCAGCTCCAAGACATATGGATGTCTACTGTACCTCCATCTACTTCCAGGCAGTTATCATCAGCTTCAGGAGAGGCTGCAGCTAACTCCTCACACGGTGAACCAAAAGTTGCCATGCCAGATAAATTTTCAGGCGACCGAAAGACTTTCAGAACCTTTATCAATAGTTGTCGGCTCCTATTTACTTTGAAACCTCAGTCACATTCTACTGACCAGATTCGAGTTGGGGGTCATGATTTCCCTGTTGCAGGGACAACCCCAAGCATGGGCCCATCGCCTGTTGAAGCAGAACAGTCCTTTATTGGCTACTACAGACACTTTCATTCAGGCCTTGGCTAACATTTATGAGGATCCTCATCAGGTGGAAACAGCTGAAGCAGCAATACGCAGTCTCTGCCAGCTTCCCTGCCCAGTAGAGGAATATGTGGCCGATTTTTGCTGTTGGGCCCCAGATACTTTATGGAATGACAGAGCTCTCAGACACCAGTTTCGCATGGGGTTATCTGATCTTCTCAGAGATAAACTGGCAAGAGTGGGACTTCCAAGTTCTCTGGAAGAATTAATTCTTTTCTCTGTTCAGATAGATAGACGATTGAGGGAAAGACGTCAAGAAAGAGGTGCTTGTCTTCCGACTCCGGAATGGGTCCTTCCAACGGCTCCTCCTCCAGTTTATGCAAGTCCTTTTTCTGATCCTGAGCCCATGCAAATTGGAGTGGTTTGCAAGACTCTCTCTGCAGAAGAAAGACTTTGACGCAGACGTTTGAATTTATGCCTATACTGTGGTCAGGCTGGCCATGTGTTAAGAAATTGTCCCACACGACCTGATGGTAAAGACTCTTCTCATCTATTTTCTAATATTCCATTGACTCCATCCATACAATCTTACATTCTGCTACACCTTTCTTTTCAGTCGAACCAAAGAAAGATTGAGGTGGATGCGGTGGTTGACTCCGGTGCATGTGGCTGTTTTATCAAATCAAACCTTTGCGAGTCAACATAAAATTCCTCTTATTTCTAAAGTCCAACCAGTTCCTGTTAAGATGGCTGATGGCAATTACGTTTCTTCGGGATCAGTATCCCTTGAGACCCCGCACATTTTGACTTTTTCCGTTAAGGGGCACTGTGAGTTAATAAAGTTTGATGTTATGGAAACTCTACTCTTCCCTGTTATTCCTGGCATTCCGTGGTTAAAGGCTCATAATCCTAGTATTGACTGGCAGTCTGGGACAATCCTTTTCAATTCTAATTATTGTCGTCAAAATTGTCTTCCTTCTCCAAAGATTCTGGGTCTAACCATCTCTGATGACGAGTTACTACAGTGTGTTCCACAGGTGTATCATGATTTCAAAAAGCGTGTGTTCAATAAGAAAGCTGCAGATTCTCTTCCTCCTCATAGAAGTTACGATTGCCTGATTGACTTACTTCCTGGGGCAGCCATTCCTTTTGGAAGAATCTACCCTCTATCTGAGCCTGAATTGGCTAAACTAAAGGACTATATTGATGAAAATCTTGAAAAAGGGTTTATTCGTCATTCAACTTCTCCGGCTGGAGCAGGTATTTTTTTCGTTGAAAAGAAGGATCACTCTTTAAGACCTTGCATCGATTTCCGTGAACTCAATAAGGTCACTATTAAGAATCATTATCCATTACCGCTCATTTCTGATTTATTTCAAAGACTTCGTCATGCCAAGGTTTTTTCTAAATTGGATCTAAGAGGGGCGTATAACTTAGTTCGGATACGAGAGGGAGACGAATGGAAGACTGCGTTTCGCTCCCGTTATAGCCACTTTGAATATACTGTAATGCCCTTTGGTCTCTGCAATGCTCCTGCTACGTTTCAATATTTCATAAATGACATTTTTCATGATTTACTGGATCAATTTGTCATTGTTTATCTTGACGACATTTTAGTTTTTTTTCAATTCTTTGGAAGACCATCGAATTCATGTGAGAGAAGTGTTAATACGGCTCAGAAAACATCAGTTGTATGCCAAGGCTTCTAAATGTGATTTTGAAAAGTCTCTAATTGAATTTTTGGGATTCCTGGTTTCTGATCAAGGATTCAAGATGGATCTTAAAAAGGTGGAAGCAATTATTAACTGGCCTCCTCCAGTAGATCGTAAAGGGGTTCAACGTTTTGTGGGTTTCGCTAATTTTTATAGAAGATTTATAAAAAAAATTTCTGCTATTACCAAACCTCTTACTGATCTCACAAGTATTAAAGTTAAATTTGCTTGGTCTTCAATTGCACAGCAAGCTTTTGAACATCTAAAGAAACTCTTTACGTCTGCCCCTATTCTTGTACATTCGGATGCTACTAAACCTTTTATCCTCGAGGTGGAAGCCTCAGAAGTCGCCATTGGAGCAATTCTCCCACAACGTGCTGGTCCTAAAGATGTGTTGCATCCAGTAGCTTTCTTTTCGAAAAAATTAAGCCCTACGGAAAGAAACTATGATGTAGGGGATTGTGAACTATTAGCTATTAAAGGTGCGTTAGAAGAATGGCGACATCTATTGGAAGGAGCTTTCCATCCTATTACCATTTTTACGGACCATAGAAATTTAGAATATCTTCGAACAGCGAGACGTTTGAATTCTCGTCAAGCAAGATGGGCACTTTTCTTTTCTCGTTTTCAGTTTCATATTACTTATAAACCTGGTTCGAAGAATATGAAAGCCGATGCTCTCTCCAGAGTATTTCCGGTGGAAAAGGTTGCTATGGTTACTGATACTATTCTTCAGTCTGGGCACTTCTTGCTTCTTCAGTCCTCTTTCATTGAAAATTTAAAAAGAATTCCTCAGTCCGTAACAGACTATCCTGGTGTTGAAAATATTTTATTTCAAGATAACCTTTTGTTGCGGAATAACAGATTGGTGGTACCACCAAATCTTCGATTGGAAGCTCTTAAATTAATACATGATTATCCATTGGCGGGGCATACTGGAATTCGAAAGACTCTAGATTTGGCAAGACGTTTCTTTTGGTGGCCTTCTTTAATCAAAGAGTGTATATCTTATGTCCGTTCCTGCGAGTCTTGTGCTAGATCCAAGTCATCTTGCAACAAACCTGTAGGGTTGCTTCGTCCTTTGCCCCCGCCTGAGAGACTGTAGAGTTCCATTTCTATGGATTTCATTGTGGAGCTTCCTCCTTCCAACAATTGTAATACTATCTTCGTGGTTGTGGATCGTCTTACTAAACTTGCACATTTTATTCCACTTCCTCGGTTACCCTCTGCAGCAGCTACTGCGGACGTATTTATCAAAGAAATTGTTGGGTTGCACGGATTACCCAAGGAAATTATTTCTGATCGGGGTACTCAGTTCACCTCAAGATTTTGGACTGCCTTATGCAAAGCTCTTGGTATTGTTTTGTCCAGATCTTCTGCATATCATCTGCAGACTAATGGGCAAACGGAAAGGACGAATCAAACTCTTGAACAATATATTCGTACCTTTTCTACATATCTACAAGATAATTGGGTATCTCTTCTTCCTTGTGCAGAGTTTTGCTATAATAATTCAATACATTCATCCACCGGTCAAACTCCTTTTTTCTCTAATCTTGGATTTCATCAAATGATGTTTCCTGATATTTTCCATGAGGTGACCCTTCCTTCTTTGCAAGATCGCCTTGGATTTTTAAAAGAGAATACAAAGCATCTCAAAGAACACATTATTAAAGCTCAACAGAATTTTAAAAGTTTTGCTGATCGAAGACGAGGAAGGGATCCTGAATTTAAAGTTGGAGAGAAGGTTTGGCTGTCTACCACAAATTTACGTCTTTCTAATACCTCTAAAAAACTTGCTCCAAAGTTCATGGGACCATTTTTTATCAAAAGAGTTATTAATCCAGTATCTTTTGAATTGAAGTTACCTGAGTCTCTTAAGATTTATCCTGTATTTCATGCTTCTTTACTAAAAAAGTTTGTTCCAAATACTTTTTCTGGGCGTGTTCCTCTCCCTCCTCCGGCTATCTTTTGTCAAGATGAAGTGGTGTTTGAAGTCGAAAGGATTCTGGATTCCAGATTTCGGGGAAGGAAATTACAATACTTTGTCATATGGAAAGGATTTCCTAACAAAGAGAATTCTTGGGAACCAGTTGGAAATGTTCATGCACCGAGATTAACTTCAGCTTTTCATAGGAATCATCCAAATAAGCCTGTTGAAGACATCTTGAGGCCGTCCCTCAGGGGGGGGGGCAATGTAAGGTACCACTGGGCGCAGCTAAGCCTTCACCTGCACGCAGGCGCAGGGGGGTCCAGGGTTCTGTGCATTCTCGGCGTTTGTTGCCTGTGCGCATGTCTTTGCGAGCGCGACCGTTTATTCGGACGCGCGCACGCCGTGACGGACGCGGGCACAGCGTCATCATGCTGCGCCCTAACGATTGGCGCAAAAATCGTCCCTTTAAATAGGCCTCTGAGGAAGTAAACAGCGCTTGGTTATTTCCTAGCTTGTGCTTCTCTTGTGAAACTGTTCTGGTGTGATTTGGCTTGCCTAGATATTCTGATCTTCTGTGTTTGACCTCGGCCTGTTCCTGACTTCGTTGACTTCAGCCTGCCTACTGACCTCTGCCTGCTTCCGACTACGCCTGACTTCAGCCTGCCTACCGACCTCTGCCTGCTTCCGACTGTGCTTGTCTTCAGCCTGCCTACCGACCTCTGCCTGCTTCCAACTACGCTTGTCTTCAGTCTGCATGGTGACTTCTGCCTGTCATTCTCTCCACTGAAGTTCGCTTTTTGGCTGTTACACTTAAGCAGTTTTATCTGCTTGAACTCTTCAAGTAATTGGCTCTAACACTCCTGACAGAGGCTATGGAAAGCGCAGCTGGGTGATATTGTGATGGCAGATTCTATTATTGCCTTTAAGTGTGGTTTGGATAACTTCTTTAACAAGCATTATATCCATGGCTGTTGGGATACCTTTAAGTTAACTTTTAGTATGATGTAGAGAGTGATATTCTGAGACAATTTGCAATTGTGTTTAATTTTTTTATTATTTATGGTTTATGAGTTATCTAGCTTTCTATTCAACAGCTTCTCCAGATTTCTATTTAAGCAATCTGGTTCCTAGGGTCTAAATTATCATAGCAACCAATCACTAATTTGAATAAGATACTGGAATATGAATAGAAGAGGGCCTGAATAGTAGGTTGAGTTCTAAATGGTAGCAAGAACAATTTGTAGCCTTACGGAGCATTTGTTTTTGGTTAGGGTCAGTGACCCCCATTTGAAAGCTGCAAAGAGTCAGAAGAGGTAGGCAAATAATTAAAAAACTACAAAAAAAATAAAAGATAAAAACTTTGGGCCCATTTACTAACAATCAAATTTCTATTTTTTCCATGAATCACTAAAAATTTTGTGTTTCTTAAAAGCTATAAAAATAGGAAGTCAATGGGAGCTGTACTGATCAATTCAAAGAAGTTTTGTGATTTGTTTGCTTGGAATTGTCCGAAAAACTAGAATTTTTAGAGGTTTAGAGGTATTCAAAATTTTTTGTGCATTGTTCCGCTCTTTGGTATAGTGCAGTTGGGTAAGGTATACTCCATCTGGGCCATGTTTACCAGCTATTGAGATGGCCTAGTGATCAGATCAGCTTTCTAGTAAATTAGCTTAAGCCCAGGGCTGATGTGAGACAAATAGCAGAGTCTTCTAGTTAGGCCAGAGGGGTAGCTGGCAGACCAACAAAATCGAATAAATGGACCAGAGATCGAAGCAGGACTATAGGGCTGTTATACAGACCGGAGTTTAGGTGGCAGTTAATACAAATGCTTAGAGCAGGGATCATAGATTGAACATGGATACAATGGAGATAGGGATGTAGTAGAAAGTTTATGAAGGATACTTATAAAACCAAATTTACATAGTCTCCTACCAATTAGTGTGCTGGTAAATTATTGCAAGGAACTTGGTTCTAGATAGGGCAGGTTCTAATATCTCCATGCTATTTTATACATTCATTCATTCATTAATTATCCTTCTAAATTATATTTGTCTCTGGCCTGCAACTCCTGCACTGTGCTTGCCTGCATTATGAGCTCCTCCTTGTAATCAGCTGAGTCTGCAGCTTATCTCCCCCCCCTCCCCCTTCTGCACCATCTTATTCTCTGCAGCCCAGACATAAGAAAGGGGGCAGGAAAGCGGTGGGCACCTGTAGAAACGATGCAGGCAGAGAACCTGTAACTGTCTATCTCCTCATCATCCAGCAAAAACGTCTTTTCTACTGCAGCCTTCAAATGTCATTTTAACATTGCAGAGATACCTCATTTTTTACTTCATTCATCCCATTCTTGATACTAAAGGTACGTTACTAAAGAACTAAGTAAGATTTGCATTATGCAGGTAAGTAGGTAACTCTTGTTTGAACTTTTTTGATGTTGAAAAAAATCCAAATGTAAGTAACGTTAACAAGCATGCACAGTTTTCTGCTTATAGGGGAAGCAATATTGTTTATCTATTCTTTTCAGCAGTACAGGTGTCAAGCTTAGTCTGGTCATTCCCTTGGTGGATTGATTGAACTACTACACAGAAAGCCTGGTTATTTCTGTTTTTTAGAAAGTAAGATAAGGATTTAGGTAGGGAATCGATTATCTAGAAGCTTTCGGACCACAGGTTTAGCATACAAGGGGGGTTGTTTTGTAATTTGGAGTACTATGCTGAAATAGTTCCAAGATAAATGTTGACATTAAAAAATACAACTGTTTTCCAGATACCATCAGGATAGAATTATTCTGGGATAGTTAATATCATTTACAAGGCATTTATAAAAAGATGAATGCACTTTGTGCAATGGCATTGCCAGTTCTTAGTTCATTGTAGATCAGAAAGTAGAGCTGTAAGATGATTTATATTAAATCATTTACAAAGGATACGTTTTCGAATGATACTGATATTTGATATTGTCTTGCATGCAAATTAGTGGAGAAGGAAATATATAATCGCTATGGGGTGTAATGTTAGGCTCCCCAAAGTGATTAAAATGGCTTACTTGATACCCCAGCCCATCCTTCTGTTCCACTTCTGAACCGTGTTGTGATCTTTGTCAATTCATTGATTTTCTCTATGGCCCCAGGCCAGTGCTTATGCTCACTAGAATAAAAAAGCTGGCTTTTGCTTTAAAGTTTGGCTTTTCATTTTAATGTAAATGTAGGTAAGTGACTGCTTAAGTCTTTGTGGCTGGCATTTTGGATCTGGTGATATCAATGAGATGAGCACTTGCCACTGTACACATGGTCACTCTTAACTCCTCTGTGTCTTACAGTTTACAGAATTTTAAATGCATGTGCAGACTTCTCAGACTTGTTTCTGTGCATCTGTTTAGTCTCTAAGTCTAAGTTAAAGGGATACTGTCATAGGGAAACATGTTTTTTTCAAAACACATCAGTTAATAGTGCTGTTCCCGCAGAATTCTGCACTGAAATCTATTTTTCAAATTTCATATTTAATTTTGAAATTTGACATGGGGCTAGACATATTGTCAGTTTCCCAGCTGCCCCCAGTCATGTGATTTGTGCTCTGACAAACTTCAATCACTCTTTACTGCTGCACTGCAAGTTGGAGTGATATCACCCCTCCCAGCAGCCTAACAAAAGAACAATGGGAAGGTTATCAGATAGCAGCTCCCTAACACAAGATAACAGCTCCCTGGTAGATATATAAACAACACTCAATAGTAAAAGCCAAATCCCACTGAGACTGATTCAGTTACATTAAGTAGGATAAATAACAGCCTGCCAGAAGTAGTTCCATCCTAAAGTGCAGGCACAAGTCACATGACTGGGGCAGCTGGAAAACTGACAATATGTCAGATTTCAAAATTGCATATAAAAAAATGTGTTTGCTCTTTTGAGAATTGGATTTAAGTTCAGAATTCTGCTGGAGCAGCACTTACCTTATTAACTGATGCATTTTTGAAAAAAACATGTTTTCCCATCACCGTATCCCTTTAAGTCCCTGTGCTCAGGTATTCTGTAGATGTGATGTCATCTAATTATTTGAAAACATAGTATTTAGAATTGTACTAAGAGAAGTGGCTAAAAATGTTATATTACAAATAGTGGTGATAAGTATAAAATATTTAGTTGGTCACAGGGTCTGTTGCTTTATAATTTATTTGTTGTTGTTTGTGACATTTTCTGCATTTTTTCAATGGCTAACACGCTACAACATCTTAAAACTATGGAATTGAACTAGCAATCCAAAATGATTCTTAAAATTTGTGTAGTGTCACCTCAACTCTAACTACTATATTCAGTTGCATCCCTTCTCTGGATTCCTGATGAACTATCCAGATGATATCCAGATGAACTAGGATTATTTAATTTGTATAGATTTGCAGCTGTATACTGTCAGACCATCTGTTTCTGCACGTCTGTGCCCAGTCCTCCTTTTTGTTGCTGTTGTGATGCAAATATTTGCTCATTTAGAGTCAAACTTTTTTCTGTGTCACATCTGTGATTGCGCATTTCATAATCATCCACACCAAGTAAATGGTATTAAAACAAAACTGGTATTATTATGAAAGTCTTGTTACATTAAATTGAATAGGCTATTCAATAAATTGAATTGGTAAAAAAAACTAGTAAAATTAATCACTTTATGTGTTATACTGTATATATGTTATCAACACAGCTGATATGAGGGTTGTGGATGCAGCAGGAGCCATTCTCTGCTCTTCATAACAGGTAACCGAAGGGCAGTACATTGACATTCTTATAATCATCAGGATATACCAACGTTAGGGTTCCTTTTTTTTATTGAAGCCTGTGCTTCATCACCAAAGTGCAAGCATTTAAAAACACACACAGTGCCCTAAAGTGTAATGAAATTAGCATTAAAAAAGGCTAAGTCCAAAAAATCCAGGTCTCCTGGCCAAAAGGCACAAAGAATCACCAGATTCTTTGGGCTCCCCTTAGTCAAAGCTAGGGGGAGTCTTCAGACCCCCTTTGCTGCAAGGCTAGGGGGGGTCCTTTGTCCTTTCCTCTCCCACCAAAAGGTTTGGGAGGGGACAAGATATCCAATGGGCCTCCGAAAAGGTCCCAGCATCAGTATGTGCCCACGGCGGGGCCAGGGTTTGGGGGGTAGGAGCCTAATGGCCAGACGTCCCTCCTGGATTCTTGCACTGGTGACTTGCATCGCAACCCAAAAAAGTGTATAAGTGCTATAAAAATAAATAGCTAAAAAGTGCAGCAGTGAAGCCACCCCAGCCTAACAGGGAGAAGTTGCAGACTACTTATGATAATTATTGGAGCATAATGTGGGTAGGATTTGGAGAGTAGCAAAGCAGAGAAACTGACCTAGTTAGGATGAGATGGGCTAAAAGGACCCAAAAAGCAAACCAGGTCAGTTTCTCTGCTGTGCTACTCTCCAAGTCCTACACACTCAGAAGCCATGTTCCAATATCTTGCACTGAGAGCACTAACAAGATATTAGATAAGATATATTGGATCTAACTGTAAATGAATATCTGACACCCAACTGCTGCATGAAGACAGAATGAAGAGAAAAAGATGCTAAGAGAGGTATAGTAAAGATAAACTTGCAGAATATTTAATTGATTATATTTACAAAGTTTCTTATTTCAGTATGCTGTAGCTTATATTAAATTTTCATTTTCGCAATAGTTCCCCTTTAACTTATCTGTCCTATCCTGATCTTCAATTATATGTCCCCTACAAGTGCATCCTCAATCTATCCGCACCAGGGTATGCACTGTCTTGCAAGCTTAGGCATACCTATGTTTTAATTGTATCACAAAACACATCACCTTAAAAAATTTTTACCACTGGCCCCTTGCACAGGTCTCTTTCTCCTTTTCCAACCCCTAGTGCAGGGCGCACATGGGGTCATGTAATAAAGTACAATGTTTGCTCTAGGTCTAATGGGAAATTCCACAACTCACCATTTATTTCTATGGCATTTTGAAAGGCATATTAATCAAAGGGTGAACTTTCACTTTCTCCTATTGATAAATACTCTTTCAAAAATCCCATAGAAATGAATAGAGAGTGGCGGAATTTCACTCTAGTGGACTGTGGTGATCTCTAACCCACTGCAGTTTAGTTTATAAAATTGATGATACTGTCAACTGTAATAGTGATAGCACCAGCCACTGGCTCTATTGGCAGGCAGATCCACCTGCATTTAGTCAGCTATTGGGGGGTCTGCTGACAGCTGTAAAGTAAGGTTTCTGTGTTAGTTCTTCCATGTATTTGAATTTTCTTTACTTTAGGAACTCCCATTTGTCTCAGAAGAAGCCTTTTTGGATTTTTTCTTTCTGCAGTTGCTTCTACCAGCCCAGTTTCTAAGATGATGTGAAGAACAATGCTCATGTGCTAGGGCGTTTTTTTGGGGTTTCTGGTAGCAGCAGTAATGGTAAGAGGAGAATAATAGAAGGTCTGAAGTAGGATAGGCTGATCTTGGAGAGTGTTCTCTTTATACTAAAAACAATGATAAGAAACATTCAGGTGAAAGGGAAACTGACAGCTTTCAGGAGAATTCATATGAGAACACTTGTGTTGATCTGCTGCAACTACTACTACTTCTTTCTGTCTAAATATTATTTTTACAGTGAGAGCTGTAAAGATGTGCAATTTTCTTCGTGAATTAGTTGTACTGTCTGATACATTAGATAGCTTTAAGAAGGAGTTGGATGGCTTTTTAGCAAGTGAGGAAATACAAGATTATGGAAGATAGTTTATGTTAGTTTATGGATGAAGTTGATCCAGGGACTGATCCGATTCAGGATGGAATTCTTTCCCCCACTGAGGCAATTTGGAGAGGCTTCAAATGTCTTTTGCCTTCCTCCGGATCAACTAGCAGGCAGGTTATATACAGACTTAAGGATGAACTTGGTGGAAGTGTCTTTTTTCAACCTAACTTACTATGTTACTAGCAAGCACAGCAGCTGACAGATATGTCAATCTTGCTAATGAATATTCCACCATATCTGGATTAAATGCAAGTGGCTGCAGATGCTGACCCAGATAATGGCCCTTCCTTAAAGTTGTTATATTTTTAATTTCCTTCATAGTAGTTATCAGAGAAATAACATGACCTATAGAGAGATTTAAACCTTGTTTCAGTGCTATAATGTTACAGGTGTCAGAGTTACTTTAAGTGCAATTAAAAAAGCAGATTGTAAGGACACTGATACCTCTACTTAAGCACAAGTGAGTCAATCAAATAACTAATGCTGGGAAATCCTTTATAATCTGATTGAGCAGTAGAACTTAAGGACATTTGGAAAGCACTCCTTTCTTAATTCTGAAGCTGTTTTGCATATTGTTTTGCTTTAATACATATATCACAATTTCTGTTTCACATCTTAGACACAGGGACTTTAGTAAAATTAGAGCATAACTTTTGAAGCTAAACACACACACTGGTATGTAAATGTAAATTGTAAGATAACTTCAGAGGGATATATTTAGATGAAGAATCAACAGCATTTTAGCTGTGTAGAGACCTTGAAGTTAGGGATATTTAATCAAGCATTCTCACTCCCCCTCTTAGTCTCAGCCACCTAAAGGTACTGTACATTTCCTTGGGTCCTTAGTGATTTGGCTGGCACTAGATGGCAGTGTGTCATTAGTTAAAAGAGAAAGCACACATGTGCTAGGGGCTCGGATCCTGGATCCCACCCTGTGGGCAGAGGTGGGCCAGGACTGGGTCTGAGTGTTATCAGGCCCCAAGGTAGGGAAAGTTTATAGATGGCACAGGAGTGATGTCACTCTAGGAGTGAAGAACAGAACAGGATAGTTATTAAGCAGCTCTTGGCTCCAACAAGGAGATATGTGGGGTTTGTACCCTTGCGGTGTCCAATCCGCCAGACAGGGACACGAGTGGATGAGCTCAGAGGTCAGGGAAAGGACCAGGAAGCAAGATACCATTGTGAGATCCCTAATGCTGGGGAAGTCACCAAGATAGGCTGTCCTACCCACTGAGAGGGATTATTCTACAATGTCCAGGTGTGAATGTTTTCCACAGCTGTTGCCTAATGATGTGAACTGCTTATCCTCTCCTGTTCAATCCACTGATGTGCTATGATTGATGTTGCCTGATAAAGTGACCTGATTATCTAGTTATTTGTTTGAAGCATAACCCTCTGCATTTGCTTTTCCTTTCAAGCTCCCTAACTGGCACCAGGGGGGATCCAGAAGCTACTGGACAGTAAGGTGTTAAAATAAGGGCACCACAACTGCAGCCTAGTCAGTAATCTTCACATAAAAGCACACTCAAGGTTGGGCTACAGCTGTTTTCAATATTTTTTATAGTGGAACTTTTACTTCCTTGTTTGATGTGAGAAAAGGAAGCATTCAAATGTTTGGTTGCTATAGAGCAGGGGTCCCCAACCTTTTTTCACCAGTGAGCCACATTCAAATGTAATGTTGGTGAGCAACACAAGCATGAAAAAAGGACCTATGGGTGTCCCATAAGGGCTGCAATTGGTTATTTCGTAGGTATGTGGACTGGCTGCATACAGGAGGCTCTAACTGACAATACACCTAGTTTTTATGCAATTAAAACTTACCTTTGTGCCTGAAATTGAAAAATAAGCACCTGCTTTGAGGCCACTGATAACAACAGCCACAGTGTTGGTAAGCAGCATGTTGCTTGCAAATAACTGGTTGGAGATCACTGCTATAGAGTGTTGATTTTGGATAAATGGAGCAATGGCATAAGACAATTTCAGGTAATTTAGTCTCCCACATTCCGACATGTTAAAAAACTTGACGCACTGGTTCATTCAAGGTTTTGTCGGTGATTGGTTTGTTGGTCTGAAGCGCTGACTGATGCATTTTCAAGTGACTCTCAATATATATACAGGGTCACTTGTAATAGAGCAGGGCGGTTTTAAAAAAAAATACTGAGCAGAGTGCCTGGCTAAAAGCACCTCAAAAGAACACTGTAAGAGCAAGTTAAGGTTTCACCTGTTTAATGTACAGCAGAAAATGCACCATTGCCTCCCTCTAAGATTCCTGTTTGTCCAAGGTAAAGGACAAACAATTACAGTCACAGTCCAATTAAAGGTATAAGGTAAAGGCACTGGCCTAGCCACACTCCATCAGTAATTCAATAGAAGAAATGGACACCATTACCTTGTTTCCTGCAAACGGTGTTCCCAAAATGTATTCCATGGTGCTCTAAACACTTTACAAGGACCAAACATTTCAGGACCAAATGGCCCTTCCTCAGTGATAATGAACCAGAGAGACTGTGCAGATTTATAGGCAAACAAATTGCGACCCCTAATGGTGGTCAACAGATACATATAGAATTTTTTTTTTTTTAAAAATGTCCATTTTGCATTGAGTCCATATTCATATTAATAACATCACATAATGCTATACGACCAAGTGTTCTTTGATCTTGTCATTAAAAAACTTTCCTGTCAATAATTATCATCTCAAAAAATTACATCTTATCCCAACTGACATAGATATCAATGAAAGATATAATCAATAAAATGTATTAATTACTCACTGACTAGGAACGAGTAAGAGAAGGATGCCTCTACCTCACTTGTATACTATAGGATTCTACCTTAGAGCTGCAAAAGAAATATGCATAATTCATTTATTATTATAGTTATTTTTTAAGTTATCATTTATAGAAAACAGTTCAAGCCCCAGTTTTCATTCGATCCCTTGGTGGAAAGAGTTTCAAGTTTTCAAATCCAAAAACACTCTCTTTGGAGAAGTTTTTTATCGATGTTCACATAACTCGTTTTGATTTCTTCTAAAATCTCCTATTGTAGTTGTGCTATTTTATGTTTGCATTCTGCCCCATGGTGACTTATAGAGGTAATCTTTGAATCTGAATTACGGATAGAGCTGCAATGCTCATTTAATCGCACCCTTACCATTCTGTTGGGTTTTCCTACATAGCCCTTTCTTCACAGGCATTTTAAGTAGTATATTATGTTCTTTTACATACATGTAAAATACCCCTTTAATTTACTGCAGCCAACACAGGGCACCAAAATTAAATTAAAGTGGTATTTTACATGTATGTCTAAGAACATAATATATTACTTAAAATGCCAGTGCGGAAAGGGCAATGTAGGAAAAACCAACAAAATGGTAAGGGTGTGATTAAATGAGCATTGTCATTGCCTTATATGTAAGTTACGTAAATTTTTTTACTGTAAGTTACGTGATTTTTGGGACCATATTTCTTTTGCAGCTCTAAGGTAGAATCCTACAGTATACAAGTGAGGTAGAGGCATCCTTCTCATACTCGTTCCTAGTCAGTGAGTAATCATTGTAAATTGTATTGATATATATTTCATTGATATCTATTTCAGGTGGGATAAGGTGCACAAATACACTTAATTTTTTGGGATGATAATTATTCACAGGAAAGTTTTTTTTATTGGCAAGAACAAAGAACACTTGGTCGTAAAGCATTAAGTGATGTTATTAACATGAATATGGACTCAATGCAAAATGGACATTTTTAAAAACTTTTTTTCTATATGTATCTGTTGACCACCACAAGGGGTCGCAATTTGTTTGCCTCCAAATTTGCACAGTCTTTGTAGTTCATTATCACTGTGGAAGGGCCATGTGGTCTCGAAACATTTGATCCTTGTAAAGTGTCTGGAAATAAATTTAGGGAACACCCCATTTGCAGAAAACAAGGTATTGCCGTCCATTTCTTCTATTAGGACTGCTTTGGCCAGCTTACTGTCACATTCATGATAGGCTGAGGTAGTATGTATATATGTTATGTATAAGTGAGGCACACTGTGTTTATGTAGGCTTATGGCATGTGCAGGGTTATATATATATATATATACAGTATATATATATATATATATATATATATATATATATATATATACATTTTAAAAGTGCCAGTCATGATGTAAAAATGCTGATAAACACTTCAAATGTAAATTTGGAAACATAATCGTGACTAGATACCATAAGGTATGTGGTTCTGACATGTTTAACATTTTCTATAAATTATTCACTTATCTGCAGGCCGGATCCAGTTAAAATATTTGAAGTCAGATATGCAGGGTCTATATAAACCAATTTGGGGTTCCATCTGAGCTGCTTCAACCATTTAGCAGGACACCCTCTACAAAGAGAACAGTAGATGGATTTGCCATTATTTCTTTCATTTGCATTTAGCTGTCACTATTGCTTTGGCTACCCCATTATACTGCAGCAAAGATAAATTCTAAGCTCACCATCTACCTATTTTCAAGCCATTGATAGCTTAGGCGGTAAACACAGAATCTGAATTTAAGAATCGAAACTACAGCATCATAGCAAATAAGGATTTGAAATGTTTACGAAAATTATTTCCATTCTCCTGCCTTTTTAACTTTTAATTTTTTTATAGTACTTTATAAAACACTTATATTCAGTGTTTTTTCACCTATTATTTTCTCTTTTTCTAGTAACATAAATTTACATTGCATTCTCCCTGGTACAAGTTTTAAGGCAAACTTTCCTACTTTTGCTTAAGGAAAGGCTTAATTGCTGGGTGGTGCCAATTTGTTAGGCAACCCCTTTTCATTATAATGATTTTAGAACCCAGGCTGGTGCTCATCTTTACCGAAATGCATGGGGTTGTGGTATTATTCTAGTGCTGTCATCTTGTTTCATGTATCTGGGATTTTTCTGCTGCCCTGGATTCTGTGCATTTGCAGTAGAGTACCTTTGATTTACTGAGAATCCAATTTTACTTTACTGTGCATGCACACAGCCAAGAGCAGTTACAAGGGATCCCTAAGACAGGCAACAAGATAGATACACATACTGCAATATACACATACTGGAATAATAAAGTTTTAGTTTGTTAAGGTTCTTTAGGGCGCATCTGAAGCAAAATAAGATTCCTGAGCTAAGACTGTAAATAAACACACTAAAATAAGTTGGCAATCTGCGTCATTGTTAAATATTAAAAATATTTAAAACTATTGTATAGGTGCAATGGACATGTAATTAATTTTTTACATTTTAGTTTTATTGGTCCTAAGCAATAAACATTCTTTAAAACAAGCAGATTAAATGCACAACAGCAAGAGTACATACTTGCCTAGCATTCAAACAGTCTGAAGTGGCATGCAGGACAGATCAATCAAACGACCAATCTCCATGAGACGAAAAATGTCGGGACTCTCCACACACCATCTGAAAATCGTACGAATCGATGATTCATACGATCGGATCTTTGCGTCTATGGCCAGCTTTAACTTCCTGCAAAGTAAATAGATCAAAATTTTAATAATGAGACAATAATAACACAATGAATGAGAACGAGAAACAAATGCATTAGTTTTGTAAAAACAATTAAAGGAACATTAAAAACAAAAAATTAAAGTGTTTTAAAGTAGTGAAAATATAATGTACTGTAGTGCTGCACTTGTACAATTGGTGTGTTTGTTTCAGGAACTCTTCTATAGTTTATATAAACAAGCTGCTGAGTGCAGCCATTCAAGCTGGAAAAGGAGAAAGGAGACAGGATAATTAGCCAAAACAGATAAACTCTGTAGTATACAAAGGGATCCTTCAGAGCGTATATGTTATTTACTGTGTATCCTGTGCTTGAATGGCTGCCCTATGGCTACACAGTAGCTTGTTTATACAACTATAGTAGTGTTTCTGAAGTTGTGCAGGCAACAATACATTATAGTTTCAATCCACTATCGTTACATTATACTTTATAGTGTCATTCCAAACCCTGTTGTTTTTTGATGCTACTGTTCTTTAGTCAGGAATGTCTGTCAACCAACCAACAAAAGCTAAAAATTAGACTTCTAAAAACTTAGCCAAATACTGGCTATAGGTTCTAGGAGGTCCCCATATGCTAACATAGCAATTCGTCAGGTTTAAGTGGCGAAGTGTCGAAGTCTAAGTTCTTTAAAGAGACAGTACTTCGATTTTCGAATGGTCGAATATTCAAAGTTTTTTCAATTCAAATCTAATTTTGGCCTATTCAATGGTCGAAGTACCCAAAAATTACTTCGAAACTCGAAGTTTTTGAGTTAGAAAATTCACTTCAAATTCACTTCGACCTTTAGTAAATGGGCCCCTAAGTGTAGGCTAAGGAGAAAATGATTATGTGGAAATATTGAAAGGCTTAATTGTGATCTGCCATCGCCAAGGGTGTCCCTTTGCTTAAATTTCTGACTGAAAAGGTACTGAAATACTGTAGCAGGTATCACCATCAAAAACATTGAGGCCCCATACAAGTTGTTTGTCTGGGGTCCCCCATGAACACAAATGTGTGGTAGCAACTTGTTTGGTCCTCTAGTGCTAGACGATTGATCAGCAGGTTGCAGGTAGGTAGGTTTTCATGGAAAAAAGGTTGAACTTGATAGATGTTTCACTTTTCAACACAGCTATTATTATTTAAAATCACAAGTAATTTTACTAAAAAGCAGGCGTGTAACTATAGAGGAAACAGACCTTGCAAATGCTGGGGGCACAGGAACTATACAGGGTCCAGTGCGATGGATGGATAACCAGCTGCAATTTATAGAAAATGTTTTGTTTCCAAAGTTTAGGGGCCCAATGATCTTGTTATGGGTGTCAGTAACTATTCCTTCCACATCTGATCATGTACTGTAGCTGATCAATAATTGAATTAAACAGATTATTATATAAACAGTTTATGTTAATCTGTAATAAGGAGTTCATATAAACACTGTAGTTCCATTAATTATTGTGCTAATAAGTTAGTCAGTTCATTGAGGGTTCTGTGGTATTTTCCCAAATTTTAAACCCTACACACCTGTCCCTGTCACATTGTTCTGCCTAGTTGCTAGATATAAAATTAAATTGGAGTTACTGAGAGAAACAGACAAGATTGCAGTACTTGCTGCTAATTGTGCTTTATTGCTAGGGATGTCGCGGACTGTTCGTCCGTGAACTAATTCGCGCGAACATCGACTGTTCGCGTCCGCCGAATGTTCGCGAACGTCGCGCGACGTTCGCCAATTTGGGTTCGCCTTAGCTGGCGCTTATTTTTGACCTCTCACCCCAGACCAGCAGATACATGGAAGCCAATCAGGAAGCTCTCCCTCCTGGACCACCCCCACACCCCCTGGACCACTCCCCTTCCATATATAAACTGAAGCCCTGCAGCGTTTTTTCATTCTGCCTGTGTGTGCTTGGAAGAGCTAGTGTAGGGAGCGAGCTGTTGAGTGATTTGAGGGACAGTTGATAGTAACTTTGCTGGCTAGTAATCTACTTGATACTGCTCTGTATTGTAGGGACAGAACTCTGCAGGGATTTGAGGGACATTTTAGGTTAGGTAGCTTTGCTGGCTAGTAATCTACCTTCTACTGCAGTGCTCTGTATGTAGCTGCTGTGGGCAGCTGTCCTGCTGCTGATCTCTCATCTGCTGACTGCTGCCTGTAACCCAATAGTCCTTGTAAGGACTGCTTTTATTTTCTTTTTTGTTTTTTTACTTTGCTACTATAAGAGCCCAGTGCTATTAGTCTAGCTGTGTTGGGGAGTGGACTGGTGTGCTGCTCCTAGTAGTTCAGCACCAACCAGAGTATTTTTTTTTTTTTAATATACATATATAAATTTTTTTATTTTACTTATCTTACTGTTCTTTAACGTGTCCAGTGCTCTTTGCTGTTCTTCATAGTAGTGCACCAATAGTAGTGCACTTGCAGGCACTTGCCCAGTGTGGCACAACTGCCACCTAGCTGTGTGAGCTTGTTCACATTCTGTCTAAATATCAATAATAATACCGTCTCCAGAAACACCACCTGAATGACGTTTTCCAAGCAGCAATAATATATTCCGTATCCACTGCTGTAGTGTATACGTTGACCTTGCAGACATTGTTTGCCCAGTGTGTTCTTCAAACAACTGCCGCTTAGCTGTGTGAGCTTGTTCACATTCTGTCTAGATATCAATAATAATACCGTCTCCAGAAACACCACCTGAGTGACGTTTTTCAAGCAGCAATAATATATTCCGTATCCACTGCTGTAGTGTATACGTTGACCTTGCAGACATTGTTTGCCCAGTGTGTTCTTCAAACAACTGCCGCCTAGCTGTGTGAGCTTGTTCACATTCTGTCTAAATATCAATAATAATACCGTCTCCAGAAACACCACCTGAGTGACGTTTTCCAAGCAGCAATAATATATTCCGTATCCACTGCTGTAGTGTATACGTTGACCTTGCAGACATTGTTTGCCCAGTGTGTTCTTCAAACAACTGCCGCCTAGCTGTGTGAGCTTGTTCACATTCTGTCTAAATATCAATAATAATACCGTCTCCAGAAACACCACCTGAGTGACGTTTTCCAAGCAGCAATAATATATTCCGTATCCACTGCTGTAGTGTATACGTTGACCTTGCAGACATTGTTTGCCCAGTGTGTTCTTCAAACAACTGCCGCCTAGCTGTGTGAGCTTGTTCACATTCTGTCTAAATATCAATAATAATACCGTCTCCAGAAACACCACCTGAGTTGTTGTTGTTGTTTTAAAAAAAATGCCAGGCAAAGGCAGGCCGCCACGCAGAGGCACTAGGGGCCGTGCTGCTATGCTATCCTGTGGCCCTAGGAAAATGCCCAGTTTTACAAAGGCAATTACCCTGAACTCCCAAAATGCTGAAGAGGTAGTTGACTGGCTTACACAGCACACCCCTTCCTCTACCGTTTCTAACTTTGCCACAACATCCTCATCCTCCTCTGCTATGGGCACCCCACGTAACACTTCCTCCACCACCGGCGCCCCTTCTTCACTGGAGTCAGAGGAGTTATTTACACATGAGTTTCTTGAACTGAGTGATGCGCAACCATTATTGGCAGAAGAAGATGAAGGAGATGAGGACGTTACACCAGATATAATTCTGGCAGACAACACAACAGAGATGGACATAATGAGTGATGAGGAGGTCCCCGCTGCTGCTTCCTTCTGTGAGCTGTTAGAAGAAATTGATGCATCTGAGGAGAATGATGATGAGGAGATTGATGTTTTGTGGGTGCCCAGTAGAAGAGAGCAAGAGGAGGATAGTTCAGATGGAGAGACGGAGAGTCAGAGAGGCAGGAGGAGAATAAGACTTAGAAGAAGCAGGGAGGACAGCTCGCAGGGAACAGTAGGGCAACAACATGTATCGGCACCTGTGGTCAGCCGGCCAACGCACCCGCCATTGCCGCCAACTTCTACTGTTACCGCCAGATTGCCAGCTTCAAAAAGCTCAGCAGTGTGGGATTTTTTTAATGTGTGTGCCTCTGACAAAAGCGTTGTAATTTGCAATGAGTGCAGTCAGAAACTGAGTCTTGGGAAGCCCAACACCCACATAGGTACAACTTCTATGCGAAGGCACATGAACGGCAAGCACAAAGCACTATCGGAGCAACACCTCAAAGGCAGCAGACAAACTAAAAGCCACCCTCCTTCTGGTCCAGCATCTTACTGCTCTACCTCTGCTGTCCTTGAGCCGTCTGAACCACCCTCCACTCCGCCTTCCACCTTGACCACCAGTTCCCAGTCATCTGCCCCCAGCCAAGTTTCTGTGAGGGCCATGATGAGCGTAAGAAGCTAATGTCTGCGAGTCACCCCCTTGCCCGGCGTCTGACAGCTGGCTTGTCTGCACTCTTAGCCCGCCAGCTTTTACCATACCAGCTGGTGGACTCTGAGGCCTTCTGCAAATTTGTAGCAATTGGGACACCGCAGTGGAAGGTACCCAGCCGCAATTTTTTCTCCAAGAAGGGAATACCCACACCTGTACCACCATGTGCAGAGCCAAGTCACCGCATCTCTGTCACTTAGTGTTGGGGCAAAGGTCCATATGACTACTGACGCATGGTCCTCCAAGCATGGTCAGGGCAGGTATGTCACCTACACTGCCCACTGGGTGAACTTGCTTATGGCTGGGAAGCAGGGAATGCGTGGCTCAACAACAACAGTGGAGTTGGTATCACCGCCACGGATTGCACGCGGTTCTGCCACCACCTCTACTCCTCCTTCGCTCTCTACCTCGTCTTCTTCCTCTGCTTCCTCCTCCTCTGCTGCTGGGTCCTCCTCCTCCACACCTGTGCACCCCCAGCTCCCCCTAGGCTATTCGACGTGCCAGGTACGCGGTTGTCATGCTGTTTTGGGGATGACGTGCCTGGAAAGCAGAAACCATACCGGATCTGTACTCCTGTCATCTCTGCAGTCACAGGCCGATCGGTGGCTGACCCCACACCAACTGAAGATCGGAAAAGTGGTGTGTGACAACGGAAGCAATCTGTTGGCAGCACTGAGACTGGGCAATTTAACACATGTGCCCTGCATGGCACATGTTCTGAATTTAATAGTCCAACGTTTTGTCTCGAAGTACCCAGGATTCCAGGACATTCTCAGGCAGTCCAGGAAGGTGTCGGCCCATTTCAGACGTTCCTACACAGCCATGGCACGCCTTGCTGACATTCAGCAGCGGTACAACATGCCAGTCAGGCGTTTAATTTGCGACAGCCAGACTCGCTGGAATTCAACGCTCCTCATGTTTGAACGTCTGCTGCAACAACAAAGAGCCGTCAATGAATACCTGTTTGAACTGGGTGGTAGGACTGGATCTGCAGAGCTGGGGATTTTTTTCCCCCGTTACTGGGTGCTTATGCGCGATGCCTGCAGGCTCATGCGCCCTTTTGAAGAGGTTACAAACATGGTCAGTCGCACCGAAGGCACCATCAGCGACCTAATACCCTTTGCTTTCTTCCTGGAGCGTGCCGTGCGACGAGTGACAGATGAGGCTGTAGACCAGCGTGACGAGGAGCAGGAAGCGCACGATTTCTGGTCGGAATCACCAGAACGAGCCCAGGCACCTGCTGCAACGCAGGGAGAGGTGTCAGAAGTGGAGTCAGAGGAGGAAGGTGGCTTTGTGGAGGAGGAGGACCAACAGGAGCAGGCTTCCCAGGGGGCTTGTGGTGACCTTTTGGGGACCCCTGGTCTTGTACGTGGCTGGGGGGAGGAGACCGTGGATGATATAGTCCTTGATAACGAGGAAGCGGAGATGGATACCTCTGCATCCAACCTTGTGAGAATGGGGTCTTTCATGCTGTCATGCCTGTTGAAGGACCCCCGTATCAAGAGGCTTAAGGAGAAGGACCTGTACTGGGTCGCAACGCTACTAGACCCTCGGTACAAGCATAAAGTGGCAGAAATGTTACCAACGTACCACAAGTCCGAAAGGATGGTGCATTTACAAACCAGCCTGCAAAACATGTTGTACAATGCTTTTAAGGGTGATGTCACTTCAGGAACTCAACAACATTCCAGGGGCAGAGGTGCCAGTAATCCTGCCACGAGCGCACCTGCAAGGACAATGCACTTTGGCCACTCTGTAACGTCAGACATGCAAAGGTTTTTCAGTCCAAGGCAGCGCCAGAACCCTTCGGGATCCACCCTCAAAGAACGCCTCGACCGGCAGGTAGCGGACTACCTGGCATTAACTGCAGATATCGACACTCTGAGGAGCGATGAACCCCTGGACTACTGGGTGCGCAGGCTTGATCTGTGGCCAGAGCTGTCACAATTTGCCATGAACCTCTTGTCTTGCCCCGCCTCAAGTGTCCTCTCAGAAAGGACCTTCAGTGCAGCAGGAGGGATTGTAACTGAGAAGAGAACTCGCCTAGGTCACAAAAGTGTGGATTACCTGACCTTTATTAAAATGAACGAGGCATGGATCTCGGAGGGTTACTGCACGCCGGAAGACTTGTTCTGACTCCCCATGCAGCTGTCCTTCTCTGCACGCCGCATGACTCCACACACAGCTGTCCTTTAGCGTCCTCCTCCCTCCGCCACCGTTACAAACTAGGGTGCAAACCCTACTGGTTTCATTTCAATCAAAACTTTTTGGACAGGTAAATCCTGAGTTTTTCTGGCCTCTGTGCTTCAGTGGCTGCAACCAAAAAAATTCATATTTTCAGCATTTATATGGCATATTTTTTCTGGCCTCTGTGCTTCAGTGGCTGCGACAAAAAAAATTCATATTTTTATCATTCATATGGCATATTTTTTCTGGCCTCTGTGCTTCAGTGGCTGCGACAAAAAAAATTCATATTTTTAGCATTCATATGGCATATTTTTTCTGGCCTCTGTGCTTCAGTGGCTGCGACAAAAAAAATTCATATTTTCAGCATTTATATGGCATATTTTTTCTGGCCTCTGTGCTTCAGTGGCTGCAACAAAAAAAATTCATATTTTTAGCATTCATATGGCATATTTTTTCTGGCCTCTGTGCTTCAGTGGCTGCGACAAAAAAAATTCATATTTTTAGCATTCATATGGCATATTTTTTCTGGCCTCTGTGCTTCAGTGGCTGCGACAAAAAAAATTCATATTTTCAGCATTTATATGGCATATTTTTTCTGGCCTCTGTGCTTCAGTGGCTGCAACAAAAAAAATTCATATTTTTAGCATTCATATGGCATATTTTTTCTGGCCTCTGTGCTTCAGTGGCTGCGACAAAAAAAATTCATATTTTTAGCATTCATATGGCATATTTTTTCTGGCCTCTGTGCTTCAGTGGCTGCGACAAAAAAAATTCATATTTTTAGCATTCATATGGCATATTTTTTCTGGCCTCTGTGCTTCAGTGGCTGCGACAAAAAAAACATAATTTTTCAGGAAAGTACACATGCCTAATTTTTCAGGGTTCTGCAACAGTGGCAAAATCGCATCTTTTATGGTCACCGCAGGTGATCAATAAAGTAGACCAAAACTGGGCCCACACTGCAGAATCAGTGTTTTTTAGTTCACTTCACTGTACATTGAATTACCTCTGCCTGACCGTGCACGTGCGCACAAGCACGGTGACTGCTAAACACACCACTACAGAAATATTGCCACCAACAGGACGAACATCCTGGAGGTGACAAGCAACTAGTAATTAAAAACTATTATTTGCTCACTTGACGGTATCATTCATGAAAGTTCTTTGCGTTTTTTTGCGTTGCAGTAAGCGCCGCGTTTTGTCTTTGCGTGTGAACAGGCTGTAACCTTTACACGACTTGATTGGCATGTAGACGCCGGACGTTTTAAAGCAGTTTATTACACAAGTTTAGAAATGTAGTGTGATTTCTGCCCTTTACAGCACAAAACGCAGCGCTGTGTCAACAATGTATTTTTCAGATACATTTTTGCCCTTGATCCCCCTCTGGCATGCCACTGTCCAGGTCGTTGCACCCTTTAAACAACTTTAAAATCATTTTTCTGGCCAGAAATGTCTTTTCTAGCTTTTAAAATTCGCCTTCCCATTGAATTCTATGGGGTTCGCGACGTTCGCGAACCGTTCGCATTTTTGACGCAAGTTCGCGAATATGTTTGAGAACATTTTTTCCGACGTTCGCTACATCCCTATTTATTGCCACGACATGTTTCGGGCTCAAGGCTCTTTATCAAGTGTTATATTTTACAAGTGAAGACAAAAACATTTATACAAAAATAGTGTAAAAGACCTCCCCCTGGGGGGTTGTGCAGAGTCCATCAATGTCCAATCAGTCCATTGTTCCTCTTATGGGCTAATGTATTAAAAATCGCTAACGGAAAAACTATTTGCAATGCGAAAAGTTATGCCTTTGCGTGAACAAATTTTGCTTTGTGCCAATTTAATATAGCTTTTGCGAGCCTGGAAACTGTTTAGCGACCACTTCCAACAGTGAAAGACTGTTTGCGAATTTTATAGTTTGCGCCAATGCGCAGTCAATGTAATAAAACTTCTTACTGAAAAAGTCGTTATGTTTGCTCCAAAAGATTACGACACCTTCAAGCACTTCTTATGAGTTCGCAATTAAAATTCGCAATGCGCAATTAAAATTCGCAATGCAATAACAGTTTAAGGAACAATGTTACATTGTGAGATGTGGATTTTTAGTCTTATTGGTGCGAATTGTTTTGCTCTTTACGACTTTTATTACATTCCCATGTTAGTGTTATGCACCCAGTGCAGGTGTGTAGAAGTTCAAGTAGGTGTATCAAACAATTAAACAATTAAAAGTTCAAGGTACTGCCATTTCAATGGCCTACCTTGGAATAGTCACACCTGAAAATAAACGTAATTTTCTATCACTGATTAGTGTTTTCTATATTACAAATGATAACACATAGCTTAGTTGAAGATAATCAATTCACATTATACCAAATATATAAATTCTATGTATTTTATGTAGTTGCCCATCTTACCATCACGTAGTATTATAGCACTCGTTATGAAGTATTCTAGTGTTTCAAACTGGGCAAACTAGTTATCTGTAAAGGAAACAGAAATATGTATCAATTGTGTTACAGGGTAAAACATTATTGCAAGCAGGCAATTGTAACAAATACATATTGTTACACAGGAAGTTATGTTGCAACTAAAAGAAAAGATAACTTTGTTACAGTGGTTCATTTTGTTACAACATCTTTCAATTTAAAGATAACATTTTACATTCCAGCTGTCATTCACGCCTTGTGGGTGTAAGTTATTTAATCTTTTTATCCAGAATCCTTCCTTTTGTAATAAATATTGTCTCATATCACCTTCCCTTTGTGAGGGCTGGACTACTTCTAATACCATCCACTTCAATTGTGTTTGGTTATGGTTTGCGGTATTGAAATTCATTAAATGCAGCTTAGTAGTGTCTGTAGGAGTTCCTTGTTTAAAATTTCGGATGTTTCCCCTATGTTCTTTAATCCTAGTTTTTATGCTCCTACACCACTAATTAGTACATTGGGTTGAGTATATCACTAAGTAATAAATTCTAAAGTGCTGTGCATCCAATTAATTTATCGCACAGCACTTTAGAATTTATTACTTAGTGATATACTCAACCCAATGTACTAATTAGTGGTGTTTATCTGAGTGTGTATAACTTAACTGGGATCGAATAGGCAAGTGAAGAATATATTGTGACTGCTTTAGTTTAACTGATCAAGTGTGGGTTCTTTTCTATCTTCTCTTATATTGTGCATAATGTTATATCATTTAATGTCTGGTGCGAAAAACAAATATACATGGGGCAACAAAAACCATGAATTTTGCAAAAGCTAATTTTAGTGCCTTGAGGGCTATTGATTGGGGCATTAAGTTTTCAGCTAAAAACACAGAACAGAAATGGTTGTCATTTAAAATGATATTAAATCATTACTGTTCTCAATTTATTCCCTTAAGAAGTAAATGTAGAAGCTCTAAGAATCATCCTATGTGGCTTAATACAGAAGTAAAGAAGTTAATAGGAAAGAAGAGAAAGGCATTTAAAAACTACAAATCTGTTGGGACAGAAGCTGCATTTAATGAATATAAACACTGTAATAAATATTGTAAATCAGCAATCTGGAAGGCAAAGAAAGGAAATGAACATTTAATTGCGATGGAGGTGAAAACTAACCCTAAAAAGTTTTTTAAATATATTAATAGTAAAAAGATGCAGATTGAGAGTGTTGCTCCATTAAATAATGGTACCAGTATGGTTGTAACAGATACAGAAAAGGCAAATGTGTTTAATCAGTTCTTTTCTTCAGTGTATACAATAGAGTAGTCGGAGTTCCCAGGCTCACTTTATAGCTGCACTAATGGCTCAGCTCAATCTAGTCAGTGGCTGACTCAGGATATGATTCATAAAGCTTTAATAAAAATTAATGTAAACAAGGCTCCAGGGCCTGATGGCATACACCCCCGGGTTCTAAGAGAGCTTAGTTCAGTTTTAGACCAGCCCTTATTTCTGATTTTCTCAGATTCACTTTCATCTGGTATGGTGCCTATGGATTGGAGAAAAACTGATGTTTTTCCAATATTTAAAAAGGGATTACGATCTCAGCCTGGCAATTATAGGCCAGTAAGCTTGACATCTGTGGTGGGCAAATTATTTGAAGGCTTGTTAAGGGATCACATTCAAAATTTTGTCCTAGTGAATGGCATTATGAGCAGCAATCAGCATGGCTTTATGAAGGATAGGTCATGTCAGACAAATTTGATTGCTTTTTATGATGAGGTAAGTAAGATGCTGGACAGTGGGGGGGGCAGTAGATGTGATCTATTTGGATTTTGCCAAAACTTTTGATACTGTGCCCCACAAAGGACTGCTTTATAAACTAAGGTCTGTTGGGCTTAATGAAGTCGTTTGCACATGGATAGGAAACTGGCTACAGGATCGGGTAAAGAGGGTGGTTGTTAATGGTACATTCTCTATTTGGAGTAAGGTTCTTAGTGGGGTCCCCCAGGGCTCGGTATTAGGTCCACTTTTATTTAACTTGTTCATTAATGACTTAGGGGAGGGTTTTGTAAGTAATGTATCAGTTTTTGCAGATGACACAAAATTATCTAGCCCAATTAATTCCATCCAGGATGTGGCATCCTTGCAACACGATCTTGACAAACTGGCAATCTGGGCAGCTAAGTGGCAAATGAGATTCAATGTTGATAAATGTAAAGTCATGCACCTGGGATGTAAAAATATCCAAGCCACTTATACCCTTAATGGTACTGCACTAGGCAAATCCATTATGGAAAAGGACCTTGGAGTCCTTGTAGATGATAAACTTGGCTGTAGCAAGCAATGCCAGTCAGCAACATCAAGGGCAAATAAGGTCTTGAGCTGTATTAAAAGGGGCATAGAGTCACGGGAGGAGGGGGTCATTCTTCCACTGTATAGAGCACTTGTAAGGCCCCATCTAGATTATGCCGTACAGTTTTGGTCTCCATCACTCAAACAGGACATTATTGTATTAGAGAGGGTACAGAGAAGGGCAACTAAGCTGGTAAAAGGTATGGAAAATCTTAGCTATGAGGAAAGACTGGCCAAATTGGGGATGTTCACGATGGAGAAGAGACGCTTAAGGGGTGATGTGATAACTATGTATAAATATATAAGGGGATCATATAAAAATCTCTCTAATTTATTTATCAGTAGGTCTTTCCAGCTGACACAAGGTCACCCATTCTGATTAGAAGAAAAGAGGTTCCGCCTAAATATTCGGAAGGGGTTTTTTACAGTGAGAGCTGTGAAGAATTCTCTACCTGAATCAGTTGTACAGGCTGATACATTAGATAGCTTTAAGAAGGGGTTGGATGGCTTTTTAGCAAGTGGGGGAATACAGGGTTATGGAAGATAGCTCATAGTACAAGTTGATCCAGGGACTAGACCGATTGCCATCTTGGAGTCAGGAAGGAATTTTTTCCCCCTCTGAGGCAAATTGGTGAGGCTTCAGATGGGGTTTTTGCCTTCCTCTGGATCAACTGGCAGTTAGGCGTATAAAAAAAAACAAAAAAAAGGTTGAACTTGATGGACGTGTGTCTTTTTTCAACCTTACTTACTATGTTACTATGTTACTATGTAAGTTACGTGATTTTTGGGACCAGGCCCGGGGCCAACGTTCACCATCCTTCCCCCAACGGTGACCCTTATACTTATACCATTAGCCAGAAAGCTCAAAATACTGGAAGAACGTCCCACAGGGTCCATTTTAAACAAATAATTCTATTTATTTCCTTTTTCTTTGTAATAATAATAAAACAGTATATTGTACTAGATCCCAACCAAGCTGTATAAAGCTGTATTTGTGAAAAAAACAATTAAATTGGTTTATTTATTTTTTATCAAATGTTTTTATTTATTTTACATATCAATATAAAATAACAAACATAAAGGAGTTTGGAGGTATATAAAAGTCAATTCCAGTCTCAATACACTTTAGAATTTATCAGAGGTATTCCAGATAACAGTGTTAACAGTTTCCCACTAAATGATCTATGAATTTAACAACTTTATTATTATTTCCCACAGTCATGTTTAACTTAACAGCCCGTAGATAGAATCTGGTTAATGTGATGACTCTTTGGGTATATTGGTTTATTTAATGGTTATTTTTTTTTTTTATTTTTTTTTTAGCAAACTTAATGATGAAGATCCAAATTATAGAAATATCCCTTATCCAGTAAACCCCATGTCCCAAGCAATATGGATAACAGATCCTGTATTATGGAAAATAGTTTTATGGAATGAGATTTTGACTTATGTTACATGGGGATATTTAATTATTCCTGGATTCCAGTTTGTTGTGCCAATCTAACTCTCTGTATAGCTAGCAAATTGCTTATTTTATCTATTACTCTTGGTTCTCTGATGCTAAGGTGTCTAATTCTAACAAACAGTATTCAGGTTCCAGTCATGACACGGAGACGGGACAACTTTAAATTATTTATTTTTCATTTTTTATTTTTCTAATGGAAAAGAGAATTCTATATTCTGTGTATACACCCTTCGATTGTACATCATTGCAAAACATCAGTTCATGCCCATGTGAAAATCAACTTGTTTGCTGATACAGTTATAAGAGACTTTAGTTTTTATTTCTAAATTACACTGTTTACACTGCAAAGTAACCATGTAAAATTTCATTCCTAACCTATTTTTTCTTAGTTGTAATATTGGTGTGTAGGCAGCCATCTCAGGTCATTTTGACTGGTCATGTGCATTCAGAAAGAGCCAGTGCTGCACTATGAAACTACTTTCTTTCAGGCTATTGTTTCTCCTACTTAATGTAACTGAAGGAGTTGCAGTGGGACATGGATTTTTACTATTAAGTGCTGTTCTTATATCTACCAGAGAGCTGCTATCTGGTTACCTTCCCATTGTTCTGCTGATAGGCTGCTGGGGGGGGGTGATATCACTACAATTTAAGGTGGCCAAACACCTTAAATTGATCAGATCATAATATAGCCAACGAATAGATGCGGCCGCAATCCGATGGGATTTTTAATCCTGCCCGATAGGCATCTGGTCGACTTTTGGGTAGGTATCAATCGGGAAAGCCCGTTGGAGAGCCCTACACAAGGGCCGATAAACTGCCGACTTGGTCTGTCGGCCTGTATATGCCTAGCTTTAGAGTGCAGCAATAAAGAGTGACTGAAGTTTATAGGAGCACAAGTCACATGACTGGGGGCACCTGGAAAACTGACAATAGGTCTAGCCCCATGTCATATTTCAAAATTAAATATAAAAAATCAATCTGCTCTTTTGAAAATGGATTTTAGTGCAGAAGACATCTGGAGCAGCCCTATTAACTGGTGCATTTTGAAAAAAACATGTTTTCCCATGACAGTATCCTTTTAATATAGGCCTAGAAATGGGTACACTTGGAAATACAGATAATGGACTCAAGGAACCCATTCCTGAATCTCTGTCACTTATGTCATTATGTGTCACTGGAAATTTCCCAAGCATTCAAGTTCCTGGGGCACCTTGTCAGTCTATCATATGAGATTGGGTGATAGTAAAGTCTCCTCTATGACTGGGTAGACATTAAGCAGCAATATTACGGTTCTGCAAAGTCCCCTACATTACTAGATATCTTTCAGTAACTTAATCAGAGCTTTGCTGGTATCTCCAGGTTCTATTTTGGTGTCAAGGCATAATTGGGGGTATTGATCTGATCTAATGATCTGATTGGCTCTTTTGTTCCTTTTACCGTGCATTTCCTGTGCATAAAGGATATCTTGCATCAGTTGCACTTATCTTGAGAAGTACAGGATCATTTACACCCACTACTGTACAGAAAAATGGATTTTAATGGTTGCATTTGGCATCATTCATTAAAGATATCCTGCCATCTGCTGCAAATTGCACAATATGGTTTTTCATTTAAACAAGCTGCAGAATAGCAATGGCGGAAATTGAAAACAGGCTATATGGCACAGGATAAATAGTAGATAACATTATGTTCTACAGAGCTTATCTGCTATCTGCTGTGTAACTTAAACCTTTTCTCTTTTGAAAAGCTGCCCCCATAGCAACACAGCAGCTTATTAATATAAACAATAGTAGTGTTTGTAAAGCAAACACAGCAGTTCTATCTGTTTTTCACTGGTTTTTAGTTTTATCTATCTAATTTTTTATCTATATATATTAGCAGGGTAATTTCCTCATGGAACTTATGAAATCCTACTTTTATATCAGAACTCTGCAGCCTAACTATTTGTTTGAAATAAACGGTTCCTAATTGTCCTGTATAGACAGCTTGAATCATCTGGATAAAAGAATATTTCAAAAGTATTGTTATTAACTAACAATTTAGCATCATTTCAAGATTAAGTAAGAGTATATATATGGTTCATATATATATATATATATATACTCTGTGATTTATGATCTAAATGTTTTTGTTTTTCCCTTCCTTGGTGTTTATTTTTTATTTATGTTTCTTCAAACTTAAAAATTGTATAGTCTCAGAGTTACTGTATAACAAAACAACTAGAGTTAACCCAAGTTTTTATTCTTTCTGGCAGATAATGACTGGAAAAATGAGTCTGTTTAGAAGCTCTTTGCTTGAAGCAACAAGTAACAGCTCCTACAGAGGCATTATTCACAACAATTAGAGATCAGAGGCATTATTCACAACAATTAGAGATTTGGAAAAATATAATTTTTATTCTTATGTCAAACAATGGTACAAGTTGTCTAGGAGATTCATGTAATCAAGTAATTACAGCATGTTTTTTTCTAACATACATTTTTAATTATATATTTATATAATTTATATATTGTATATTTTGAAAGCAGTCTTCCAGTTGCAAAAATGTGTGCATTCTTCCAATTTAATTTACTTTTATGTAATATTTCAATTCAAACAATTGTTTTGTAGGTGCTGGAAAAATATCTCTGCTATGGAAAGCAGCCACCACAGACTTTCTGTTCATTCTTACCAGGATACTTTCAATTTGATAAGCAATGAGAAACTTAAAAAAGACTGCCATTCACTGTCAAAGAGTGTCTCTACTGTGTCTGATGGCCAAGGCCCTGAACAGAAGAGGCACGATATTCATAAAAGCCTTAACAGATTGTTCTGCCAATCCACAAGTAGTGACAACAGACAAGCGTCACAGACTGAGAAGTGGTCAACAATGGAAGATCCGGTTCTTGATTCATATTTTGCTGAAGACCTCAGCAATCATTTCATAAACCATCCAGGGGAAAATGGTCAGCTGCAAAATAATTACATAGCTGCTGATTCTTTTCCTAACCCTAGAGAACCAGAGGGATATTCCAAAAGTGATGTGCTAGAAAATATGTCCTTGTTGGGTGGTTCAAAAATTTCCAAGTGTAAAGCTCAACGTTTTGACAGGTTTGATACACAGGAGGTGGGCATCAAAAAGAGTTATTCTGATTCCTTCTACAACAAAGTACCAATATCAAGCTCTCCTATGATAAGCAATAAAAACAGTGCCACATACTTAACTCTTTATTCTTCTACTGGAATTTCTGATGCAGCCAGTGATTCTGGAATAGTCGGTTCTTTGTCAAATAATCAAAACAACCTCAGCGAAATGATGTGTTCAGGGAGAGATCAAAATATTGGCTTATTCCATTTGGGTAGCCATGATATCAAGCAGAATATTTCATTACATTCAGTAACTGAAACATATCATCATAGAGTTTTGGAACCAATGAATTCTGAGAATGGTTTTGCAAACAATTCACTGGTGTATAGCCAACCACATTGCAATAAGCCAGGACTAACTGTGTGTGATAGTTTTTGTAACATGAAGCAGTCACAAATTAATAACAGTTGTGAATATAATTGTCGCATAGCTCACAAACCAGCTATGAAGGGGGATGACACTATTGCTGCATTTTGCCATTCTCTGCCCATACCATCTGTCCAGTATTCCCCAGGGCTATTAAGCATACTTGGTGAATCAGGGCCAAGTCACACACATCCAGAATTTTGTTCTCTGCTACCACCTTCTGGTAACTTCGTTTTTCCTAAACTAGTCTCATCTGTCAGTGAATCTGGACTGGATGCTAAAAAGCTAATGAGATGTGGCAAGCTGTTTTTTACACAATCAGCAATGTCTATAGGGGAAATGCAGTTAAGTAGACAAGGCAGTTATGAACTGTTAACTAAGTTATCTGAAACATCATCAATTACCCAGCAAGCAACAGGCTTAAGTAAGGAGATGAAAGACACTTGGACTATGACTACTGAAAACCAATTGTCAAAGCAATACAGACACCCACTTCATTGTAAAGATGCAGAGGTACAAACTATTGTCATAATGGAAAACAAATCAGTGTCTACAACTCCATATATTCCTAATGGAAGTCACGCGCAATTATTTCCTGAAGTAGGCTTAGCACTGCAATGTCCTCGGTCCCCAGTAAGAGAAGTCTGCTGGGATGATGAAGGAATGACATGGGAGGTATATGGAGCTGCAATGGATCCTGAGGTTCTTGGGTTTACTATTCAAAAGCATCTGGATATTCAAATAGAACATCACCTACAGCCTTCTGAGAAATCCAGAGATACAACAGTAAATCAGTCGGCTAATGAGAAGAGGAGATTGTTTAGAAACGTGATGCATTCCCTAAGACAATCCAACTGTTGCATGTGTACCAACTCTACAGTAGAATAGAACTACCTGAGCACTATGATCATAATTTGTAACTTCTGATTCAGGGAATGTTCAGTTTGGGGTCCCCAGCAGTCTTGAGCTGTTGATTGGAGGAGATGGACTGCTAAAACAGGTTTAGAATCAGTAAACGGATCACAGATTGGGCACCTTTGTTGTGTTGCCTTTTAACTTTTAACGGAAATGCAAGAGTAAAGGAAGGACAATTTTGTTGCACTTAGATTATTTTCATCTTTGTAAATGTTAGCAAAATCAAAGTAAACTACACTTTTAAGATTGGTTTACATAAAAGCAAAACAAATAAGTTTACCATTTTTAAAAGATTCATTTTTATTTTCGCAATTTAGAAAGTGCCAACAATTTACCAATTTCATTAAATGACCTAATATATCCACAAATTGAGAATACAAATGTCCATACCAGGGCAATGCATTGTATTGTTCTGCACCACAGAGGTACTAAGTAAATATATATTATTACAGTGTGGGGAAAATATAAATATTAGTTTACAGTAGATGGAGTCAGCATTTTAGAAAAAGAGTAATAAATTAAAGACATTGCTTTTGCTCAGGTAAAGTAACCAGTAGCAGCCAAGCAGGAGGTCGCTTTTATTGGTTACCTATTTAAAAGCAAACATCTTTGCTATGGGTTACTGCACCTGGACACCTGTTATAAAAGTTACAAATAGAAAAAAATGCATAAATAAGAATAAAAAGTCAAATTTTGCAATGTTAGACTCTTAGAATATTGTGTATAGCTGACTTATGAGGCATTCTTGAAGGTGGCATAATCTATTGGAGTAAACAACTTTTTCATAAATAGAACAGAAATGGTTGTCATTTAAAATGATATTAAATCATTACTGTTCTCAATATATTCCCTTAAGGAGTAAATGTAGAAGCTCTAAGAATCATCCTATGTGGCTTAATACAGAAGTAAAGAAGTTAATAGGAAAGAAGAGAAAGGCATTTAAAAACTACAAATCTGTTGGGACAGAAGCTGCATTTAATGAATATAAACACTGTAATAAATTTTGTAAATCAGCAATCCGGAAGGCAAATAAAGGAAATGAAGAGTTAATTGCAGTGGAGGTAATAGTAAAAAGATGCAGGTTGAGAGTGTTGCTCCATTAAATAATGATACCAGTATGGTTGTAACAGATACGGAAAAGGAAAATGTGCTAAATCAGTTCTTTTCTTCTGTGTATACAATAGAGGAGTCGGAGTTCCCAGGCTCACTTTATAGCTGCACTAATGGCTCAGCATAATCTAGCCAGTGGCTGACTCAGGATATAATTCATAAAGCTTTAATAAAAATTAATGTAAACAAGGCTCCAGGGCCTGATGGCAAACACCCCCGGGTTCTAAGAGAGCTTAGTTCAGTTTTAGACCAGCCCCTATTACTGATTTTTTCAGATTTACTTTCATCTGGTATGGTGCCTATGGATTGGAGAAAAGCTGATGTTTTTCCAATATTTAAAAAGGGATTACAATCTCAGCCTGGCAATTACTGGCCAGTAGGTTTAACATCTGTGGTGGGCAGATTAATTCACATTCAAAATTTTGTGCTAGTGAATGGTATTATAAGCAGCAATCAGCATGGCTTTATGAAGGATAGGTCATGTCAGACAAATTTGATTGCTTTTTATGATAAGGTAAGTAAGATGCTGGACAGTGCAGCAGGACAGGAGATGTGATCTATTTGGATTTTGCCAAAGAGTTTGATACTGTGCCCCACAAACGACTGCTTTCTAAACTAAGGTCTTTTGGGCTTAATGAAGTAGTTTGCACATGTATAGGAAACTGGCTACAGGATCGGGTACAGAGGGTGGTTGTTAATGGTACATTCTCTACTTGGAGTAAGGTTCTTAGTGGGGTCCCTCAGGGCTCGGTATTGGGTCCACTTTTATTTAACTTGTTCATTAATGACTTAGAGGAGGGTGTTGTAAGTAATGTATCAGTGTTTGCAGATAACACAAAACTATCCAGCCAAATTAATTCCATCCAGGATGTGGCAAGCTTGCAACACGATCTTGACAAACTGGGCAGCTAAGTGGCAAATGAAATTCAATGTTGATAAATGTAAAGTCATGCACCTGGGATGTAAAAATAAGCCACTTATACCCTTAATGGGACTGCACTAGGCAAATCCATAATGGAAAAGGACCTTGGAGTCCGTGTAGATGATAAACTTGTCTGTAGAAAGCAATGCCAGTCAGCAGCATCAAGGGCAAATAAGGTCTTGAGCTGTATTAAAAGGGGCATAGAATCACGGGAGGAGGGGGTCATTCTTCCACTGTATAGAGCACTTGTAAAGCCCCATCTAGAATATGCCGTGCAGTTTTGGTCTCCATCACTCAAACAGGACATTGTGTTATGCAATATGTTGGCGCTATATAAATACATGTTAATAATTGTATTACAGAGGGTACAGAGAAGGGCAACTAATCTGGTAAAAGGTATGGAAAATCTTAGCTATGAGGAAAGACTGGCCAAATTGGGGATGTTCACGCTGGAGAAGAGGCGCTTAAGGGGAGATATGCTAATTATGTATAAATATATAAGGGGATCATATAATAATCTCTCTAATGCTTTATTTACCAGTAGGTCTTTCCAGCTGACACAAGGTCACCCATTCCGATTAGAAAAAAAAAGGTTCCACCTAAATATTCTGAAGAGATTTTTTACAGTGAGATCTGTGAAGATGTGGAATTCCCTCCCTGAATCAGTGGTACATGCTGATACATAAGATAGCTTTAAGAAGGGGTTGGATGGCTTTTTAGCAACTGAGGGAATACAGGGTTATGGGAGATAGCTCATAGTACAAGTTGATCCAGGGGCTAGTCCGATTGCCATTTTCGAGTCAGGAAGGCATATTGGAGAGGCTTCAGATGGGTCTTTTGCCTTCCTCTGGATCAACTAGCAATTAGGCAGATTAAAAAAAAACTAAAATGTTGAACTTGATGGATGTGTGTCTTCTTTCAACCTTCCTTACTATGTTACTATTTTATTACATACACTGTGTAAACTATACTGGTGCAAACTGTACTGATTACTTAGAGTTTGAAATTTTGCCCTGTTTACTGCAATAAATAATAAAACACAAGTATTTCAAGGTTTTGTCTTAAAGGAACAGTTCAGTGTAAAAACAAACACTGGATAAATAGATAGGCTGTGCAAAATAAAAAAATGTTTCTAATATAGTTAGTCAGGCAAAAATGTAATGTATAAAGGCTGGAGTGACTGGATGTCTAATAAAACAGCCAGAATCCAACTTCCCTCTTTTTCAGCTCTCTAAAGGTGGCCATAGACGCACAGATAATATCGTACGAAACGAATTTTCGTCCGATATTCGTTGCGTGTATGGTGGAAAAAGAGCCGACCGATATCGGCAGAAGACTTGGATATCGGTCGGCTCGTCGATCGGGCTTTGTTAATGCTGAATCGTCAGATACAGGTAGAATTCTATTGTTTCTTCCGTATATCTACCTGTATATCGGACGATTCAGCTCTACACGTGTGTATTGAAACGAACGATCTTTCTTGGAAAGATCTTTTCCAAGAAAGATCGTAATTGTTACGTCTATGGCCACCTTTTTACTCTGAGCTAGTCAGTGACTTGAAGGGGGGCCACATGGGACATAACTGTTCAGTGAGTTTGCAATTGATCCGCAGCATTCAGCTCAGATTCAAAAGCAACAGTTATGACCCATGTGGCCCCCTCAAGTCACTGATTGGTTACTGCTTGGTCACCAGGGTAACCAGTCAGTGGAAAATATTCTCAGATGGAGGGCACTCCATCTATATGTATATATAATATGTATATAATATGCAATATTATTAACTTATGGGTGCAAATAAAGTCCAAAAGAAGCCCCCATATAAGGCCAAACACAGAATAATGTTAGCAAAAAAAGGGGCCTGCGCTCCAAATAAATAGATAGACCAAGTGGTATTTGAATAGTCATATATTTATATATTTAAAAAGAAATACATGCATAATACAGGGCAAAAAACATGCCAGAAGATATCACAGAAAATCAATTATACATACCACTTAAAATATGGTCAAACAGCAATATGAAAAAGAAAGCGGATACACCTGCCCTGAGAGGAGAATCACCCCGACGTTTCGGCTTTTAGCCTTTCTCAAGGGGAATTCTGACCTTTGTGTTCAGCAAGCAGCTATAAATACCTTTATGGCTTCACTGTCATCGTTCAGCGTTTTCGCGCGCTGCAGTTCCGCACGTCGCAATGTGCACACTTCCGGACATGTCATATCCGTGGACGTTGTGTCCAGATCAATGACGCGGTTCACGGACTTAATTTGGAACGCAAGCAACTAACCCTAGTAGCCATTCATTGGCATAGTATATCTTAGCAACCGCTTTATGCCCTGCATAATATTGACATTGCGACATTATAACACTTTTATTTAGACACTCTCTTACTTTTATATATAGCCACTATACATATACAGAGTTTATCGCAAAAAACTTCTATCCGTTCTTGTGATAATGCATTGAGATCCACTAATATTAAGTTACCACAATACACTCCAATTAAGATCAATATCCTTTAAAAACATGCGCATATTGTATTAATTTTAAACCATATTCACTTATTATACAAGGACTTTCTTCTAAATCAATTATAAAATATCTATTTATTTGGAGTGCAGGCCCTTTTTTTGCTAACATTAACCAGTCAGTGGAAACCAAGAGAGCTGAAAAGCAGGAAGTAGTGTTCTGTTAGTCATCCAGTCACTCCAGTCTTTATAGATTACATTTTTGGCTAACTAACTATATTAGAAACATATTTTATTTTGCACAGCCTATCTATTTACCCAGTTTTTATTTTTATACTGAACAATTCCTTTAATGTGAAATATGAATGAAATCTGTAGAAAATATTGTTTAGAACAAGCCCAATTTATTGAACTAATGCTGACGAGGGGGTATACAACCCCTGAAAAGTGGACCTGTCACCCAGACACAAAAATCTGTATAATAAAAGTCCTTTTCAAATTAAACATGAAATCCAATTTCTATTTTTTTTTAAAGATTTCATAGCTGTTGTAAGCTCATTTAAAAATCTCATCTGTCAATAAAATATTGTCTGCCCCTCCTCTATGCCTTAGGCATAGAGGCGGGGCAGACAATTACTTTCACTTTCCACTGCTCCCCCATTCTGGTGCACATACAATATTCTGAGATGATGCAACGCTTGCCTTAATAACAGTGTCCACAAAATGGCTACTGCCTGCTTGCTATAATTCTGAATTCCCAGACTGAAGGAAACAAGATTCAAATAATTTATATAGTGTAATTAAAGTTTATTTTGCCACTTCCCTGGCCTACACAAATACCCTGCTCCAAACCCAGCTCTCTCTGTTTCAAGTCATACCCCAATCCACCCCAAAACCCTCAACTAAAAAAACTAAAGCTAGAAATGCATTGGTCCTGCTGGCTATACTCCCCATAATACAAGGCTGATGTCTATTTAGCTATGAATTAAAATGCTGGGGAATTCCCTGCTACTCAGTTGAACTGAAGAAGGCCACTGTCCAGAACATTTCTAGCTTGATTACAGCTGTGCTTCTCATCTACATTTAAAGAAAACACCCCTCAGAATACAGTATATAACAGCTATCATGAGAAATGGATTGTGATTCAGATAGGGGTCCCTAATACATAGTAAGTTAGGTTGAAAAAATACACACGTCCATCAAGTTCAACCTTCCAACCTTTTTAACCTGCCTTACTGCTAGTTGATCCAGAGGAAGGCAAAAACCCCCATCTGAAATCTCTCCAATTTGCCTCAGAGGGGGAAAAAATTCCTTTCTGACTCCAAAATCAGACTAGTCCCTGGATCAACTTGTACTATGAGCTATCTTCCATAACCATGTATTCCCTCACTTGCTAAAAAAACATCCAACCCCTTCTTAAAGCTATCTAATGTATCAGCCTGTACAATTCCACATCTTCACAACTCTCACTGTAAAAAAAAACCCTTCCGAATATTTATTTCTTCTAAATGGGATGGTGACCTCGTAATAGGTTGATAGAAATATTCCGCCATCTGACAGTTGTTACAACTAAATGCACAACATGGGAATGTACCTCTCCTAGGAGGGAATAGATACGTCTATGATCCTGTATCAGCTTTAATGAAATAATTAATACACCATCCCCTATATGTAAAAAAAGTCACTGTTTGCCTAGGAGCAGTAACCCACAGTAACCAATGAGATGTTTTTGACCATTAAATTCTACCTGCTGATTGATTGCTATGGGTTACTGCTCCTGGGCAAACTTAGTGTATGTTATTACATAACCCTCATTATGTTTAAATAGATAGCACATTTAAAGGGGTAGTTCATCTTTGAGTTAGTTTACTTTTCATTTGGTCTTCATTTTTTATATTGTATAGGTTTTTAAAAGATTTGTCTTCTTCTGCATCTTTCCAGCTTTCAAATGAAGGTCACTGACCCCACCAGCCAAAAAACTATTACTCTGAAACGCTACAATGTAGCATAACTAAACTAAATTTTAACTGTTGAACTGCCCCTTTAAGATGGCAGGGGCATTACTTCTGAATAAAATGGAAAGTTTGTTTGCTGACTGTTTATTTTGTTGGTGCGTTGGTAACAGACAAAACTTTTCTAAAGAATGAAATATTTTCTCTTTGTTTAAAATGCTGCATTTGTGTTCTAGAACAAGAAGTATTTTCCACATGCACCTCATATTACTCATGCACCACTTCCCCAAAGCACCCTTTGTTGGTTAAAGAAGTTTTTTTGTTAGACACCATTCCTTTGTATAGTTTTCTATGTCAGAGAATAGAAACCTAATAAAGAAAGCAATCCTCTGCTGCTTGCATCAGCGGGTTTTAATCAAGTGACATCTTGTGGTTAAGCTCATGATTGCAGTATTGTTAAAAATGAAAGTAAACTAAACTGAAGGTCAATGAATCCAGCAGTCACAATAATAATAAAAAAAATTCTTGCTTGATATTGCCTGTGAAGGAAAATGATTAAACAGAGCAGACTTGTTTGCAGGGACAGTTGTTAGTGCTGTAATTTGTCATGTCCTGTAGAGCAAAAATTCCATACCCAGAGAAGTTAAATATATGCCCCATAGATGTACTGTATTGCTTTACTTGGAAGGGACAGCTGCAGTAGGGTGGTCTGTACATCATTACAGAAAGGCAATATGGTGCAGGTTACACTTTATAGCAGGATGTTTTGCTGAAATGCTGGGCATATGTCACTAAGGGCAGCCCTGTGGTAGTCATGTTCAGTATTACATTTATGTTGTCTTTCTCACCCTTTATTTAAAAAAAACTACCCATTGATTTCCAGCTTTTGTTTTTTTTAAATTTGGCGGCTTGTCCAATGCTTCATAAATGAGACCATATAGCTTTTAAGATAGCAGTAAAGTTTTCAGCAATAGGTTTCACATAGGCAGATTTTAGCTGACAGCGCAGCTCCTTCAGTTTTAGTTGGCAGCTAATCTACTTGTGTATGTGGCACTCGACAGGCCTATCCAACTGGTTATCTGCCCATCAGACTGGTTTAAAAATCTTGGTCTGTATTCCCATTAGTGATGTGCGGGCCGGGCCGATACCCACAGGACCCGTAGGTTTAACCGCATTTTGGGTGGGTTTGGGCTGACTTCGCTTCCCAATTTGCAGGTTCCGGGTTGAGCTCATCTGCCTGCTCTCCCCACCCACGACCTTACAGTGCCAGCTTCCGTTTTTTTAGATGCGCACCTGCTCGCCCCGCCCTTTTGTGACGTCATCGGCAGGGCGAGTCGGTGCAGGTCTATAAACGGAAGGGGGAAATCAGGCGCGGGTGGGTGCGGATTGATGGAGGTCAGGTGCGAGTCAGGGAAAACTCGCTAATTCCTGTTATTGTGGTCCAATATAGTCCACCTCAAAGTGGGCATATTATAACATAACACTGTTTCAGTCTGGCAGCTCAGTAATCCAGGTGCAGATTCTAAACTGGTACAATTTGCTCCATTAGTTGATATATTTCTCAACAATCCTGCTATTGTTTTGTAACCTGCCTCCAAAATTGGTTCTCACAGAGGAAGCACTGATACACCCTATTAAACTGGCTGCAATCCCATGGATACTGTATGTTAATAGACCCAATAACCTTACCCTAATGCTAGAGCAGACCCTGAATACCCGGGACAAGATAAAATATAAAACAAAGCTGCTATCACCTCACTGCCCAGCTGCTTCCATCCTGGGCAATGCAGAATTCCCACCAGTATATGAGGGGAATTGTGGAAGCACTCAAGGCTAAATCAAAATATATCCAAATATAATGGAAGTGCTACTTACAATGCACTTCCCTGGGCCCCTGTCTCATAAATAATTCAGTATAAATGCAAGTGCATATGTTTACAAAACAGGGGTTTTTAGTTACCAAAGTTATGATCATAAAATTGAAAAGCCACCATACCACGTCAAGGTAAACCCCATATGGCGGTCCCTAACTTGCTTACTTTAAAAAGAGATACTTCTCTGCATAATAGCATTACCTGTGTTCAGTGTGAGCATTGGTTTCAATTTGAAGGCTGAATCCTCCCCCGCCAGTAAAGGCTTTTAAGAGAGAGAGATTGCCCAAACCAACGCCCATATTTAAAAGCGTAGGACCACCATTAGTTTTAAGGGGGGGTATGGGGTGCTATTGAAAAACCACATAAAGCTATGCCACAGCTTCAGGCCAATATACAATATATGAGGGGAATTGTGGAAGCACTCAAGGCTAAATCAAAATATATCCAAATATAATGGAAGTGCTACTTACAATGCACTTCCCTGGGCCCCTGTCTCATAAATAATTCAGTATAAATGCAAGTGCATATGTTTACAAAACAGAATTCCCACCAGGCCTAAATGGGAACTCCTTTGGGTGGTGGAAATCTAGAGGCCTTACAATGCTAAAACACCTATATGGTCTATCAGGCCCCCTACAATGGGACAGATTTTAATAGCTCTATTCCCCCCTATTGGAGATCTATTTTGATTTATACAAGTAAAGCATTTCTTGAAATAAAACCATAAATGTTCGGGTACACCACCTTCATCCTATCTAGAAACAATATGCATAACCTACCCCTGCTCCAAAGAGTACTATCCCACTTAAAGCAAATAATAACAAAAGCTTACTCTCTGACAACCCTTCCCTACGCACAAGCCTGAGAAGGAGATTTAGGCCGGCCTCTAGATTAGCAGGAATGCCTCACAATATAGAATGTCTCACAATATAGCTCACAGGTCAATTAATACCACTTTACTGGAAGAGGGGTACAAAGTTCTATTCCGTTGGTACCTGGTCCCAACCTGATTACATAAAATAAATACCCAGTATCACCCAGCATGCTTCAGAAGGTGTGGAAGTGAGGGTATGGTACATCATATATATATATATATATATATATATATATATATATATAAAAAGTTTTTTTGGGGTTAATGACGTCATTTTGGGTGCCAAATTCAAATGGGGGAGTGGTATAAATTCACTTTTTTGTTGTACATGCATTATCCTTGAGAAAGGCCCTAATGTGGGCCGAAACGTCGGAGCTATGTACGAAATAAAACACTTTGGTTAAATGAAAACTTTGGTGTGCGGATCCTTGCTGACAAATCGTTATATGAATCTTTTGGACCCTGCACCCACCAAGAGAGAACTAAGTCCGGTCTTCAGAGTGCGGTCGTTTGTCACAGACTATATATATATATATATATATATATATATATATATATATATATATATATATATATATATATATATATATATACATACATATGTATATACATTCAAGTTTTTTTTCCTCCAAAGAATGGTGTTTTTCCCTTTAAAACTCCGACCAGAAAAATATTGGACTTTAATTAAAAAAAACCCTTAAAGGAGTAGTTCAGTGTGAAAATAAAAACGGTTTCTAATACAGTAAGTTAGCCAAAAATGTAATTCAGTTTTCTAGCACAGTGCAATTTCTCTTTGTGCTAGCGATGCGGCCCCCACCGGCGATCTGAAGTTAAGTGCGGGGAAGGGGGCTGGCATTCATATTCACATAAGACGGGGAGGAGGGGAGGCATTCCAAACACCGCCTCAGGTGGCATTAATATCCGAAACATGCCTGGAAGGTGAACAACCCCTTTAAAATTTCTGTCTCTGGTGTTTCCGTCTGGCAGCTCAGTGTTCCAGGCGCAGATTCCAAATTGTTACATTTTGCTCCATTAGTTGATACATTTCTCAGAAGCATTTATGTACTATTAGCAACTAATGTATAAATTATAACAGGGCCAAATATAAGAAATGGGTAGATACACTTTATCAAGTGTACAAAGACCATTACCATGTGCTAGTATATATCCAAAATAACCTTTAACCCAATTAAACCTAGGGTACTCTGGGTAAACACTTCAATTAGACCTCATTAGGTCCATAGTGATTATATACACATTTTCAAAACCATAACATTCATATATATTGAATTGAATAAGTCATTAATACAATGTGGCATATAAGTGCAAATAGTAAAAACATTATAAATACAAAAGGAGAAATATGGTTAAGAAAAAGTCCAAAATCATAGTCCAAAATCATCCATAATCAAAATTTAAGCACAGATTCCTTTGGAGAAACCACAGGGGCATCAAGCATAAACAGTCCACACTTATGGTTGGCCATTATATAAACATGGCCCTCCCGATGATGGGAAACTGCCCTGAAAGGGCCTATCCCAGGTACCATACCCATATGTTGCAGAACTACAACTCCCAGATTGATTTGACTCTTGATTCTGTATTGGAGAATGGTGGGAGTTGAACTACTAGCAATATCAGTTTACAGCATAATATTAAGCAAGGTGGCATAGACATTTGGTAAAATATACAGTTTATAGAGTACTCTAAAGAAGCCAGCAAAAGCATAATAGAATCTCCTCTAACTCATATATGTGTAATGACAGCAGGAGATCATTGTAATACTGCAACTAGCTGGCCATTTCTTAATGGCTTAAAACAGCTTAAAGGACAAGGAAAGTTAAACTAAAGAAGTAGGCTATAAATTTTGTAAATTATGTTTTGGGCTTTTGTACCAGCCCCAGGCAATTAAAGCCATTTAGCAGTAAATATCTGTGTCTCCAAATATGCTTCAGTAGCTCCCCATCTTCTTTTCTGCTGATTTACTGCACATGTTCTGTGCTGATGTCAGTAACTGAGTTTAGGGGCTGACTCAAAATATATAGTACACATAGAATATAAATGTCACAGTATAAGGCTCATTAGTAATTCATATGAATAATTACTACATGCCAGAACAGAAACCAGTGCAACTAGCATCATAATTTAATAATCAGCCCTGTAGCATCAGCTTATATGACAGGCCAACGTCATTCTCTGCTTGATAATTTGCAACAACCCCTAAGCTTAGCTCCTCAACAGCTACTCAGAGCCCACTGAGCATGTGAGTGTCGCAGACACTTTCCAAGATGGTGACCCCTTGTGACAAGTTTGAAGTCCTGGAACATTGCTACTATTGCGAAGCTGAAACTTTAGGCTGGTGCAATAAGTTCAGTATATAACATGCCATTTTCAGCCCTATTAATTTTTAGGGTTTAGTTTTCCTTTAAAGTAAACTGATCATTCATACCTTTAGGTATGATACTATCCAGGCGACTGATCCACCTGGCCTCCCTTCGTAGCAATAGGTTATTCCAGTCTCCACCTCTCGTAGGTTTCAGAACCAGTTCTAATAACTTCCATTTAAGCTGGCAAGCACTATGTTTATTATTGAAAATGTCTGGACACTGGAGTCTCCGTATATGAATCTGTATTGAAAGTACGAATAGTACTCTTATATTCTTGTATACGGGTATACACTGGGCGTATGATCTTCCCTACAGCATTCCGCAAGAGCATTTCAATGCATAAACCACAAATTAATTTTTGCATTTGGCATATGTTTTTAAAGGGATTTCCACCTCACTGGATGGATGGTGTATGTTGGGCCCCTTAATAATAGAACTGAAACAATTGCAGGACAGGCAGAGTAAAGTGCCAAATTTAGGTTTACTCCTCTTCTGTTATCGAATCTAGGGGAGTTGCAAAAAAGTCCACCATATTTTGTATCTGACTTTAGAATAGGCCAAAATTTTCTTCTATTCTATGGATTTTCTTTTCATATCTGTTAACAAACAGACACCTGTTATCATAACCTGTCTTTGGTTTGGATTTAAGCAAGGTTTCATGGGTAATTCACCAACCTTATTGGCAATATGTTCCAGTTACTAAAATAACCTCTCTTAACGAAACACTAGTCAAATCCTTATATAGGGGGTCATTATTTTCCTAGCTCGCATTAATTGATCCTAGGGTATAGCCTTTAAGGTTCGAGCGTGGTGGTAGCTTTTTGTATGCAATAGGTTATTCCTGTCCATCTTTTTGCGATAAAGCCCAGTCAGCAAAATGTTATTAACCAGTCTAATATTATCGTCCAAAAAATTAAGTTCACTGGCTGAAATTTAAAAGATAAATTTAACTGTGGGGTGGGACGTATTAGCTATATTTACCATCTGTTCAAATTTATGTATCGGACTGTCCCATATAATCAGGGTATCGTCCACATATCTAAAATATTGTAATCCTCATTAAGGAATAACTCTTTTTCCAGCCCATACATGAATAAATCAGATAGGGATTTTGCAATTGCAGAACCCATAGATGTCCCCTGTTTCTGCCAGTAGAAGGACCTATTATAAATTAAATAATTCTTTCTCAAGACCATTTCGAGGCAGTCTATGATAAAATATACCAGAATTAGGTAGATCAGTGTCAAGTAAGGCATTTTCCACACACGAGACCCTCTTCCTGTTGGATAGATATAAACAAACTCTCGATGTCGATACTGCAAAGTAAAATATCACATTCTAGAGGGCCCAAATTGTTTAATTTATTTAACAGATCAGTTGTATCTTTAAGGCATGTAGGGAGATTGTCAACTAGTTTATGTAGTTCTAAAACAGAGCCCCACACCAGAGACTATTGGTCTACCCAGCAGATCAATCACTGTTTTGTGAATCTTAGGTAATATATACATTAAAGGAATTTGTGGAAATTTAGTAGTTAGAAAATCTATGGTATCTTTATCAATAGTTCCCAACAAAAATGAATTATTAACCCTACTATCTATATTACTTTTGATCACACTGGTGGGGTCAGAGTCAATGATACAGTAGTGTCCCTGTATCCTCAATAAATGCATTACCTCATCATTATATTTATGCGTATCTATAACCACCACAGCCCCTCCTTTGTCTGCCTTCCTAATAGTAATGTCAGAATTATTTCTCAATACTTTTAATGCATGACGCTCATTTTTTGAGAGGTTAGGGTAATGTGGTAAAGTTACATCTTTCTCCCAGACTTCTTTAACCTCATTTGTTACAACTTGTGCAAAAGTATCTAGACATATGCTAGAGATATTAGGCAGGTATTTACTTTTCTTTCTGAGTGAGGGTCGTGTTGTGGGAGGACTTGGAAAATCGGAAAAACACATTTTTAATTTTAATGTCCGAATAAACTTAAAAAAAACAACTTCCCAGTCAAAAAAATGTGGTGGAATAGTCTGGAACAAAACCTAACCCCTTATTGTGAACCGCTATTTCAAAACTAGTAAGACAAATGGAGGAAAGGTCAACCACCAAATTATTTACCTCCTGCTTCTGCAGGCTCTCTGGGGGTATGCTTCTCTTCTCTCTGCTGTACTGCAAGTTGGAGTGATTTCACCCCCTCCATTCCCCCCCCCAACAGCCAAACAAAAGAACAATGGGAAGGTAACCAGATAGCAGCTCCCTAACACAAGATAACATCTGCCTGATAGATCTAAGAACAACACTCAATAGTAAAAACCCATGTCCCACTGAGACACATTCAGTTACATTGAAAAGGAAAAACAGCAGCCTGCCAGAAAGCATTTCTCTCCTAAAGTGCAGGCACAAGTCACATGACCAGGGGCAGCTGGGAAATTCACAAAATGTCTAGCCCCATGTCAGATTTCAAAATTGAATATTAAAAAATCTGTTTGCTATTTTGAGAAATGGATTTCAGTGCAGAATTCTGCTGGAGTAGCACTATTAACTGGTGAAAAATGTTTTCCGATGACAGGATCCCTTTAAAGTTGAGCAATGCAATCTTAAATGCACAAGTCTTTTTTCAAGCTGTAAAAGCCCATTGGCTGGTTCATTAGTAACATTGAGTCAAAATTTTAATTCAATTGGTTGCTCCTCTCTCCCTCCTCCCCTCCCTGCTATAATATGAGCCTAGCGCTATGAGTGAGCAGGGAGGACTCAGGCAGGAAGTGATGTCACAGCAAGAGAGAGCTTCTGTTTACTCAGGTATGGTAAAACATTTTGCAGAATAAATATAGTCTTATAGCTTGCACTATTGTGGCTAATCTATTGGCAATATACAGCTTCACTAGCTTACCTTCTCCTTTAAAGATACTTGTGCCTAAATCCTTTCCTGGCATTTCCGCATAGTTGCACTCAGCACCACTCTGGGGAACCCAGGACCTATTGCCATCCTTGAATGTGACAGTAGCTTTGGGGTTCTCACAGCCTGCGTCAACAGACAGCGCCAAAGCATTGTGTGAAGACGTATTTTTGACAGCAACTGCCAGACATTCTTCAAAATCCCATTCATGATGTAGGACACAGTCACATGTACACGTGTAAGTGTAAAGACTGCATTATCTATACATGCCTCTACAACGTTTTCATTAGTATTTTTAGCCTTTTAATATATAAACTTTGCTATTGTTTTTAAAATGTTTTTAATATTCCCCTTTGCTATCTACTGCTCAGAATGTGATATTTACATTAACTGTAGCTTGGTAAATAGACATTAGACTAACAAAAATGTCACCACTGCAAAATATTCCAATAAGCAACCCTTTGTGAATATTTTTATTGGTTTCATTATTTAGGGGTACACACAAGGCCACCATCAGAAATCACGGCAATACGACAAAATTTCCTGGGGCCCCATTGCATCAGGGGCTTAGCCTCCTCCTTCTCACTTACATTTGGGGGTCTATAGCATACTCCTAATATGCTGGATTCTTTACAAACGGTGAAGAGCTCCACCCGTAAGACTTCTGCCCCCCTCATTTTCTAACATCACCTTCTCCTTTATATTAGTTTTCAAATCCTGCCTAACAAACAGACATACCTCTCCTCCTTTATTGTTGCCCCATCCCTCAGCCTCGTATTAAATCTCCCTAAGCTCCCGCTGTCTTCTTAACGTTGCTTGTGGCACAGGTAATATCTATGTGTACCAAGACCGTCGGGTCTTCCGGAGCCCCATCTGTCCACTCGTTCCACCAGATGCCGAACCTTAGCACCAAGCAAGCAGCAGACTGTTCGTCATGAAGGATCCTTGCAGCAGATTACCCTATCCACCTTTCTAATAATTGAATCCCCTATAGCCAGAACCTGCCTTTCCTTCCTTGCACTCCCCCCACCACCCATATTAGAGCCACTGCCTCCCAGGGTGCTCTGAGAGTCAACCTGCTCCATACATGCCAGTGCAGAGCTGTCCTCCCCAGCTTCTTCAGCCAAAATGGTGAATCTGTTGCTTTGGACAAGCTGTGAACCAACCCCCCTACACTTCTGTTCCCTACTTCCCCTCCTAACTGTCACAAACCTATCTCCATTTTTAGCCTCAACTGCCCCTTCTCCACCCCCCACTACACAGGCCCCTGCCAGTGGTTGCTCTGTCAGCCTCCTTTCCTCTTACTTTTTGCCACTGCCCTCAGTGCTGCAAGTTCCTAGGATTCCAAGATGAAAACCCACCCACATCTCTCACATGTAAATACTGCATGGAACTGCTGCTCCAACACCACATTCATGTAACGAGACACACACTGATAAATACCAGCAAACCCACTTGCACTCATTTACACTGGGTACTTACAGTCTCCCAAGTGGAATTCCTAAAATAGCCTTTTTGGTTTTAAACGCTGGTAACAATTAATTCACATGCAGCACTTAGATCACATGCAACACTCGCTTAGCAGCTTCCACACTTGCTGTGTAGTCAAGGACTTATTGAGGTTTCAAACCAAAGAACACAAAGCCTGGTCAGAATTTACCTGATTTACTCCTCCCCCTTAATTAGCAGGCAGAGGGAAGAAAGAGAAAAAAAACAGTCGAGGTAGGAAGAGGTCAGAAAGTGTTTCAGGCAAGGGGAGCATTTATGGGCTGATGGGGATCACTATTTTTGCTGTGTCCCGCTGTACGGAATGCATTTTAGGACATCATGCTGCTAAATACCTGTCCTGCATGCGATGTCCTATGCCTTCAGAATGGCCCATCGGTTGCTTTTGCCATCACCGATCGTCCAAATCTGCAATCACACCTCCGTCCTCTACCCTCCCTTCTCAGCTGTCAGTCATACAAACTCCCCCCCCCGCACCCTTCTGCCCTCAGACTTCCGACCTCAGTCTTCTGCCCTCTGCCCTTCATCCTCCTCCCTCAGTCATCTGCCTTCCTCCCTCATTCCTCTGCCTTCCACCCTCAGTCCTCCTCTTCCTTCCGCCCTCGCTCACCACTTTATAAACTTATGGATAAGACTGTCTGCTGAAAAGAGAGATCTGAGGGGCGAGGGCTGAGCAGCGAGGGCGGAAGGAAGAGGACTAAAAGGAAGAGGACTGAGGGCGGAAGGCAGAGGACTGAGGGCGGAGTATTGAGGGCTGAAGGCTGAGGGCTGAAGGCTTATGGCAGAGTTCGTATGACTGATGGCTGAGAAGGGAGGGTAGAGAACGGAGGTGTGATTGCAGATTTGGACGATCGTTGACGGTAAAAGCAACCGATGCGCCATTCTGAAGGCATAGGACATCGCATGCAAGACAGGTATTTAGCAGCAGGAGTCCTTAAATGCATTCCGTACCGCTGATCCAGTCCGTACTTGACCATACATGTACCAATAATCACATTATTTATAAGTGTGTGGCCAGCTTTAGGTGTGAAGAAATTCTTGTGACCGATGGGAAAAGGGTATTATATTGGTCGAAACTGCACACCTTCAATTAGGTTTAGGTGTGCCCAGTGACCGTATGCTTATTTTAACCTTGTAAAAAGCAAACTCTAAAGCAGTAGTTCCCACTGGGGGGTTGGTCTCCCTAAAGGAGCCAAGTCAGTGGAAGGGGTTCAGAAAGATTGAATTCAACAAATAAACTTTTGTTTAGTGTTTAAGAACTGACCCAAAAAAAAGTGGAAGTATGTTAAGAAAAGCTATAAGATTAGCATTTTCTAGAAACTGCAATGATTCAATTCAACTAACTGCATGTAGAACCAATATCATAATTTTAATATAATTTGTGAATATGAAGCATGAGAACCAGTCAACCAACTAAAAGTTAAGCATTCTTATATGATCCTGGCTGAGCTTGTTTTTGACTTGCACTGTAAAAGTGCTGATATTTTATCCCAGTGTCAGTTTGTACCTAGAATGCTGGGCACAGGCAGAACCATCCAGGCCCATGTGTTTTCAACAGGCTGTATTGTTGAAGTCTTTTTATCACACCACTGGTCCCCTGTGTAACACTCGTTATGACAATTCCTGTGCTGTATAAATACCAACAATGCCTTCATTTTGTTAGTTCAGTCTCCTGGAAATGATTTTAAAAGATTTATTTTTCCTGCCATTTGTGCTATCAGTAGCACAAGCTGCTTTACCCCAGCACAGAATTTATCCAAAGTTCCTGCACCTTGGTAAGTAACACCAGAATTTTTTTTTATTTTTCCCATACTGATATTGCGAAAACAGGTACAGTAATAGTTTTTATTTTCCCTTGTTCTATGGATAACATTGTGAATACTTACTATTGCTTATACTGTGTGTAACATGCATTATATCTCAGTATAGCTGTTCAATGTATATTTGTAAGTTCTCTGTGTACATAAACACACACATTTATATAATATTATATACAGAAATGTTTATTATGTGCTGTTTTAATTTAGAATACTATATTTTGGCAATAAGCTTCTATTCTACATATCCTGTGATTAACCTCAGTCATATGTTCACCTGAGCACCTCAATGCCAAATATCTGTGTGAAATTGGCACTATGCAGTATAAGAGCAACAAACTGGAATGTCAGTGACCTACATTAAAACTCCACATACATTTAAGATTCCCTGGACGAGTTGCTAAATCTGTTCCACCATTGGGCTGGCACACGTTATTAAAGCTTAAGTATCGTAGCTACAGGCACAAGGGCTGTGATGAAACAAGTGCAAAGAAGCCCTGCTTAGTGTTTAGCACCTGTTTATTGCATTTTGCAAAACATCTCCCCATTTGTAAATGAGCCTATATTTTACCATATGTACCAAAAAAGGTGTAACTAGAGTAAGGTGCAGAGCACCAAGCTTTGAAAAGCTGCAAGTGCTAAATGAATGGTACCATAAATGAGTTCAATTTCCTGACTCATAGCACAGCGATGTTGTCTTGCTCCAGGAATCACACTTTAAAGCTTCAGATAATATATAGGCTACAAAATAATATATGTAACATTATATAATAATGGGCTATATTCTCGCCTATACATGCAATTATACCAGGCATGTAGCCCCATAAACAGGGGTCATTATATTGTTCCCTATTAATTGGCCCCTATTAATTCCAAAGTAAATAGCTGATCCAATATTGCATTGCACAATATACTACTGTATCTCTCACTGCGAAACTCAAACGCTGGACATGGAATCATTTTCTCTCCATAGCTCTCAGGTTCCCAAATAAGCCAAGCAGTTCTGAGCACTGATTAGATCACATGCATTATTCGACTGATGGTGTGTGAACCATGCATTTTACTTATGAAGTCTTTCTAATGCTTTGCAATCCCCATATGTCCCTACTCAATCTACATTATACCCAACAAGTCTATGGCAGGGCTGTAACTAGGGGTAGGGAGATGAGGCATGTGCCTAGGGCGCAATGTTGTAGGGTGAAGGGGCTACCCAGGTGGCCCAGCTCTGGTTTATGAACACTTATCGGGATACAAAATGAATTAATCAATCTCTGAAGTCTTCACACTTAATATGGACGAGTGAACTAAGAAGATCCTTCAATCCAATTTTAATTATTAATAGAGAGCATCTCATATTAAGTATCTTGGAGTTTTTATAACACCCCAGTACCATAGATTGTATCAAGCAAACTACATACCCTTGGTAAAAAATATAGTTTTAGATATGCAGGAGTGGAAACAGCATACAGTCTCATTGCTAGGGTTTATAGCTGCTTTCAAAGTGAACATTCTACCTAAGTTGCTATACCTCTTTGAAACACTGCCTGTTTGAGCCACTACCACAATGCTGAAATGCATTCAAACAAATATTTATGTACATCTGCAAATACAAACAGTAGCTAGCAAGAAATAAAGAGGTTTGGCAATCCCTTATACTGGTAAATATTATGAGGTGGCCCACCTATGTCAAACTCTAGCCTGGTAATCCCCTATTATATGGCCTCCTACAAAAAGTTAGAGTTCCCCTGGTCCTATCCATTCCATATAAGTAATCTTCTATTGTCTGCTATCATGCTTAGTACCAAAGCCTACATATGATACAACAGATGCAAGCAGGGCACTCTAACTCACACTCTCTGACTCTAATTGGTCAATAGGTACATGTGAATCCTACACCCCTTGAGAAAATACTTAGGGGCAGATTCACTAAGGGTCGAATTTCGAAGTAAAAAATACTTCGAAATTCGACCCTCGAATTGAAATCCTTCGACTTCGAATATCGAAGTCGAAGGATTTAGCGCTAAACGTTCGTTCGATCGATCGAAGGATTTTTCGTTCGATCGAACGATTAAATCCTTCGAATCGAACGATTCGAAGGATTTTAATCCAACGATCGAAGGAAAATCCTTCGATCAAAAAAAGTTTAGCAAGCCTATGGGGACCTTCCCCATAGGCTAACATTGACTTCGGTAGGTTTTATCTGCCGAAGTAGGGGGTCGAAGTTTTTTTTAAAGGGAAAGTACTTCGACTATCGAATGGTCGAATAGTCGAACGATTTTTCGTTCGAATCGTTCGAATCGAAGTCGAAGGTCGTAGTCGAAGTAGCCCATTCGCTGGTCGAAGTACCCAAAAAATACTTCGAAATTCGAAGTATTTTTCATTCGAATCCTTCACTCGAGCGTAGTGAATCGGCCCCTATGGGTACATTTCCATATAGAGGCCTGATTTCCCAACTGTACCAAAATATGCATACCCTGCCAGAAGACCCTTTCTTGAAAAATGCCTATATCCAATATTTGTAAATAATCATGGAAAAAGTGTTTTCCCCTACAAGTGGGACACAATTTGGGAAAGAGCGCATAAAATAGTAGTGTATACCCACAGTAGTGTTCTTATATTTAGAAACATTATGAAAAATATTTGTCCTGTCCCTACTGTTTCATGCTTCAGCTTTTACTTATTGAATTTTCTAGACTGGCCAGCAGATTGTGGTGTTGCATTTTTCCAGCAAAACACAGCAGAAAGGATTGTGTCTGGAAATGAAGTGCGTCCCTTCTCTTGGCCTTGGCAGGTTTCATTGCAGGTAAATTAGTCTGGGTGTCTGAGCATTGTTTTTTTCTGTCTGCCTTTTTTCCATAGTATATTGAGTTCAACAAAGTTAAATGTAATAAAATGAAGTTAAAAGGTCAATGGCTATATAGATAATATTCAGAAAACATGTTTTTACCTTTACTCAGTTCAGGTTTGTTTTCGCAGAAAAGTCAGATTTCAGAAATATAAAGGGAAAAAGGGAAAAGCAGGATTTACAATAGAAAAATGTTCAGGGTACATTTTAGTATATTGTAAGTTATTCTAATGCAGGAGCCTTAATTATCTGCATATGTAGTACAGTCAAGATACTCAGTGCTTTAAGATACCAAACACTGCACACCAGTGCCCTACCTGCTTCAGAAGCTGAAGCCCAGAAGACTGCAAGATATGAGGTGCTGGGGGACGTCTTATGGGCAGGCCAAATGCCAATGTTAAAAAGAAAATGTAGCTTCCAATGGGAGCAAAAGCAGAAGAACAAAAAAGGCACAGGAAGATGGACGTGGTTTTGGGGAGGGTCCTTCTGATGGGAGCAGGGGGGAAGGGCTACCCTGGTACGTACCGATACGCCATTCAGCAAGGAAAATTGATGATATTTGTTAGATGACAGCAATGTCTTCCACTGATATTGTCTAGACTTTTTCCCCTTAGCTGATTCCCTTTCTTTATCTAATGTATGTGATCCTGAAAAGAAAGGGTGCCTATGACACAATGTTTGTGATATATCTGCCTGCCACTCCTTTTTTTACTATTGCGGGGCAGCTTTATTAAAATGTGAGTTTAGAGCTTAATTAATAAAAACATTATATTCATTCCAATGTGATTTTTAGAACCATAATTATCAAATGGTGAGTTCTAACTTTTACCCATTAATAAATACAATTCTAAAAATACAATAGAAATAGACTAACAGTGCATGTAAACATTTATGAGCCAAGGTTATCTCACTGGTGGTAACAGGCAGGCACCAAAACACCACAGTAAGCTTTTCTGCATGGGGGTCCACCATCACCATCAGTGTTTACCATAGAGAGCAGCATTCCCATGTTTTTCTATAGAAAGCAGTGAGGAAAGTGTGCCAAGTAAACTTTAGTACACCTAAGGTTTGCGAATGTCCATTTAGTCAATTGATTTGTTTAGTGAACATAGTGTTTAACATGTAGTACTTTTCAGTGATATGCAGTGTATTACAAATATGTTACATTTCCTTTTGTTTAAACAAGGTTAAACCTCGAGGAGGTAAGAAATATGCTCATGTGTGTGGGGGGACACTCATTCATAAGAACTGGGTTCTCACTGCCGCCCACTGCTTCCAGAAGTAAGTGTTTAAAATAGTTAAGTGTTTTATATATTTATTTGGAAGTAAAATATCATCTATTATATTTATTCTACAAAACTGCCTTTTAAAATATTTACACAGAAAAGTAAAAATAACAACAACAATAATAATATTAACAAGCTTTAATTATAATAGGTTTACAAGGTATGATATGGTAACTTCTTCATATTTGTCAACTGAATATGCCTGTGTCTGTAGTAAGGCAATAAATATAAATATGTATTTACATGTTATATGTGTTCATTGATAAGGGGGAAGGTAGAAGATGCAGCAAACTGGAGGATTGTTGTTGGAAAGCATAATCTCAACCGTACAGAAGCTACACAAAAGGTTTACTCTGTAAAGCGCATATACAGACATGAACGTTTTAGCTACCCTCAGCTTAATGACCTGGATTACGACATTGCTTTGGTCAAGTCAGTAGAAGACATAATAACAACACATTTCATACACTATGCCTGTCTTCCAAAAAAAGAAATGGCTATGCATCCCGGGCACTTCTGTTGGGTGACTGGATGGGGGGATACCAGAGGTAAGACCACGGTGTGCATCCTTCTTAAAACTTCTTTCTTTTCAAAGCTGTAACACTTAAAGGACTACAAAACCTAATGTACAAGTTCCTTAATCAGGGCCAGAACTAGGGGTAGGCAGGACAGACACCTGCCTAGGGCACAGTTGGTGGGGGGGGGGCAGTTTAGAGCACAATTGGAGACTGGTGATAGATACATGGTGTTAGTGATTGACATGGTGGCGGGGAATGACTGCCAGGGACAAAGTGAGGAAGTGAGTGACAGCAAAGGGTGGGTGCAATGCGCATGCTGAACTTGCTAAAGCACAGGAGAGGGGGTAGAAGGTGAGTTTGCAAGTGGAACTGGGGGGCCCACCAGTAGGCAGTAATACTTCATAACGTGGGTCTGTCCTTAATGCATTGCTCTCAGTTTTTTACATTTTGTACTCTCCCCATTTCTTGGGGTGGTATTATATATTACCTAGAAAAAGTTTCTTTTTTTTCAGGACATGTAAGCTTAAAAAGTTTTTGTATAATTCCGCTTTCACTTCCACATTCTAAAAATGCATATCAGAAACCTATTTTATGTATGAGAACACAAATAATTTGGAAAGTCCCATGTCACCTGAACATTCCAATTCATAATATGTATAGGTTTATAGAGATTACTTACTCAAAAAAATTCCCAGAACTAAACAACTAGATTTATAAAGCATTTTATAAGGGTAAACATTTCACCCCAGCAAACCATATATTTTTAAACATTCTCCCAAATCTATAATGGGTAAATGTGTCTCTCTGAACTGATTTGTTAAAATATTAATATTGTTATTCATTTTTGAAATTGTGTGCTGTGAGTGCGTAAAACTCCACCCGCCCCAAAATGTTAAATGTGTAAGTGTAAATATGCATGAGTGTAGTGTAATATTGTGTAGGTACTTATGCAAGAATCGTAGGGCTAAATTTTGAATAATAAATGACATCCATACTAAGCTATATCCAAAGGAATTTCCACTATTGTTGTTGCTTATAATAATATATAGTATACGGTAAATCTGTTCCAATGTGAAAGCTTTTTGTTCAAGATAATGTATACGTTGTGGAAAACCTACAGAGCATATGTTGACTAATGCACACCAGTACATTAGTAAAATAAGTGGGGTTTATATGGGAAATTCTGAATATTTCTATAACTTGTTTAATAAAGGTGGTCAAGGAAATGTAACACTTTCAGAAGTTCTGAAACAAGCCAGGCTACCAATCATCGACACAAAGACATGCAGGCAGAAGAAATTCTGGGGTGATAGAATACGGGAATCAATGATATGTGCTGGTTTTCGTGATGTTGGAGGTCCTCCTGCTGCATGTCAGGTAAAGTGAAATTAAAAATGTTATTGTCTTTATTTTCAAAAATTTATAAAAATTATTTATAAAGCAAAACTCCATATTTAATAATAGTTACTATTACAACAAATAACAACATACTATCACCTTATTTGAACAGTAAGGGGCATATTTATCAAGGGTCAAATTTATAGTTTATGGGAGTTTATAAAAACAACCATAAACTCGAAATTTAAAAAAATAATTACCAATTTTATTAAAAAATTTTTTTTTTTTTAAAATTCGGATTAATAGGATCGACCTGCAAACTCGAATCCTACAAATTTATTGTAGGAGATCCACCATAGGCTAAAACACCAATTTGGCAGGTTTTAGATAGCAAATAGTCGAATTTGAATTCTTATAGGAACAGTACATGATAAATTTTTAAATTTGAATTTCACATTTTTTTAGGGGCAAATTTACTTATGGTCGAATATCGAGGGTTAATTAACACTCGATATTCGACTGCCGAATGGAAATCCTATTTATTTATTATTTAAAAATTCTGATTTTGAATAATCCCCTAAATGACTCTTAGGGGCAGATTCACTAAGGGTCGAATTTCGAAGTAAAAAATACTTCGAAATTCGACCCTCGAATTGAAATCCTTCGACTTCGAATATCGAAGTCGAAGGATTTAGCGCTAAACGTTCGTTCGATCGATCGAAGGATTTTTCGTTCGATTGAATGATTAAATCCTTTGAATCGAACGATTCGAAGGATTTTAATCCAACGATCGAAGGAAAATCCTTCGATCAAAAAAAGTTTAGCAAGCCTATGGGGACCTTCCCCATAGGCTAACATTGACTTCGGTAGGTTTTATCTGCCGAAGTAGGGGGTCGAAGTTTTTTTTAAAGGGAAAGTACTTCGACTATCGAATGGTCGAATAGTCGAACGATTTTTCGTTCGAATCGTTCGAATCGAAGTCGAAGGTCATAGTCGAAGGTCGAAGTAGCCCATTCGATGGTCGAAGTACCCAAAAAATACTTCGAAATTCGAAGTATTTTTCATTGAATCCTTCACTCGAGCTTAGTGAATCGGCCCCTTAGTTAGGCTTTTAAAAAGTCCTGGCGGGTGAAAACTAGTTGTTTGGACCTGTTACTCTAAGAAATAATTACAAATCCTTTCATATATTAACTGAGCAAAACAAACTTTATACTAGATCAATTATTTATTTCTTGTTTGCTTCAGCCTGGTAACTCACTATCACAGCGAGCAGTGGACACTGTTAATAGGGAAAATTTTGTATCACCCCAAAATCTTGAGTATGTGCCAGATTAGGGGACCTAGTGTCCATAACCATGCAATGCATTATAGATGGTGAGAAGGGGGGGGTTATATGAAGAGTGCAGTGACATCTAGGAAGTGCTGAATGGAAAGTGAAAGTGATTGGCTATATATGAATACTTAAGCAACAGAGAGTTTATATATAATTAAGTGGCATATTAAAGAATCTTATCAAACTGGAATATTTATTTAAGTAAATATTGCCCTTTTACATCTCTTTCCTTGAACCCCTATTTCATGATGGTCTGTGGGCTGCCTCAGAGATCACCTGACCAGAAATACTGCAGCTCTAACTGTAACAGGAAGAAGTGTTGACGCAAGAGACACAACTCTGTCTGTTAATTGGCTCATGTGACCTAAGAAGTATAGTTTGTTTGGCATGTTTGTGTGCACAGTGAATCGTACAATCCCAGGGGATGGCCCTTATTTTTTTAAAATGGCAGTTTTCTATTTATGATTACCCAATGGCACATACTACTAGAAAAATGTTTTTTTTACATGAAGCAAGGTTTTACATATGAGATGTTTTATGCAATACCTACATTGTTTTTGTTGTGTATAGTTTTCCTTTAAACACATTAATAACAGTTATGAATATTTTAATGAAAAAATTATTTTGATTCCATGTTAAATTTGCAAAGAACTTTTTTATACAGCTTTTTATGTGTGGGTGACAGGCCCCCTTTAAGCTAATTTTTTTTAGTTGGCTTTTTATCAGGGTCGGACTGGGCCAACGGGGCACCTGGAAAAAACCCAGTGGGCCCTGGCCCTGGTGGGACCACCGGCCCAGACCCAATTCAGGCCTAGGCCGCTGATCTCCCTTCCTCGACGCACTGACGGTAGGTTTAATTTACGTGCCTTCAGGAGAGAGAGTAGATTGGGAGGAGGTGGCGCTTGTAGGGAGGTGTGGGGGCACGGCAGGAACCCCTTGAGGGGGTGCGGGGGCCCCTGGGGTTGCAGCCGTGGTGGCCCGTGCACCCACCATTCTGGCCTTGCTTGCTATAAATGGAGGTAACAAAGCATAAATCTATATACTAAATATTCAATAGAATGTAATATAATAGGGTCAGACAAAAACTGCAAACCTAAAACCTAATAATGGAAAATGTGATTTTTGCATCAGTTAATAGTGCTGCTCCAGCAGATTCCTGCACTAAAATCCATTTTTCAAAACAGCACACGATTTATTTATATTTAATTTTTAAATCTGAAATGGGGCTAGACATATTGTCAGTTTTCCAGGTGCCTCCAGTCATGTGCTCTGATACACTTCAGACACTCTACTGCTGCAGTGCAATGATATCACCCTTCCCCCTCCCAGCAGCCCATTAGCAGAACACTGTCAAAGTCACCAGATAACAGCACCCTAGAATATACAAAAACAGCATTCAATAGTAAAAACTATGTTCCACTGAGGCTACTCCAGTTACACTGAGTAGGAGAAACAGTAGCAAAAGGAAGGCAGAATGGAGCAGGATGCAGTGACACAATGCTGGTGCCCCTCTAGCAGTTTGTATGATGTGTGAACAGGTGAACAATGTGGACACTTTCAGTCTGGGTATGAGGTATTAACAGTACAGGGCTTTAATGTTACATGTGTGAACAATGCAGGAGGGATTACAGGTGTGAACAATGCAAGATTTTACAGTCAAACGTTTAAAGTTTATACAAGGTAAGGAATCAGAGCAGGCATAGTTTAGTGGGAGCTACACAAGAGGGGGTTGAGGACCCCAGTTGAACAGCGGTGTCCAACCAGGGCCAGAAATAGCTTATTTGTAGCTTTTAGATTAACAAATATAGATATAAAAAAAATTTACTTTTTGATGTTAATGGCCCTTTAATGCACAAAACGTTTTTTACATACATTAGATAGACAGATTCTTTTGGAGTCAGAAAGAAATATTTCCTCACGCAGACATATTAGAGATGGCTTTGGGGTCCCCACACCCTTCCCCTGGATCATCTAAATGGCAGGATTCACTTGGACAAAATTTTAAACTTGAAAAATGTGTGTTATCTACTATGTAACCATGTTTATACTGTCATCACAAAATGATCTTTTATTATGCCATTTACTTTTTTAAAGTGGACCTGTCACCCAGACATAAAAAGCTGTATAGAGGTGTAGGCATAGAGGTGGGGCAAGCAATTGCTTTCACTTTCCATTCAGCACTTCCTAGACGTAACTGTACTCCCCACAGTTCTCTTAACCATTTAATTGTGTAGCCAGTGCATGGGGATGGACATCAGGTCCCCCATTCTGGTGCACAAACAAGATTTTGAGATGATGCAAGGCTTGCCTTAATAACAGTCCACAAAATGACTCCTGTCTGCTTTCTATAATTATGAGTTCCCAGACTGATGGAAAAAAGATTCAAATAATGTATACAGTGTAATTAAAGTTCATTTTGCTTGACTAACATGATAAAATCGGATTTGGAATATTTTTTTTGGTGACGGGTCCCCTTTAACAGGGTTCTGTTATTTTCTACCAAAATACAGGCCTCAGCTAACTGCACCCCTTGCATTTACTCATTTACAAAGTACTTGTCCTTTCAGCTCATTAATTCTCAGAGTCATAGGCATTCCCAGCAGAATTGCAGAGAATGTAAATAGCTTTTTGAATAATAGTATTTCAGTTTTTAAGGGCATTTTGAAATACAACTGCGAGCAAATGTAAGGTGGAAAACTGAGTGCATAACATTATTCACTCAGCCAACTTTGAAAAAATGCACAGAAGAACAAAGGTAGGTTCTTTCACATGGTGTAATTCCAATATAACAAATAAATTATACATTAAGGCATCTCTACTCTATATGGGCGCTATACATGGTATGACCAACTTTCTGTTGTTCCATTGACCCATACCATTGGAGCTCCAGTACATTTTCTCAGCTGACAAACACAGTATGCACTTGCTGGCATAGTTCATGTTTTTGTTTTATTAAACAGTAAATACAACCATTGGATGTATCATAAAATGGTCACATTGTGTAGGACATTAAAAACAAGGCATTAGTACAATCAAATAAAAAACAAACTTAAGAAAATATAGTAAATAATAAAAGGTAACTAAGAATTAAGAAAATATTTTTTTTAATTGTCTTATTACAAATATTTTTGTGTATTTACATTTTACTGAACTGTTTTAATTTAGTCTGGTCTTCCTACCTGTGGCCATTGGGGAGATTTTTTAAAAAGTACTTATTACAGACAATACATTGTAATATCTTTAGACAATTCTAGAGACATTTTAACATTTTTGGTTGCTAATCTCGTTCCCTTTGTAATCAAACATATCTATTTGCTACAGGGCGATTCTGGTGGGCCATTTGTTTGCCAAAATGGAAGAGGTAGATGGGAAGTGCACGGAATAGTCAGTTTTGGTCCTGTTGGCTGTACAGTGGAGAATAAACCAAGTGTCTTCACAAAAACTTCCACATATATTCCTTGGATCGAAGCCACAAGGATCCGTGATCTTTTCTTGCAATAAAGAAAAAATGGAGAAGCTCAAGTGTATCATTTGTTCATATCTCAGAAAGGGAATTGATGCTTATCATTTGCTGCAGAAATATAGGTTTATCACAGGGAACACTTTGTTACATAGTTAAATTAGGTTGAAAAAAGACAAAGTCCATCAAGTTCAACCCCTCCAAATGAAAACTCAGCATCCATACACACACCCCTCCCTACTTTGTTGATTATAGCATCCACCTCTGTGGCACGGCACACTAACTTACAGTAGGTTAAATGAGTAATAGTAGTGAATAACAATAAACACAGCATAAAATATAGAATACATGGCTAATTCATAAAGTGTACACTCACATTCCCTGAGGAGTAGTAATCTGCTTTTTCTTTGTAAACACAAAAAAGCCATTACTAAGACCCATTAATTATCCTCCACAAACCCTATAATTTTGTAAGTCATTTAATTATAGTACAAAACAGTTGAAAATATGTATTTCAACAACTAATGTGCAAGTTGGTAAACATAGAGACCTTATGGGAATTGTACAGTGTAAAAATAAAAACTGGGTAAATAGATAGGCTGTGCAAAATAAAAAATGGTTCTTATATAGTTAGTTAGCCAAAAATGTAATGTATAAAGGCTGGAGTGATTTTATATATAACATGTCAGTCAGAACACTACTTCCTGCTTTTCAGCTCTCTTGGTTTACACTGACTGGTTACCCTGGCTACCAGGCAGTAACCAATCAGAGACTTGAGGGAAGGCCACATGGGTCATATCTGCTTTTGAATCTGAGCTGAATGCTGAGGAGCAATTGCAAACTCACTGAACAAAAATGTACCATGTGGCCCCCCTTCAAGTCGTTGAATAACTCAGAGTTATAGAGCTGAAAAGCAGGAAGTTGGATTCTGGCTGTTTTATTAGACATCTGTTCACTCCAGCCTTTATATATTACATTTTTGGCTAGCTAACTAACTATATAAGAAACATTTTTTATTTTGCACAGCCTATCTATTTACACAGTTTTAATTTTCACACTGAACTGTTCCTGTAACATAATTTTTGAAAAACACATCAAAAGCTGTACTTTGCACCCACTCCCACAAAGGCAAACTATCTTGACTATGATTGCCATTGTTCTTTTGAAAAAGCACATGGTATATGCAGTACATATAAGTGCAAACTTCAACTTTAGGCATGTTTTTTGCTGACAATGTATCATTTTTTTCCCATAGTTCCAGGGTAACTGGGACTGCTATATTTTAATGAAAATTCAATAAAAAGAATTTTAAAAGAAAGAAAAATAAACCACCCCTAGATCAATGCTGTTCAACTGGCGGCCCCTGTGGTGCATCTGGCCCTTGCCCCCCCCCTTGTGTGGCCCTCCATTAAAGTCTGGCTACTTTGATTGCTTGCCTTTGTGTAAGCTTCAAAAGGTATCAGAACTGAGATGAACTTACCCGGCCTTTATCACATCTCAGATTGTCAGTGCCCACACTATTCAAACCTCAGACAAATCACAATCTAGAGTAATTGGAGAGGTTGTGATGTCACTAAGGGAGGAGCATCAAGGTGGGTTTTGTGTTAAATCTAAATTATTTGGAGTTTTGTATTTTACACTTGATAAAGGATCCATGTTGATCTGAAACATGTTGTGATTAATAAAGTATTTTGCAGCAGAGCCTGCGAACTCGTGTGCTCCATCCTATCCCTCGGCTTGAAAGTATTACATTGGTATTACATTTGTCTGGCTGGTGTGACCTAAGCAAGGAAAGAGAGCATTAACACATGTGGTTGTTGTTAGAACAAAGTCTTTCTTAACAATTTACTTTTACGGACATTTCTGAGCTTGCAATCTTGCAAGTAGTGCTATAGCACACAGAGATTGTGACTATTATTGCCCTCAGTTAGCAAACATCAGCAGTGAAACCATCTGCCTGTCACTGCTCCTGAAAAGGTATGTACAGAATGGACTGCAGTGATAAGTGACCTTGAGTCTAAAAATTCAAGTGAGAGGTTTTGCCTGCCACTATTCTCAAAGATATTTAGGCCTCTATTGTTCTCTGCCTGAGGTCAGTGGGGGTCAAAATTCCCATACGCCCTTTAAAATAATGTATTAAACGAGAAGGAAAGGTTAAAACTAAGTAAGCCTTATCAGAAAGGTCGATCAAAATATACCAGTAAACCTCAAAAGTAGTGCTGCTCTTAGTCCCCTGTCAAAAGAAACACTGCATTTCTTTCCTTCTATTGTGTACACATGGGCTTCTGTATCAGACTTCCTGCCTTCAGCTTAAACCTCATTGCCCTGGGCAAGAGCATGCTCAGTTTGCTCCTCTTCCCCCGCCCCCCTCCCTTCTCTACTGTAATCTGAGCCCAGAGCAGAGAGAGACTCAGGCAGGAAGTGATGTCACACCACGTTAATACTGCAGCTCCTATCCTAAACAAACAGAGAGTTTCTAGAGCTTTTTACTCAGGTATGGTAAAACATTATACAGAATAAATATAGCATTATATAGCATTGCACTATTGCAGCTAATCGATTGGCAATAAAATGCCTCCGTAGCTTTCCTTCTCCTTTAAAAAGGTAACTTTGCTATTTTAAGAGGTAGACTGTAATATGTAGACTGTAAATGTATAAATGTGTAATAATTTAAAGAATATATTCTAAGGGTTCAGTATTGGATCCACTTTTATTTAACTTGTTCATTTATGACTTAGGGGAGGGTATTGTAATTAATGTATCAATGTATGCAGATGACACAAAACTATCCATCCCCAATTAATTCCATCCAGGATGCGGCATCCTTGTAACAGAATCTTGACAAACTGGCAATCTCGGCAGCTAAGTAACAAATGAGATTCAATGTTGATAAATGTAAAGTCATGCACCTGGGATGTAAAAATATTCAAGCCACTTATACCCTTAATGGGACTGCACTAGGCAAGTCCATAGCTGTATTCATGGGAGGAGGGGAGATCAATGGAGGGAGGGGAGAGCAGTACAGGGGAGTGAATACGGACTAGGGGTAGGTAGAAGACCCTTCAATGGGTACCTGCCCAGCGCCCCCCCCATAATTCCATCCTAGGCAGGTGCCTCTTTTGGCTACCTATAGTCCCGGTCCTGGAGAGACTGCTGAGGGGACATCCATCAGACATTGTCTCTTTGTTATGTAGAATTGCCACTTTCCTGCACCTCACATTAGGGAGTCCTCTGACCTGCAACCTGCACCCACCACCACCCCACTATAACCCCTACCCAGACCCACTACATGGCCCACATCTGCAAGGGTTTACTCACCACCTGACCCCTGGACCTGCGCAACCAGAAGTGACATCACCATGCTTAAATACAGGAGGAAGACACAAAATTTTATAAATTGCAAAACACGTGTCTGGCATGAATGGTTTTTTTTGGAAAGATGATGGTTTGAACCTCTTTGCTTAACAAGTATTTCCTTTGTAAATTGTACAGAGCACTGCAGCCCACTGGTATACAAACAATATTGTGTACATTATTGTACTATTGTACTGTGTACAATTTACTATTAGTACATTCTTATAAGGTGCCAATATATTCTGCAGCACTGTACAATAGATGGTTGTATACCGCAAACAGACAGCATGCTGCGATGGTTGACTATACTAAATTGTGAAAAATTGTAAGTTTCATGCAGAATGTTGTTACTGCAGAGAGATTTGGCTAAATTGGACAACTGAGCATCAAATTGGCAAATGAGGTTCAATGTTGATAACTGCAATGTTATGCAGGTAGAAATAATCGTGAAGATTGGGGGGTCTTCGTAAATAACAAACTCTAGACACTCAGTCGCTACTAAAGACAATAAACTGGTGTCTTGCATAAAAAAGGGATAACAAGATAATTTTTTGGCCTTGGTCTTAAAGAAGGATATTAGTGGGCTTAATTGAATTGAGAAGTATTTTATGAGGGTATACTATACAAATTGAGGTTCTTTTCTCTAGAGCAGTGATCCCCAGTGGCTCATAAGCAACCTGGTGCTCACCAACCCCTTGGATGTTGCTCTCAGTGGCCTCAAAGAAAGTGGTTATTTTTAAATTACAGGCTTGGAGGCAAATTGTGTTTGCATAAAAAGCAGGTGTAAATGCCAAACAGAGCCTCCTGTAGGCTGCTGGTCCACATATGGTATACCAAATAGTCACTCTCTGCCTTTTTTTGGCACCCCCATGGACTTTTTTCATGCTTGAGTTGCTCCCCAACTCTTTTAACATTTAAATTCGGCTCACTGGTAAGAAAGGTTGGGACCCCCACTCTAGACAAAAGATGCCAGTGAGGAGACATTATTACTCTTTACAAGAATATTAGATGAAGTTATACAAACACAGAACAAGAAGACCTGAACTTTTGTTGGATTCCAAATGCATTTTGTGAAAATACAACTGATACGAGAGGTAAAGAAGGCTCTGCTCAGATATGAATATTATTACTCAGTTGACATTATCCCTGTTTCTTTGTCTGTTTTCTGTGGTTTTTTTCAGTTAAGCGGAAGTTATTCTATGCACCAATATATGAGTCTCTTACTTGACATATGGTATACCTCTATGAGAAAAATGAAGTTGCTTGCCTGTTGAGGGTTTGTTTGCATTCCACTGGATAAACTTTTGGAGGGGTTGGAAACAGTTAAACCTGATTTTTTATATAATTATATTGTTATATTTTGATAAGAATAATTTGCCCATCCACTTGTGTAGCCATCACAATCACATAGAGTAGTGGAGAAGTATGAATCATAATGTTTCATGCCTTTTCAAGCCATTTAAGCAATTCCAATTGATTACTTTTCCCACTAGATTTTCGGAATACCAACAGTATGAAGAAACACTCCTAACTAATATCTTAACAGGTTTTAGTTGGAGTAATTAAAAAATAATTTTATGGTATTTTTTTAACAAAGTCTGTCTTGTATTTAATTTCTCTTACCATATGTACCTACATCTTCAACAAACAATGGATATAGATTTCATTATTTGAATAGCTATTCCAGATTTAAAGTTAAGAAACAAAGTGCCAAAACTGAAGTATGTAACTGAATGGCTCTTAGTTAGGCATTAGTGTGCAACTGGATCAAGGCAGTGTTCTTTTGAAGCAGTGTCATGCAACTTCTATGAAGAATAGAGGTCATAAAATCTTTAGAAGGGCTGGGACAGCCATGTTGTAAAGAATAGCAAGCTGAGATTACCTGCTCTAGTACCAATTTACAACTTCCTATAAATTCCCCCATTATTTACCTTTTTTGAAAAATGTATTTTATGTATCTTTGGACAAGACAATTTTAGCTGCAGGGGTGGAACTACCGGAGGTGCACCCTCTTGGGGCCCTCCAGATGCTCGCGCCAATGTGAATACAAGGCGGAGTGTGGGGGGCCAAGCTAGTCTCCCTGCCCCATTGTTGATAGTTAATGTTTAGCTGTTTTAGCTGTTAATGTTTAGCTTATGGTAGTTGACAGATGTTAAATGCAGTCATAAACAGTAAAACATTAAATGTTTTGCCTATTCTAAACAAGATATTTTTTTTATACCTACTTACTCACAAAGGGGCAAATACACTAACCAGCGAAAATTCGCCAGTGCTGGCTTCGCGCCCATCGCAACACTTCGCCAGGCATAAATTCGCCTGGACAACGTAATTTCACGAAGATCCGAAGTTGCGCATAGGGTACACTCAGCAGTTCGAAGTTACGCTAGCATTGGCTAATTAGCATATGGCGTGCAGTTAAAGTACAATGGCCGCATATGCAGCAGCAAATACATTACACTACACAAGGCCAGGGAACTTTAATAAAATTATTTAAAATTGTTATAATGCCCTACACATGTGCCCACAGTATAGTTTAGGTGCCATATGTTAGCAAATGTAGGGGGGAAGGAGTGTACCCCAAAAAAAAAATGTACGATCTTTTTCAGTCTATCACCCTTTAAATAGGAAAAAACCCCAGCGTTTTTTTTTGAGGAACTCCTATCTACTCTATTGCACTTCGCCTGGTCTGAGGTGGCGAAGGCAAGTCTGGCGATAGAGGTAACGTTCAGTATTATCAAAAACGTAGCGACTTTGCGTAGTAACACTACCAAAAATTCACCTGGCGTTAGAGGGCAAAGTTGCGCCAGAGTCTATCTCCTTGGCGAAATTACGCCAGCTACCATTAGTAAATCAGCAAAGTGCCTAAATGACGTCACGCTGGCGAATTTTCACCAGTGTTAGCCACTTCGCCCTTAGGCCAAGTATATGCCCAAGGGCATCACTTAGTATCCACACTTTTCCATAATCCGAACAGCTGTATACAATAATATTTTACAAATTTGCCTGTCTCTGTTTTTTTAGTTGTTTTTGTTCCCGTTCCATATTGCCTGATGAAGCAGGAAATGCCTGCGAAACGCGAAATACTGTTTTGTGAATAAACTATTATTGAAAATTACCACTTTCGTTGGTGTCTGCTTGGAGGAGGTAAGTTCATTACTACCTCCTCTGAATTACCCATTGGGTTTTTAAGTGCTTTTAGCTATTTTTATCCTTTTTGGCGCCTCTGTTTTGTCTTACTACCATATTGAGTCCACCCCGAGTGGAGGGGTATCATCCCCGTTTTCTTCTTCTACAGAAGTGGGGTCAGGATAATCTCCCCACCTGCCTATACAGTGGTTGCCTATCGGTAACCCTGGTTTGTGAGTATTAACTTGTTTACTCTACCATTACTTCTTGTAAAAACATATTACACTATTGGGGCTCTTGGTGTTCCTTTTTGTCTCCTTGATCTTTATATACTTTATCTCATCACATTTCAATTATCTCTTGCTGCACATGGTAGTAGGGATTTAAAATAAGAACATAGTAGCCTAAGTTGTACTATAATTATTTAGAGGTCTATTTACTAACAATAAAATTTCTAAGCTTTTCCATGAATCACAAAAAAAACTTGTGGTTTTTCCTATTTTTCGAAAAAGTTATAAAAATGTGAGAATTATCCAGTGAAAAAAACAGTAAAAGCCTTTCATGCCAAACTTAGCCAAGAAAAAGTTGTTTAGGTACTGTAGAAATCAATAGGAGTAGCATTGTCCCTATTGGCCCATTTTGAAACCAAAAAGAATGTTATAGATTTTTGGTTTCTTTTTCTCAATGAAGTGTTCAAAAAGCTTGAATTATTAGAGCTATTCATGGTATTTGGATTTTTTTTATAATCAGAACTATTAATACATTCAATGACAATCATGGTTTTAGAGTGAGATTAGGTTTACAAAATCTCTTAAACCACTAAAATCCGATGTTTAATAAATAAGCCTCCACTTGATTTGTCTTAGTTTGTGAGCACAACTTAGGGGGTGATTTTTTAATGTTACAATTTAAATTTTTGCCACAATTTGAATTTTTGTTGCAGAAAAAGATGAATTATATTTTCAAAAACTAGAATTTTTGGTATTTATTAAGCACAAAAAAATGTAAATCTTCAGCATCTAAAAGCGTTCAAGTTCACTTACAAGTCAATGGGAGTTGTCCTAGGCATTCCAATGTTTTTTTAATTAAAGATTTTTGAGTTTTTGAGTAAACTCACTAATTCGAGTTTTTGTTTTTAATTTTTTGAACGTGTAAACTCACAAATAAAATTTTTTGAGTTTTTTCACAACTGTATACAACTGAGTTTTTTTATTTGGGTTTTTTAATAAATAAACAAACAATTTAGTTTTTATAAATTGTGAGTTTATTTGAACTATAAAAAAACTCAGAAATTAGATTTTTATAAATAAGCCACTGCATCAATCGGCACAGGAGATAGCTGTTCTCAGCTAAAGGGAAGTGCAAGGAGCGTCTCTTGCACATTTTTTGTTATTTTTCTTCTCAGGTTGGTTAATCACAGAGCGTGATTATTATTCTTTATTTAGTCCTGACCAGCAAGGAATTGTCGGAAATCTTGGTGGGACGAGCGCTGGCAATTTACTAAAAGGCGAAGAAGATAATTCGCTAGGGAAAACAATAGAAGTTTCATGCCGTTTTGCCAGACGGACAATAGCTAATTCACAAACTTATATTATTAAGTGTGAACTTTTCTTTACCTTACCCTTTTCGCCAAAGATGAAGCTACATCATCAACATTATTATGCCAGTGATATCATATCCTGTATTCCATATTTGTGGGTTGTATTCATGCTTTGGAGCAGGAGGTGGGGGGCCAGGAGAGTACAGAAAATAGTTAGGAATATAAGATCTACCATGGTCTGAACTAGGGGAGCACAGGCAGGAGGGGTACATGCAAAGCAGTCCACAAACTTTGCGTCCTAGGCACATGCCTACCCCTAGTTCTGGTCTTAATACAGTTACATTAAAGATTAAGAGCTAAGTGTCAGAGAGACAAGCAGATGGAGGTTCCTACATCATACAGCTTACAATCTAATTGGGAGGGCAAATTTCAGACGCAAATAGAAGGATATTAAGTGCTGTAGAATACAGGGTTGACACTGCAATATAAATGCCAGTTCCCAGTTCAGATGTTAGGCAAGTGCTCCAAGAGGTCAAAATAACTTTATCCAATTAAGGATGTAAGATAAACTAAATGACAAATTGTTTTAGAGAGAGAGCATTTACTCAAATCCTGTTTATATAATGTACTAGCTTTCTAACAACAACCATTAATGGCATATAAAAAGGTTGGGAACTTAAAAGATCAACTTGTAAAACCTGATATTGGCACCTTAAAGGAGAAGGAAAGCTAAGGAGGCATTTTATTGCCAATAGATTAGCTGCAATAGTGCAAGCTAGAATGCTACATTTATTCTATAGAATGTTTTACCATACCTGAGTAAAAAGCTTTAGAAGCTCTCTGTTTGTTTAGAATAGGAGCTGCAGTATTAATGTGGTGTGACATCACTTCCTGCCTGAGTCTCTCCCTGCTCTGGGCTCAGATTACAGTAGAGAAGGGAGGGGGGTGGGGAAGAGGAGCAAACAGAGCATGCTCTTGCCCAGGGCAATGAGGTTTAAGCTGAAGGCAGGAAGTCTGATACAGAAGCCCATGTGTACACAATAGAAGGAAAGAAATGCAGTGTTTCTTTTGACAGGGGACTCAGAGCAGCACTACTTTGGGGGTTTACTGGTATATTTAGATGGACCTTTCTGATAAGGCTTACTTAGTTTTAACCTTTCCTTCTCCTTTAAAACAGCATCTGACCCAACTCCTGTGTAGCCCAAAAGTTGGGAGATATGTGATTACTACACTTGTAAATTTTAATTTATAGTGTAACTATTAAATTACCCCTCTAAATTGGTAAAACCACACAAAAGGTGAAAGACTTCCATCATGCTAAACATTTAGTCAGTCAATTATGTTTCCAAGTCACTGATTCAGTAGTCAGTAGATTTGTATGCTTAAAAATTGACATGCAGTGTATACCATGTGGCCACGATGAATCAATAGGAATAATACCCTCGCAAAGTTTATTTAGACTTAATTAGGTATGACTATTCTGCATTTATGGAGTACAGAACCAAAAACAAATGCTGTCACAATTCATTGATTGATTTTACTCATTCTCCCTAACTTCTCTTTTGAAGGATTTGGATCTACAATTAACAGCCTGAGTGTCAGCGCATACATTGCCTCAGGTATAGTGCTGTATCTTACAATGGAATCAGGGGGTGTCTTAGGCACAGACAGCTCATCTGTTTTAGAAGGTACTTATTTCAATCCTATTTCTAGATGTACACTGATGTGAGTATATTCATTTATTTCAGGCCTGGACTGGAATTCAAAATAGGCCTTGGCATTTCAAGTACACCGAGGCCCAAACAGCCCAATAAATAGTAACTGTCTGTGGCACCTTATAGCAGCCCATTCGGCATTTGCCAAAACCCACAGATTGCCAGTTCAGGCCTGATTTATATGGACACTGATATAGATACGGACTTGGTGGATTTAACCCTTTAACCACCAAACACGTACGGCGTACGTGCTGGCGGTTCAGGGCTCAGGCTTCCAAGAACGTACCCCGTACGTTCTCCTGCAGCTAAGCCCTTCTCTCTGCATCTGCGGCTTTTGCCGCCTCTGCAGAGAGTCAGGGGGGAAGACAGCCCCCAGGGCAACGTGGCTGGGGGGCTGTCAAGTCGGTTCTGCAACACGATTGTCGCAGATCCGACTTCAAAGTAGCAAATGCGCAATGTGAGCGCTGCTGCTGCTGCTTTCCTTACCTGCTCCACGTCGCACACCCGCCCACTCACTTCCTGCTGCGCATTTACTCTGCTGACACGCTGCCTTGGAGTTCTCCTTCGGTTCCTGCGAGCCTCCTGCTTCAAAAACGGTCAGTGCACGTTTATTTACACACTTACCTGAACTTACACATACTTACAGTACATTTATACACTTACACACACATTTTAGTAAAGATTGGTATTTTTTATTTTAGCACACTTGGTCCCTTTTGTACACTTATTTACATGTATTTGCACAACTTTTATAAATGCACAAATATGTTTTTCTAACTTATTCATTGTACTGTTTGTTTTGCCTAAAAACATGTTATTTTGACAGCGTGACTATTGGATAATCGATTTCAGCCACTAATTACGCTGTCTGATCAATTATTTTGTTATTTCGTTGATTTACGCTATTTTTGTGGTTTTATTTCAATTTTATCCTTGCATTATTGTTCCTTATGTATCTTGAGTATAGTTTTGCTGTTTGGTGCATTGGTATAGAAAGATTTATTTTACTTTTTTTTACTTAGCCAGAATATATGCTTTCCAAAAATATATAGTTTTCGGGGGGTCTTTTTACAGTTAGGGGGTCTTACGGCACATAACGCACAGTTGGGGCTCTCTTTTCTGCTGCTTAGTTGGCTAGCGTGAAAATTCATATGCACGTTTTTCATTTTGGGTCTGTACACACCACATGCATTGGTAAATCTATGCATATTGGGCATCAAACTATTCAGTAGACCTCTGACTGGTATATTTAGGGTGATTTTTCTTTGTACGTAAAACATTGTGTGCGATAAATGCGGCAAACTGCAACAATTTTAGTTGATTTTCAGAAATGTTATAAAAACCTCTACGTTTAGAAAAGCTTTGCAGTTTGGTAGTTTGGTGTAGAACTACGTCTTTATCTTTCTTGGATTTGTCAGAATGTGTACTTTCCAGAAATATATGGTTTTGGGGGGTCTTTGCTGTTAAGAGAGTCTTGAGGCACATAATATGAAGTCAAGGGTCTATGTTCACAGAAGGCGAAGCGGCAGCGGAGAAAAATCATATGCACTATTTTCATTTGAGGTCAGCACATGCCAGCTGCCTTCATATATCAATGCTTATTGGGCATCAAACTGTTCGGTAGACCCTTGGCATCAGTATTTATGGTGTTTTACAATTGTATGTAAGAAATTGGGTGAGATAAATGCAGCCAATTGCAATATTTTTAGGCAATTTTCAGAAATGTAAAAACTGTTGCTTTTATCGCCAAATTTAGAAAAGGCTTGCGACTTGGTACTTTGGAGTACAAAGAAATGCATACCCAATTTGGATTCGAAGGAATGTGTACTTTCCGAAAATATATGGTTTTCTGGGATGAAAGTACTTTTTTCTACCTTTGCTCCTCCCCAAAACTATGTATATGTGTTAATTTTGCAGTACCTGAAATGACAGACTAAATGGGGGTCTTCATTTGGGGCCCCTATATGCCACGTGCTTGGGTACACCTATACATATTGAGCATTAAACTGTTCAGAGGACCCTAAGCTTTCATATTTGGGGTGATTTATCTTGATACCTAAAAGTATGTGGGAAATACGATGTTGCAGGGTGGAAATTTTTTGAGGTGATTTTTGGAAATGTCACCAAAATCACCAAATTTAGGAATGGTTTGCGGCTTGGTACTTTGGAGTACAAAGACATGCATACCCAATTTAGGTTTGTGGGAATGTGTACTTTACGAAAATATATGGTTTTCTGGGGTGAAGGTACTTTTTTCTTCCTTTTGCCGCCCCCCAAAACGATGTAAATGTGTTGATTTTGCAGCACCTGAAATGACAGACCATATGGGGTCTTCATTTTGGGGCCCCTATATGCCATGTGCTTAGGTACACCTATACATATTGGGCATCAAACTGTTCAGAGGACCCCAGGCTTTCATATTTGGGGTGATTTATCTTGATACTCAATAGTATGTAGGACATACAATGCGGCAGGGTGGAAGCTTTGAAGTGATTTTTGGAAATGTCACCAAAATTGCCAAATTTAGGAATGTTTTGCAGCTTGGTGCTTTGGAGTATAAAGACATGCATACCCAATTTGGATTCGGGGGAATGTGTACTTTCCGAAAATATACGGTTTTCTGGGGTGAATGTACTTTTTTATAGCTTTGCCGCCTCCCAAATCGATGTAAATGTGTTGATTTTGTAGTACCTGAAATGGCAGACCATATGGGGTGTCTTAATTTTGGGGCCCCTATATGCCACGTGCTTGGGTACACCTATACATCTTGGGCATCAAACTGTACAGGGGACCCCAGGCTTTCATATTTGGGGTGATTTATATATGTACAGTAAATGTATTGATTTTGCAGTATCTGGAATTACAGAACTGATAGCTCAAATGAGGTGTCTACATTTTAGGGCCCCTATATACCACATGCTTAGGTAAACCTATACATATTGGGCATCAAACTGTTCAGTGGACCCCAGGCTTTCATATTTTGTTTTACATTGATACCTAATGATGTGTGGGAGATATGATGCTGTAGAGTCATTTTTCAAAAAATTCACCAATTTCTATAAAACATTATAACTTTAGAAAACAATTGCAACTTGGTAGTTTGGAGTACAAAGATATATTTACCCATTTTTGATTCACCAGAATCTGTTCTTTGTAATAATGGGTAGTTTACTAGGGTGAACCTACTGTTAGCGGAATGTTTGGCCTTGAAATCAGCAGTATGCCGTTTGTGGAGCGTGCTTTGGAAATTTGGTAGTGTACTGCTTGTAGATTTTGAGCTATACAAGTGAGAAATCTCCATAAAACTATATATATTTGGTATTGCTGTGTTTTCGTATATAAAATAAATTATGTTTCTGATATATGTGATTGTTCTTTGTGAAACATGATTTTTTTCATTTTTTTAGACACTAAAGCTGGCCATAGATGTTGAGATTTTTAAAAGTTCTGATCCTCACTCATCGTGAGACCACAATTTTCTCGGAACGACCATCAACTAAAAAGACCAATTTGCCAGGAAAACAAAGGGGAGCTGCCTGCTTGGCCCTGCAAACATAGACAGAAGCACTGGGACCAATAAAGATTTTTTGACCTGCCCGATCAATTTCCTGACAGATGTCGGCCGAAAAATCGCAAGATGTATGATCGTTCGAATCCCACTAGCCGCACGATAATTTTGAAGGATTGGTCGGACTTCCCTAAAATCGGTCGTTCGGCAAGAAGAATTGTTGCGTCTATGGGGAGCTTTAGAAGCCAATATTTTTTTACAGTAGAATTACACCAAAATTCTTGCATATTTTGAAAGTTCAGGTTGTCCTGAAAAAAAACAATATTTTGTTTTCCTGGGTAAACTAAAAGACCAGCCCAGGAAAGGCCCTTAAAGTGAAAGAGTGCAAAATATCTAAAAACTGCTTGGCAGTAGATGTTCACATCTAGGACAAAATGGTTGGCAGGGAAAGGGTTAAAGCCAGTTTATTTGCATCTCCCTTAAGGACTCTTTGAATAATGGACTATGTTACGGGGCAGAATTAGCCTCCTTTGCACTACTTAGATCATTCTTGCTGTTAGACCATTTAGGCTTGACAGTGGGCCCTGTGTTAAACTAAAATGTTGCCACTACTTTGTGAGATAAGGAAATATTATCACCTGCTTTACAGCATCAGAAGTGACATTTGTGTTGTTTTTTAAAGTACAAGTTATGAAGAATTGCAAGTGAGACCTGAAACCAACCTGACCCAGCAGACTGAACTCTTGCACTAGTGTGAAAAAGCCCTGAGGCCTCATACTTTTGTTTTGCACAGGGTTCAAGTACAGTGTGTGACACATTTTACTTGCTGGCATGGTATTTTTAATAAAATGTCATATTTTCCACCTGTAACACTACCAGAATGTGGGCGTCTCTATGGAACAACCAAGTTGTTCCTTTAGCTGTATGTTGCTTTGTCTGATTTTGACAGGACCAGTGGTATAAGGTCCTAGGATACATGGAGTGTTGGCTCTGCAGTTCTCAGCCAAAGCAGATCCACTCCCTTCTGCGGCTCCGTGTAGCTAGGGTTGCCACATTTTCTGGGGGAAAAAGCAGGCTTCCTATATTTTTATGTTTTTTTTCTTATTAATAACATTGCAACAAGCATAATTTTTTACCAGCAAGGTGGCAACTCTACCCAGAGCAGTATTGACAACCACGTTATGTGGAATATTTGTTTTCCGCACCTTCTAGCAATTCAACACTGCCCATTAGAAGTCCAAAAATTATAGATGTGCGTACAACTCCATGAATTAGCAATTATTAGATACTCAAAAGAAAGGAACTACCAGAAGAGTTATTAGTGTTGTACAATCCATTAATTAATTAGTGTAAAGTTCATTGTGTTTAAAAAAATTTTTTAACAAGGGAACAAAAAGAAAAATCACTTTTTTTCTTGTGTGTCATTCATTAACACTCTAACACTCTAAAATCACTAAAATAAAATCAACCAAGTTCATTAAGTGAAAACCATTCCTTGGTGTGATTCTTAAATCAATTAGTATTAATTGTTAAAGGAAATCATTAGTAGTAAAGTGCTTATAGTGAATAAACCTGATTAAAACACAACATTTAATAGCTCTGTCAAAAAATTACGAGGGAAAATTCATAAAGTTAAAGGAAAACTATACCCCCAAAATGAACACTTAAGCAACAGATAGTTTACGTCATATTAAAGGACCAGTAACATCAAAAATTTTTACAAAAAAATTTGTTACAATACAACGAAAAAAAACATCAAGACCAATTGAAATTTAAAATAGCAAATCCTTTATTAAGATATAACTTACAGAAACTCCACTTCCTGTCTTCTACAGAAACGGCGAAAGGGCGACCATCCATCCTGTTGTGCTTGATTGCTCTTCCCTGGCAGCGTGTCGATCTCCTCCAGCTCTTCAGAAGGCCGCAGCGGTGTTATTATGCCTGTCCCCACTGTAACATAGCAGACCGCCAGCATACAAGGGTAACCCAGAACCCCCTGCCCCTGCATTATTTTAACCCTCCTGGCACTGAGAATATTCCTTCTGCCTGCTGCTGTGGGCTGCTGGGGAGATGCGCAGTCAATGTATGGATCAGTAAAGGGAGCAGCGTTTCTTCAGATCCTGCCTTCGGAAGGTGAACCAGCAGACCGGCATTTTTGTGAATGGCAGGCCCCTGCCCAATGCTGTCCAGCTCTCTCCGCAGATCCCCAAGGCGAACTGCTGCCTTAGCAATGGCTCCAATCACCTAGCAGCCTAGTTCCCTGTGCCGAGACCCTGCAGCTCCCGCCTCTCGTTTCCGGATTCCTCCAGAGCGGTTACATCAGTAACTAAAACCAGAGTAATTCCGGCACCAAAAGGAGAGCCTTGCACACAATAAGGAAGCCCGAGCGGGGCAAAAGGCTGAGGATTGTATAACCTCCGCTCTGGAGGAATCAGGAAACGAGCGGCGGGAGTCTTGGCGCTGCTAGGTGATTGGAGCCATCGCTAAGGCAGCAGTTCGCCTTGGGGATCTGCGGAGAGAGCTGGACAGCATTGCACAGGGGCCTGCCATTCACAAACATGCCGGCCTGCTGGTTCACCTTCCGAAGGCAGGATCTGAAGAAACGCTGCTCCCTTTACTGATCCATACATTGACTGTGCATCTCCCCAGCAGCCCACAGCAGCAGGCAGAAGGAATATTCTCGGTGCCAGGAGGGTTAAAATAATGCAGGGGCAGGGGGTTCTGGGTTACCCTTGTATGCTGGCGGTCTGCTATGTTACAGTGGGGACAGGCATAATAACACCGATGCGGCCTTCTGAAGAGCTGGAGGAGATCGACACGCTGTCAGTGAAGAGCCAGGGAAGAGCAATCAAGCACAACAGGATGGATGGTCGCCCTTTCTGTAGAAGACAGGAAGTGGAGTTTCTGTAAGTTATATCTTAATAAAGGATTTGCTATTTTAAATTTCAATTGGTCTTGATGTTTTTTTTCGTTGTATTGTAACAAATTTTTTTGTAAAAATTTTTGATGTTACTGGTCCTTTAAGTGCCATATTAAAGAATCTTACCAAACTGATCTATATATTTAAGTAAATCTTGCCCTTTTACATCTCTTGCCTTGAGCCACCATTTCGCGATGGTCTCTGTGCTGCCTCAGAGATCACCTGACCAGAAATACTTCAACTCTAACTGTTACAGGAAGAAGTGTTGAAGCAAAAGCCAGATCTCTGTCTGTTAATTGGCTTATGTGACCTAAGAAGTATAGTTTGTTTGATTTGTTGTGTGCACAGTGAATCCTACGATCCCAGGGGGCGGCCCTTATTTTTTAAAATGGCAATTTTCTATTTATGATTACCCAATGGCACATACTACTAGAAAAGTATACTATTATTAAAATGGTTTATTTACATGAAGCAGGGTTTTACATATGAGCTGTTTTATGCAATATCTTTTTATAGAGACCTACATTGTTTAGGGGGTATAGTTTTCCTTTAATAACATTTAAAAAAAATGATGTGTATCAGGGATTTCAGCATATATAAATATTTGTCATGCTGGTCTAGGTGGGACTAGCAGTGTCTGACTGGGACACCAGGGGTCCACCAAAAACCTTTGACCAGGGGCCCCCTCTTAGTATTATTTTTCTTCCTCTCCTCACTCAATTTCTATTCTCCTAGTCTCTTTTCTTTACATACTATACTCTATTTTCCCAGCTATTTAGCCTCTTTGTTCTCATACAAATAGGGAATGACTCTGAAATAGGCCAAATTTTTAGCAGCATGAGGTCCCACAGACACCTGGGCCCACCGGGACTTTTCCTGGTATCCCTGTGGACCAGTCCGACACAGCATGACAAATATTTTATTTATTGCTTGGTTAATGTATGCAGCTCTTACGGGCCTAACTATTTATACTTGTCTATATTCTTTCGACCTGTAGACACAGGAAATTTCTCATTTAGCTCACCAAATTAGCTGATCATGCTGGGCTATGTAGGGCAGAACATGATCTTTGTTTACACAAGCACGCTGCTGATAACAAACTCCCTCTCTAAAGTTATCTTGAACAGGCCTCACATTAGGTCTTTATCTGCTCCGACTTCTCAGCCGCCCCCTCCCTTCCAGCCCTACGTGTGAGTCAGCTCTCAGCTCGTGGCGTCTAATTTTTAGGTCCTCCCCGGATTTTTATTTTGCGTCACCATGGAACGTATCGCTTGTGTGGGGAGAGAGACGGCTCCTTCCTGTTCTGTCAGCAGCTGGAGAAGGTCCATGAAACCGTGCAGCCACACAGGTACTAGACGTTTTGTTGGTGATCTGGGGATTGTGTCACGCTGGGGGGTGGCTGGACACATGCACGGTATCTTCTGCATTCTTTCGTTGACAAAACGATTTGGCTGTTAGGCTGTCTGGTCGCCATTATTATGCACATTGATGGTGGCAATTCGTATGCCGAAACAGTTATTTACTGTATGGCTTTTCGGCCGAAGCTACTCAGGCTAAGGGGTCTCAAAATGGCGTCATTGTGCTCGTTGTTGTTGTAGGTTACGATTAAGTTTTTCTGAACCGCCACTGAGTTCAGAGGAAAAGAAAGTGAATGTGAACAGCTCAGAGGTTCTCACTCTGTCCCCTGGTTGTGCCGGCCAGCTGCCAGGAGGACTGTGTGACTTTTTCACACTAGAGGACATGAATATGGCTGAGCACTTCGCGTCCCTTTCCTGGAATTGTCGAAGTCAGGTGGTACAACTGGCTAAGAATTTAACCCTTTCACTTTTACACGCGCAGGTAGTATTTTCTACATAGATTAAAAACGGACAGCTATCATTGTACAGTACAGTAATGAACTTTGTTGTGAAAGACAAAAGACTCATGGTATTGATTTTTATACACGTACAAAGGAATAATTTGTTACATAATAATCAAACTAGGAAACTGTAGTAACAGTCCAATATTTTATATTTTAGTATAGTAAGACTGACAACCCAGAGAGCCCAATATGTTAACCAATAGGTACAGAAAGGAACTTTGTGTGTGTGTGTGTGTGTCCCACGATCTGCCTTTACATTTTGTTCCTCACTGTATCTGAATGCTTGGTTGCTGTTGTATTATTATTATTATTGCTGGTAAGGTACTGCTAACCATCCTTATTTGAGCAATCAAACATTGTCTGTGTCAAATTTCCACCTAAAAATGCCCAGAACTGTACACTGTGGGGATTGTATGATTGCACTTTTATACGAAAACTCTGTAAATTCTAAGCAGATGGCACATAGAGGTTTCAACCGTGTGTGTGTGTGTGTGTGTATATATAAAAAAAAAAAAAAAATATATATATATATATATATATATATATATATATATATAAATATATATATACATATACATACACTAGTGTCTGCATTCGCAGAAAAAGATAAAAAGTCAAAAAGATCAATGGTGCTGATTAGCTCCAACGTTTCTATACTAGAACCTTCCTCAGGGAACAGAAGATATATATATATTAGATTCCTGAAGAAGGCCCGCAGACAGGGGGCGAAACATTGAATTAACTTTTTTGTTCTTTTCACCATCATGAAATTATTATGATTATTATCTGGATGTTCGTTGTGCACCAGGATTGGGACTGTTTGGTGTTACTTGTCATTTAAATTAAAAACTGGTACTTCTTGGCCAGGTCTTGTCATATATTGAGAGTAAGTAAATTCTGTGGATTCTTTATACTTCTGTATTTGTTTCTTCTTCAGGGCTAACAAAAATGAATTTGCACCAAGATCATGAATTTAGCAGCCAAGATCCGCTTTCTAAATGTCTCGAAGCTAAAAAGGAATTGGAATCTGCTATTTCAGCAGTGCTGAAAGCGGAGCAACAAGTTAAAGAAAATGGAAGAGAGGTACTGGAAAATCTGTGAAAAGAATTTGCAACACCCGTGCAGAGTAATTCTGCAACACCAGCACTCTTGTTTGTTGTCAGCATATGACATACAGCTTGCTGCAAAATAGCATGGTGTGACACGCAGACTAGTTTATTTTAAAACAAAATGTTTTTATTATTTAAAGTTGTGTGCAGGAATGGAGCCTTTCAAAATACCTCATAACTTCTATACAGTATATAGTAGTGGTAAGTTTATGTAAACAGGGCTTAGTGAGTAATCGTAAAGCGATACTGACATCAGAAAATAACCTTTTTTATTATCTATCATAACATTGTCTTTGAATGCTTTTTATAATTTTGCCATAAAAGTATTTGCCTGATACTTTTACATTACCTTTCTTACTACCCTGTTTATTCTATGACGGGGCTGCCATATTTTTGAAACAGTAGTCCCTTAGCATAAGAAACTCTAACTGACAGGTAAAGAAGGAACAGTCAGGTTTAGGAACTTCAAGTGACAATTACTTAAAAAAGCAGAACTATGAGCGAAAAACGATCAACATGGTAACTTTACTGTAGATTAATATTTTGAAAAGAAATTTTTTTTGTGTCAGTGTCACTTTAAAGGGGTTCTGTCACGGGAAAACATGTTTTTTACAAAATGCATCGGCTAGTGTTGGTCCAAATCTGAACCGAAACCAGTTTTTTTTAAAAAACATTTTTTATATTTAATTTTCAAATCTGTCATGGGGCTAGACCAGGGGTCAGCAACCTTTACTATCAAAAGAGCCATTTTGCCCCTCTTCCACTAGAGAAAAGTAGTCTGGAGCCGCAAAATATAACACAGCTATAAACGTTTAAAAGTTTTAACCTTTTTTAATTGTAGCTGTTACAACAACAGAATACAACAAACAGAAGTGTGTATGTGTAGGCCTATTTTGAAATAAATTAAACACTGAATAGCCCTATTAAATGTTAGTGTTCTCATCGGTTTAATGTGACTTCTGTTTCTGATCCATGCTGATCTTCCCTCTCTTGTCTTGAGTGTATGACCGCGGCAAGGACCATGATGAATCATCTTGCTGCGGCTCGGTCTTGCCTGTCATTCCTGGGACGTCTATACAGCCCTCACACCTGCTGACAGCTTCTTGAGTGTGCTTACCGCGGTCGCACAGGGCTGTATAGACAACTGAGCCGCAGCAAGCAGGATGAAGAGCCACATGAGGCTCCTGAGCCGCGGGTTGCCTACCCCTGGGCTAGACATAGTGGGGGTCATTTATCAGTACTGGGCAAATTTGCCCATGGGCAGTAACTCATGGCAACCAATCAGATTGCTGCATTCATTGCAGTGCAGTGTAAACAATGTAATCTACAAATAAAAACTACACCATAAAAATCATGACTGTATCCCTTTAAGCACAAATCAATTGAGTTCAGGTCTAACTTATTACAGCTACACACAGTATATCATGAACATGATGGCCGAAAACCATTGTGCACATTCTCGTTAGGAATATGCGGTTGGTTTCTTCAATGTATTTAGAACATACCTTTTTTATTGTTGGAAAATTCCAAGCTTATTAATGGAGTTGTTCACCTTTGAGTTAACTTTTAGTATGATGTAGAGCAGTGATCCCCAACCAGTAGCTCGTGAGCAACATGTTGCTCTCCAACCCCTTGGATGTTGCTCCCAGTGTCCTCAAAGCAGGTGATTATTTTTGAATTCAAGGCTTAAAAGCAAGTTTTAATTGCACAATAAATAAGCATAGTGCCAAGTAGAGCCTCTTGTAGGCTGCCAGTCCACATAGGGCTACCAAATGGCCAATCACAGCCCTTACTCGGCACCCCAATGGGATGCCTGTGTTGCTCCCCAACTCTTTTTACATTTGAATGTGGCTCATAGGTAAAAAAAGGTTGGGGACCCCTGATGTAGAGAGTGATATTCTGAGACAATTTACAATTTGTTTAATTTAAAGAGAGTGGAATATGAATAGGAGAGGGCCTGAATAGAAATGAGTAATAAAAAGTAGCAATAACAGTACATTTGTAGCCTTACAGAGAATTTGATTTTAGTTTAGCTGATCCCCATTTGAAAGCTGGAAAGAATCCAAATAAAAAGACAAATAATTCAAAAACTATAAAAAAAAAAAAAATGTTGAAAACCATTTGAAAAGTTGCTTAGAATTGGACATTCTATAACAAACTGGAAGAGAACGTAAAGAGCCAACCCTTTTAATATTTTCTGTTTACAGGAAAAAAAGAAAATGCTAAAGAATAATTGATGAAACATTCTGGGAAATGTAAAACCTTAATTCGGTGTCTAATATGTGATAACACATAAGTAATTCACCCAGTATCTTATTCTAATTGCAGTTCACTTATATGGGCCCTAGAGAGGGGGCAAACCAACAGGAAGGGTGGAACCTCTGGCTAATAGTGGTTGTATTAAATGCCTGAGAAGCAATTTTCTCAGTAGCTTGTACAATTTTCTTTTGTAGCGTATATATTGTCAGCTGGGGATATTTAAATTCTTTATGGAAATTCCAGGCAATTTCAAGTTGTACAGAGCTTGTTTGCTTATGTTTATATAAACAAAACATTGCACTAGTTGTAGCTTGTACATTCTTTACATCATACAATCTGTTATTTTTTTATTTCTGTAGTAAATGCCTAAATATTTGTATTTTTCTCTTACTTTTTAGGTGAAGTCTCAAGTTCAGTCATACATTAGCCGCCACTTGGAGTGTCTCCGAAGTCGGGAAGTATGGCTCTTAGAGCAAGCAGACCTTATTCAACAGCTAAAGGAAGAGACATTGCAGCAGCAATCTCAGCAACTTTACTGGGTAAAATCTTCTTACTCTAACATCCTTAAATGGATTAATGAATGTGTGCACTGTTTTGAGAGTAAGGGACAAATGTTAAGCAAGATTAAGGAACATAAATGTGAGTGTATAGATTTTAATATTTAATAATCTTAATTTGAAATATTTTATACAACAGCGTGTTTCTAAGTATATTTGCTTGTTATAGAATATATTCCAGTAGTATTCTATAGTAATATTTTTCTTATTAAAGACAAATCATCCACAAAATGCACACAGCATTGTTTAGTGGAGCAGTGCAAGGCCGTCAAGTGAGATCTGCTCACCCATGTGCTGGGTGAAATTAGGCTGTATATACAATGGGCCTACAGAAATTCATCATCTTAGGACAGTGCATTTAACAGGATTTTCAAAACAGATAGATATCTCATTAATTTTTGACCAGCGCTTGGTCCAACTGATACATGAACCAATAAGTGTATAACTTGTTCTGGTTGAGTTATATCTGTATAAATAGCCTAGTACATAATTTACCAGTTTTGATGGTATTTGGCAGAATTGTGAAGTATATAAAATCCCTTTCCTCACTTAAAATTACTTCAGAGCTTCTCATTTCTTCTCTCTGGTTTTTAAATTTGTTAATATTACACTAACAGACTTCTCATCTTACTAACCTGTGTTGGGCTCCAGCACGGCTTGAATTGAAAAGCTTTGTAAGTGACAGTGTGCTTGAGGATGGGAAAGTGCTCTGACTGGAGGACAAATTAACCCGTGCCTCAGCCTATGAACTTTACCCTGACACCACAGAGCGAAGTAAGCAGGAAGTTGCTCAACTTCAAGCCATGCCAGAGACTGACACAGGTTAGTAAGGGGCGATGGTTTATGTAAGCATAGTGACATGTACCTGTTAAAATTGAAACATGTCACTTTCACTTGAAATGTCAAGAAGAATCCACATCACTCTTTTCAGTTAGGAGTATTCACCCAAACCAACACAATTCTTTCATATAGTTTTAACTTAAAATTCCCACATGTCTGAAGATATATATTAACCAAAGTTTTTCAGGCAGATTAATTTTTGTTTGACTATATTTACAGTTGCTGGGACAATTCAATTGCTTGATTCACCAGCTGGAAACTCCTCACAGCACTGATCTAGTCCATCAGATTTCAGTTTGCTTGGAAAGGTAAATGCAAATATATTTGGTTTAACAAATGTTTACCTCTGTCCTAAATTTTACAAGCTACATTGTTTACTGTGATGCAAACACATTTTGTATCTAGAAGTAGTTCTGCTGCATGTTATCCTGTGGCTTTAACCTTCAAAGTTTTACCATTGGCTAATATATTGCAAAAGCGGGTTTTGTGTTAATGATTCATAGTGTCACTGGTCCTTTTTGTTGCTAAAACAAGTTTAGTCTCAAAATATGACCAAGCTTTTGTATGTGGTTTTATTCTGTGACTACAGGTTAGGTAACCTTGCTCTCAAACCGGAAGAGTCTTCCACTCTATACTTTGAAGCAGATGTTCCCTTTCTTCGACAAGCAATTGCAACATTTGGATCCATTAAAACTTTGGTAAAGATTATTATATTTAAAATTATTAATCTTTGTGGGTATGGAGTCCTTTTCCCTGCAAATGTCATTAATGCTACGTTTTTATATTACCATTTTCCTAGAGTTCCAGTGAAGAAAAGCAAGTTCTTTCCACTGCTGTGCCATGCCCCTATGTGAGTCAAAATCCGTGGCTCCTAAATAACTGTTTTGTTCCAGCAGCTGAACAGGTAAACCATGCTAACCCAGATCAGTATTCCATTCATATTTGTACCCAATGCTATGTGAAAAAGTTTTTAAAGGTATACTGTCATGGGAAAAAAATGTTTTTTCAAAATGAATCCGTTAATAGTGCTGCTCCAGCAGAATTCTGCACTGAAATCCATTTCTCAAAAGAGCAAACAGATTTTTTTATATTCAATTGTGAAATCTGACATGGGGCTAGACATGTTGTCAATTTCCCAGCTGCCCCAAGTCATGTGACTTGTGCTCTGATAAACTTCAATCACTCTTTACTGCTGTACTGCAAGTTGGAGTGATATCACCCCCCTCCCTTTTCCCCCCCAGCAGCCAAACAAAAGAACAATGGGAAGGTAACCAGATAGCAGCTCCCTAACACAAGATAACAGCTGCCTGGTAGATCTAAGAACAACACTCAATAGTAAAAACCCATGTCTCACTGAGACACATTCAGTTACATTGAGAAGGAAAAACAGCAGCCTGCCAGAAAGCATTTCTCTCCTAAAGTGCAGGCACAAGTCATATGACCAGGGGCAGCTGGGAAATTGACAAAATGTCTAGCCCCATGTCAGATTTCAAAATTGAATATAAAAAAATCTGTTTGCTCTTTTGAGAAATGGATTTCAGTGCAGAATTCTGCTGCAGTAGCACTATTAACTGATGCGTTTTCAAAAAAACATGTTTTCCGATGACAGGATCCCTTTAAATACTATGCGAAAAAGCTTTTTACGCAAATAATAGTTCGTTTTTGGATGGAGGAAGCTTTATTAAAGTGTGCTTGTGTGTTAATATCTATAACAGTCTGTACCACAGAACTTCTAGATCTACTGCCGAGGTGAACATGCAATATACAAATGACAGCAGCACTAATTGGTTCGAAGACTTCTTATAAAACCTTGGCAAATAGAAACTATATACAGATATGGGATCCGTTATCCAGAAAGCTCAGAATTATGAAAAGGCTGTCTCCCATAGATTCCATTTTATCCAAATCCAAATTTTTTTAAATTATTTCCTTTTTCTCTGTAATAATAAAACTGTACCTTGTACTTGATCCAAACTGAGATATAGCTAATCCTTGTTAGAAGCAGAACCAACCTATTTGGTTTATTTAATGTTTATAATTTTCTAGTAGACTTAAAGCATGAAGATCCCAATTACGGAAGAAGATCAGTTATCTGGAAAACCCCAGGTCTCGAGCATTCTGGATAACAGGTCCCATACCTGTATAAACATATTCCACTAAAACAAATAATTGCAGGGTTCAGTGTAAACCATATATTCACATGAAGTTTGCTGATCCTAAAATTTTATGATCAGCAAACTTCATGTGAATATAGGGTATGAAATATTGAGCACTCTTGGCACTGTCAGGCATTACTACCTCATTACTAATGTTTAGCATCAAATAATTTTAATATTCATGGTTCTTTCAGGCAATATCATCCAGGAAATTGAACAATGTCTAAAATGATTCTAAGTCATATTAACCAGATCTTAAGGTTAGAAAAGGAGACACAAATAGAGAAAGGCTAGCTATCTAGATTGATAGCATGAAAAAATGTTGTGTTAAAGCAACAAATTATGTAGACTGTTGTAATATTTTTGCATAGAGACGTGTTCAGTGGCTAAGATACCCTTTACACAAGAACAAATTGCATAGTCCTTTCAAACATTGCAATTAAAAGTAACCATGTTAGTGTACTCTATAATTCAAAAAGTACAAAAATATGATCTTTGAACTAAAGATCCATTTGCATTCCGCTTGTAGTAGTCATTGGGACCTGTCACCTCCTCTAGGAAAAAGTGTACATGGGTCAGCAATCATACATTTAAGGACTAAAAGTGGGTGGCCCTTTTTCCATAAAAGTCTGGTAGTTCGTTATCCAATTTTGTAGCTCAGCCTAGCATTAGGATTTGAGACTTAACAGAATTCTTATGAGAGCCAAAAGTAGCTGTGTTTCTGTAAAATACAAGACCTGGCAATATGCATTCTTTGTTGTTGTAGCGACCTTTATCTGGAATGTGGAATACCCCGCTCTCTGATTGGCTGCAGCAAAAGAAACCAACTTCTGTCTCTCAATGCTACACTCCATACATTCCAAGCCTTTGCACCCAGGATTGGCTTTTGAAAAACCACGTTGCTGAGCCAAATGAGGTACATATTACATTGTTCGTTAAAGTTGTTGTCTAAATGTTTATGGATGTAATATGCAATTACACAGTGTAGACAGGTGTAATCAAGCCAGCATACCATAGCATAAATCAGTTATATTCCAAGGTTTCCTGCTGCAAATACATTATGCATGTTGCCAACATTTGCATCCATTTGAAAGATCGGTTGTGTGGTGTGGTTTGATGATTAGATATTAGACTGTAAGCACATGTAGAATGATGTCTGACTTTACTTCCAGTGGTGCTACTGAAAGGGAATGTAGACTATACATGTCTTTGAGAGCTCTCACCCACTCAGTTGGCTTTAAATATAATCTGTACGCTAATGATATCCAAATATATTTAGAAAACCCATTTACAGTGATCCTGGAGAAAGCCCCTTGTCTAGGCCCTCCTGCAGAAATTGTAGTAGTTGATGGATCTTAAAGACAGGAAATGAGAGTTTTTGGTGGTTGCACCAGTCCCTATATCAACACCATACTCTGTAATACGTTCTAGAAGATACTGGTTTTCTTGCTGCAATCATGGTTCGGATGACTGAGTCAGAAAATCCTTTGTTTTTAAGCACTAGGGTTTCAACAGCCATGCCGTCACATTTAGCATCCCTGGATTGGGGTGAAGAATAGTCCTTTGCAGTAAGACATCTGGTCGTGTGGGTAGAGTCCATTGGTTGCCTCTGGCTAGGTTGATCAGCTCTGAGAACTACACTCTGCGTGGCCACCTTGGTGCTATGAGGATTACTGTGCACCGTTCTCGTTCTCAAATCTTTCTTAACACCCTTGGTAGGAGAGGTATCGGTGGGAACCCTAGTTGGAATTTCCAGGGTGTTGTGAGTGCGTCGGCTGCCAGGGCAAGAGAGTCTCTGTAACGAGCCATGAACTGTGGAACTTGTCTGTTTGAACATCAAGTATATTTCCGGCACGCCCCACCGTTCGTTGATCGCTAGAAAGACGTCCTTGTGTAGTGACCACTCTCTGGGTCTAGAGTCTGTCGACTGAGGAAGTCGGCCTGCCAGTTTTCTGGACCTGGAATGTATACTGCTGATAAGCTAGTGTTGTTCTTCTCTGCCCAGGATAGGATGTGTCCTACTTCCTGAAGGGCTTGACAACTGCAAGTGCCCCCTTGATGATTGAGGTAAGCCACTGTGGTGGTATTGTTGGACTGTACTCAAACATGTAATAGGGCTAGCTCACCGCCCTCTGCTCCAATATATTTATGTGGAGACTAGTTTCTTTTGACGACCAAAGTCCTTGAGTGTCTGGGACTGCCAAACTGCTCCCCAGCCTTTGAGCCTGGCGCCTGTGGTGAGAATTATCCATTGTGGTTCCGCGAGGGACCGGCCCTTGGAAAGATTTAAGGGGCGGAGACACCACGTTAAGGATACTCTTGTTTGTGGAGAGAGTATTATTCGCTGGGACAGGTTGCTGCTTTTCCATTGTGAAAAAATGTTTCATTGCAGCTCCCTGAGGTGGTATTGAGCAAAATGAACGGCCTCCATGGACAACACCATGGATCCTAGACTCTTCATGGCAAATCGTACTGATATGCGTTTCTCGCTCAGAATTTGTCTTATCAAGCTTTGAATGTTGGTTATCCTGTCTTGAGGCAGGAATACTCTCTGTAGAGTTGTATCGAATATCATGCCTAGAAATGTGAGGCGTGGGCTCGGAGTGAGGTTGGATTTCTTTTTGTTGATGATCCAACCCAGACTGTCCAGGGTGTGCAGTGTCTGAGACAGTGTGGTCTGGGATTCTTGTCTGGACGGTGCAGAAGGATATCCTTAGAATCGTCACTGCTGCGGTCATCACCTTCGTGAAAACTCGGTGCAGACGTCAAGCTGAACGGAAGGGCAACAAATTGGAAGTGCTGATTGCCAAAGGCAATTCTTAATACATTTCTGATGGTGATGGAAAATAGGAATGTGTAAGTACGCATCCCGAATGTCTAGAGAGGCTAGTAATTCGTTGGGTTTCATCCCTGCGATGACGGATCTCAGAGATTCCATTTTGAATTTTACCGGTCGAATGAATGTATTGAGCTGTTTTGAGTCCAAAACTGGTCGATAGGTTCTGTCCTTCTTTGGTATTATGAACAGGTTGGAATAGAACCCTCAAAATCTTTCTTTTTGTGGTACAGGGGTGATCACTCTCTTTTAGGAGGTTGGTGACTACTGTGAAAAAAGGCCTTCTTCTTCTTCTAAAGTTCGACTGGAACACTGGACATGAAGAATCTGGGAGGAGGGGTGGATGTGAACTCCAGATGATACCCCTGTGATACAATCTTGTGCACCCAGCAGTCTTGTGTGTTTTTTTTAGCCAAACTTCCTGAAAAAGAGCCAATCTGCCCCCGACTGACGACTGTGAGGGGGGATTGTTGTGGTAGTCATGCCGAGGAGGACTTGTAGGTAGACTTGGTCTGATTACGTCTGGTCTGCCAGTTGGATCTGAACTTTCCTTGAAAACAGGGTTTAGAATTTGAGGAATGTGTGGAATAGTCTCTGGAACTTGCCCCCTCGTTTGTGGGGGAGGGAGGGGCGAAAAAAGCGTCCCCTTCAGAAAGTAGGCTTTGGTTTTGATTGCGGTAAAAGGGTACTTTTTCCCCCCTGTTGCTTGGCTGATTATTTTATCTGGACCAAAAAGAAGTTTTCCTTTTAAGGGAATGGTTGTAAGTGATTTTTTTTGATGAAAGGTCTGCTACCGCCAAGGCTGAGGTGCATCCAATAATTTGAACTGCATCTAATGTTGCCTCCCCCAAGTAGTCTGCTACTTCCTTAATCTGCGAGGCAGTGTTTAGTAGTTCGTGTCTGGGCTTGCCAGCTGCAATGTCATCCATCAATGAGTTTGACCATGACTGGAGTGCTCTGCTAACCCATGCTGTAGCGAGAAAAGGGCGCACGGTTTCTCCTGCCGCTGTGAATACGGACCTAAGGAGGCCTTCCAGTTTTTTGTCCATAGAGTCCTTAAAAGAGGAGATATCTGGAACTGAAAGTGTGGTGTTCTTTGAGAGAAGGAAACTGGAGCGTCCACTGATGGACGGATAGCCCATTTGTCTGTGCTTTCCTTGGGAAAGGCATATAGTCGCTGAAAACGACGACTAGCTTGAAACCTCTTCGCTGGATGGTCCCATTCTGCTTGAATAATGTCATCCAGTTTTGGATGTGAAGGAAAATGGGCACTGACTTTTTGTGTCTTTTGAATAGAGATTGAGTGGCCTCTGCAGTAGAATCGTGTTCTTTTGAGGTTGATACATTTTAGTACTGCGAATATCAATTTATCTAGTGACTGATGAAGATTTTGGCAAATCTTCTTCCTCCTCCGCTTGATTGGAGTTAACCTCTCCTTCGCTGAGTGATTGGTTATCCTCAAGGGTAGTGTTAGAAATCGTTTCGTCCTCACTGAATTCCTCTGGCAGTAGTTGCTTGTGTGACTTTGGATCTATGGTACCTTGTCAAGCAGCTTATCAAGGCAGGCTGCTAATTTTGGAATGCCTGAAGATAAGTGCAGGGCCCAATCAGGTGGATAGAGGAAGACCTGCTATTTTCCCCCTAGGTGGAATACTTCAGTCGCTCGTCCGGGTCTTAGCACCACAGTCTCTGAGACCAAAACCAGACTCGAAGAAGCACAAGAAGTCTAGTGGTGCGTAGCCGCGGTCTCTGCTGTATCGTGGAAAAATGTCTTCCGCCGGCAGATGCCGTCAGCTGTATTGGCGCCAACTTGAGGGGAGGAACTATGCACGCATGAGAGAACTTCGATTCCCTTGTGTTCCCCAGTGGAATGCATGGATACGCTTGCGTTGGCTCTAGTTAGAACAAAAGGGCCGGTACAGAGCAGAATACTCCGGAATCAGAGTGAGGGACCCAGGGAGAAACAAACGGCTGGCAGAGGAGTACAAATTGGGAAAGGCTTTGAGGGTAATAGAACAGACCCGCAGCCATTTAGTTACCATACCAGGGTAGGCGCTGGCGATACTCACTGTTAGTGTTGCGTATTCGGGGGTTCGCTTGCACTGAATAGCAGGGCTCATTTAGTATAGAGAGACCCTACAAGCTGTGCGGCTTGCTCTCAATGGGAGTCTTATTAGCCTTCGTGCAGCTATCCCACGCAGGAGGCAGCCCTTCTGTAAAGACTTCCTTGTTTTGAGTGCTCTGAGGCAGCCCCTGTTTGCCTAGACTAAGGCCTGGCAGTCACCGGTTTCATAATTGATACCTGAATTTTTTGTCTTTCTTGATGAAGACGGAATGATAGACGTCCTGTCTCCTTGAGGACACTAGAAAAACTGAAGTCCTCTAAAGTCCCTATTGGGAGTATAGCATGAGGGAGGAGGAGTCGGCTTTTTACTCTAGTGTCCTGCCATCTAGCGGTAGATGCTATACCCCAAGGTCCCTGTGTCCCATAGACACCTGCAAGAGAAATACTATTATCTGGCCTCCCTAACTTGCACCTCTCTCTCCACTACAGTTTGTATTACATTCTGCTGCTAGAATTCTCTTCCTCTCATTAAAGATAGTTCAGGCCCCTCCACTGCTAGAAATCCTTATTGTGGCTTCCCATAAAGCAAACAATAAATTATAAACTCCTTCTCCTAACTCTCAAAGCCCATAATTTTTCTGCACCTCATTATATCTCTTCTTGTGTCTTCATAAATTCCTGGCTGCCTCCTCTACTACCGCTGCTGATCATGCCTTAGACCTTTGTGTCTTGCTGCTTCTTGCATTTGGAATGCCATCCCTGAATTCCTTTGAAGAATATCATCCCTCAGTCTCTTCAAAAATAAACTTATGGACTACCCCTTGGAGAACTCGCATAACATTTGACCCAGTTCTGGCACTTATAGAGCAGGGATAACCACTGTAAAATGCAGCACTTAACTTCCTTCCATTTGTGTCTCTTAGTTAGTCAGCCACTTAAATTGTAAGCTCTATGGAGAAGGGACTTCCTTCCTCATGTCTTTTTATCACTTAACAATCTTTAATGTAACTGCTTTTTTTTTTTTTGTATTGATTTTTGTAGTGAACCTTTCTTGTTCTATTACTTCATTGTTCTGCTTTACATGAGTAGCGCTATATAAATACTATATGTATTTACATATAAATACTTATATAGTCGCGCTATATATGTACGTATACATAACTGTTTTATTATTAAACTGTATATAGTGTGAAATCCATATAGGATAACATCAGTGTGTATATTGGGCTAATGCTTGTCTGTATAACTTATAGGAGTTGAGCAAACCTAACATGGAGGAAATCTGGGGTCAGCTGGGAGAACTGAACAACTGGTTGCTGCAGTCTCAGCAGAAGGAGAATTTGGAATGCAAGAGCTCCAGCTCTCAATTCTCCATAGAAAAGCTTGAAGATAAAGATGCAGAGAGTCAAGATCTAGAAGATATGGATTTGTCTGATTGGTTGATATCTCCTGAAGTAACTGAAGATCCAACAGATGTGGCTGTTTTTAAAGCGTTTGATGAGGACTACAAAATAAATGACTGGCTACTAAAAGTTGAAGCATGTGGTAATTGTTGTGGCCGTCAGACTTCTGCACTAGAGATTGAAAACCTTGGGAAACTTAAGTGCCTCAATGACCAAATTGGAGGAAAGAACAATGTTAGCTCCAGCAATGATATATGGCTTTTGCAATCCTCACAACCAGTGTTTAAACCACAAGATGTCTGTAAAGCAAATGAGCAATGTTCTACCTTTGCAGAGTGTGTGTGTGATGAAAGCTGTGAGAAAGAAGCTCTTCGCAAATGGCTTTGGAAAAGGGAAGGAAAAGACAAGAATGGAGTACTGCAGAAACAAAGGCAAAATCTTAAAAATCGTGAACCTGAAAAGGCAGAACCTTCCATTAGCATGTGGCTTCATCCCTGCAGAAGAGATGCACAAAGCAGTACCCAGAAGACACAAGAGTGTGATCCCTCTGTTAAGCATATGATGGATTTGGTTGAAACTCCTTTGAGCAAATGGATGGCAAAGTCTAATCTAACAGAAGAAAAAGCAAGCAAGGAAACCACACAAAGTAAATGCAGTCCCCAAGCAGAAACTCTATCTCCATTCCATCTGCCTCTGAATGCTGCTAATTGGGTGTTGCCCTTAAAGACTGTTGATAAGTTGGAAAAGTCTGAACAGTCTGCAATAGAGGATAAGTGGTTGCTACGTAAAAAGGCACATGTAAGTTTCTGATACGGACTTTTAACTTAATTATCTGTGCACATTGGGGGGGGGGGTTTAAATGGATGACTTGTGCACAGTGCTGTAAATTCTCTCCTCATATCTTAATAGGGTTGAAGCTATTATGTTGATTTTGCTGATAATTCATGCTTGGTAAAGTGTACTTAATACTTATTTTAATAAAGTCAAAAGGTTAACTGGTGCTAACAGAAATAATATATAAAAGTTGCAGAAGATACTATTGCACTCTAGGGACTTTAGCAGATAAAATGAACTTTATTTAGATTGACGTTTCAACCCTCACTGGGGTCTTTATCAAGATAAAAAACATAAGTCAAGACAGCATATTTATAATCTCATTGGTACACTAGACAAGTACTATCAAAGTGTCCAACATTGAACCAGAAAGTCCCATGTACCGTGTGTAGATACTAGCAAACACTGCCACCTAAAGGTGAAACACAAAAATGACCAAAATAAAGGAGTAGAAATATTTTTTAGTAAAAAGACACTTTTTTAGTTACAAAGTTTGTACAAAGTATGCATAAGCTGATGCACCCTGTCAAGGCAGTGTCCATGCGTCAGTCTTAACTAAGTGAAAAAGGGAGTATTCCCTTTAGGGGGAGAAAGACCATGCCTGCTTTTCTCTTTATTTGGCATGATCTCTTCCAAATAAACCATTAGACAGTGGTTGGTAGAGCAGGCATTGAGGAGAGAGCCACCTCCCCATAATACAGAAACAATATGCCAGTGCTGTCAGTGTTCCCTAAAATTTGTCTTCTTGTGGACTTTGCTGTAGTCATTGCTTAATGTTTCAAGTAAAGTTTTTAAGAATCTTCTACATATACCCTTTCAGCATTTAAATGCATTTTGTTCCTATAGGACTATTATGGACTTCCTAGTGTTTGTGACCTGTTTGCTTGCATGAAGCTAGCAGCTGACAAAGAGAAGTGGCTATACCAGTCTCCCTTGCAGGTAAAGTTATAAAGAACACGACTTCTCTCTAAATCTAGTTAATCTACAATAAATAAAATACACATTATTCAGAAAGGATTATGCTGTTATCCATATAAAGGTATGGAATCCATTATCTGGAAAGCCCTTATCCAAAAAGCTCTGAATTACTAAAAGGTCATCTCCCATAGACTTTATTTTAATCACATAAATCAAAAAATGTTAAATTATTTCCTTTTTTCTTTTTAATGATAAAACATTATATTGTACTTAATTACCAACTAAGATATAATCAGTCCTTATTGCAGGCAAAACAATTCTATTGAGATTAACTAATGTTGCAATGATTTTTTTTAGTTTAATTAATCTGGAAAACCCCAGGTCCTGATCATACTGGATTACAGGTCCTATACCTTTATGTACACTTTGATAGAACCTGAGCTAAATGGCTATTCAGCTCGGGGAAGACTCCAGTCCATATTTAATTTCAACAATACTTTGCATTAAGTGATGGGGCCAAAATTAAAGGTTCTTAAATCTGCCCCATTTCTTAAGTGAATATTTGTTCACTTTTTTTTATCTGCATGGAGTGTTTTCCTGAATACGTAATATCAAAAACAGAGTTGTGTGCCTCTAGCCTGTAGACAATGTTGTTAAACATCTATCCTGGTTTTGTGTAGACATGCATGTCTAAGCTATGATGAACTTCACTTTTTTATTGTATTTTTAGGTCAAAGGCACAATAGTGTATTGCCCGCTTCTCTCCACCTATCTGATGACTATCAATGAGGCAGAGAGAAGCAGATCCGCTGAAGTCAGTGCCTGCATGTAAAAGTACAGTTTCTGCCTGTTTAGCAACACAGAGTTGAACGAAGCAGAGATAAGCTTCAACATGCCTGCTTTTGGTTTTTTTCAGGCTGATCTCCTCTCTGCTCTGTATAGCTGCACACATAGGTGTAAAACTGTACTTTTAAATGCAGATACAGGAAGTGTTGATTTTAGTGCATCTACTTCTCTCCACCTCATTAATATTCACCAGGAGGAGAGAAATACACACACACACACACACACACACACACAAAACTTAGTCGGATAATTTTCCTTTTTTCTAATTTTGCACTGTATGGAAAATGGCCTTGCCATATTTAACAGATTTCTGAATTACAGGTTTCCCAATAATACATGCTGTGCATGTATTACAAAAAAAAGCATGACACATTTTTTCCTCTCTATTTGCAGATGTGACTTGCCTTGTGAATCCTAGACCCCCAGCTGACATTATTCTGACATTATTGTTGATGACGCACAATCATCGATCTTCGTGGCAAATCCTTTTTCACCATGCTTGTTTTTGCCTTTAAGATTGTGTACTATTGGCATGTAGAAAAAAAAAGTGAAGTCTGAGGTGAAGCAAATCCCTTAACAGACTGAACTATTTACTACTGAGTAAGTAACATAAGGAAAACTGTCAGACACTTCAGCACTTTCTAGTTTTAAATTCGGAATTTGACACAGTTCCCTTTATATAGCAGATCATTATGTTCTGTTGTCAATTGGCTTTGGCATTTACTGTTATAGATTTAAATATCGGCTATCCGTCTGCTCACTTTAACATTTAATTGAATTAGAGCATGGTGATAAGATATTTTATTTGGTCAAACTATTGCCAATAAATTGCTAATATTTTAACATTTCCATGGCAATTTGTTTATTTTCATGGACCTCATCTCCAATTGGCATTTTTTAAATCAAAATTACACTTCTTAATACATTATTTCTGCCGGTATAGTTTAAAATTGCTCCGTTATGCATACTTGTGGCTTTCATTTTTAGAACTTTATTTAGATTTATTGGTAGGCATATAAGCCTTTTATCTCCATAACCTTAATCATTTTTATTTGTCTGCTCATAAATTCAACCATTTGATTTTTCTTTTGCTTAAAAGGGTAAATTAATTTGTACTGTTTTAGTTTCCTTTTTAAAATATTAACTAATCTAACAAATCTGACTGAGCTAATACTTCAAATGCAGCAGTATGCACTCTCCACAACCCAACGATGTCTCAGCTGTGGAAGCTGCTGAACTTCCTTTTTATAAGACAGGAAGTGTTTTAAAACAGCCATATAATACCATTAAAATGTTATAGTTGAGAAATGGCTATACTAGCCTTATTACTCAACCTATTGCGTATTATGATTACCTGCTGTTGTGTGCTGAAAATCCATTTTCTATGAAACTTGATCAGCATAACCAGTAGGGTGAGACTGTGATGGTGTATGGTTACAGCAAGATATAAAGCTCTATGGATTCTGGACATTGGTCTGGAATGATTGATGGTAATTTCTCTCAATATAAAGGCAAATCTCTGCTTTTGGAACATACTTTGTCTGATATTTTTCCTTGATTTGATTGATCAGCTTAGCCTCAATGAAGACTTCTCACACTCTTTCACTTTGTTTAGCATTTTGCACAGAATAATGAGAACATGGCAATTTCTACAAATGGGTTAATTTGAAGCTTGCCTTAAGGATCTTTTTAATACATAAAATCATTGTTATAGATACCTTTCAGCTTAGAAGAATGGGGGGGGGTCTACCATTCACATGGTATGGTTTTTATAAAAGTGATTCCACACCAACTCATCTGTTGCAAAAGTCAGAATCACATCTTTGTTTTGCAGTTCTATGGAGTAGTTTAGGCTGCAGCTTTAAACCAGAGAAAAGTAGCACAGCAACCAGTAATTAGTAAACCTTTGTTGAAATGGTAGACCACTTGTTTTAAAGAGCTGAAAGATTACTATAACATAAGATTTCCAAAAAAAAAATTTGATTAGAAGGTATACAACCCCTTTAATCATGTTAACCCTGTTTGTGCCATACTGCTTCGCTCTGTATTACTAATAATTATATTGCATGGTCTAGATCGAAGATGAGACTAGAATCTATGGTGCTGGCATCGAAGTACAGTCTGGCTAACACTATTGATTCTACAATCCTTTATCTTGGGTATATTGTATCTTGTCCCTGCAATAGATTGTGCTTTTCTGTTCTGTATGGAGAATGCCTTAGCTGAGTCAAGCAGTGTTAAACCTGCTGGATACATTTATAAATTACAATGGGCAGAGGAGCTAGATCCCTATAAATTTTTTTTATTTATGGGAAATAATGCAATTTAAGTTTTTCTGGAATACATGTAGCCAAGTTGCTTTAGAATTTTTTTTTAATGTTTAGGCTTTGAATCTAAATTTCGGTGCCCATTTTGCTAATGGGGAGTTCACCTTTGACCTAGTCTTTGCAGCTTTTGTAGTTGATCTCCATTGTTTTTGTATGGCATATAAATCATTAGGAATTCCACTCATCCTATTTTTAGTCTGCAACTAAATATGCTACATAATTAGGATTTGCGGTAGACTGTTTAAATAAAGACTGGTTGCAAATTGTGGGCCTCCTATATTGACAGGGTATAATTTGCATCAAAGTAAAATTCTTTATTGTTTGAACATATAACAATATTAATGTTTAACCTCATTACAGTAAACCCTGTGCTTTTATCAGATATGCTAATTCATACAAATAAGTAAGCTAGTACATTTAACTTCATATGTAATTTTCCATTAAAGAGTTACAACAATACAGCTTTCTGGTGGTTTTTATTTTGAAAGTCTGTGTCCAGATTTTGATGAACAACATGCCCATTCATCACATTACTTAATGGGAGTGTATTTCTCTGTTGTCTCAGGGGGGACACAGGAACTATTGGGGTTAAACTGCACCCTCTAGGAGACAGGACACTTAGAACTAAATAAGAGGGGGCGTGTCTGGGACCCCGGTTTAACCCCACACTGCCAATAATCCCTCAGTTTTTAAGTGTCCTGCTTACTAGGATGAGGGACAACCATCCTCCTAGACGCAAATGAAGTCGGTTGCGCTGTGGTAACGTTATTAGGTGAGCGATGTCTGTACCTGTTTTTTTTCCTGCTAGGACCTTATGTAAAGAGAGTAAGTGCTGAAAGTGGTAGCTCCCTTCCCTGTGAGGCGGCAGAAAGGCTAGATACTGCATGGTGGGGGGGGGGGGGGGGGAGACAGGCAGGCACTGTTATCTAGAGGTTTCCTTCCCGTTCAGCCAGTCTGTTCGTGCCCTGAGAATAGTTCTGCTTCCCTGTATGTCTAGGCTGGTGCAGACCTCTGTGTAGGGGGAACAGCACCCCTAGGGAAAGTTGGAGCTTGCCTGCAGTCCTCCATAAAGCGGTAAGGCAGACGGGCAATCTATTTACTTAGCTGGTGGTGGAGTCTTTTCAGCTCTCTGGCTCCAGGGTGGCATGACCCCAACTGTAGTATAGATAATTTGCTCGAGCCACGGAGGTCACTAAAAGATAAACTGAATGTATAATTACTTTAACTCTATATCAGATAAGAATAAGTTTCACATACAGGCTCGAGAAGCGCTAATAACTATAATACCTAAACAGGATAAAGACCCGCAGTTATGTTCAAGCTACAGGCCCATATCTTTAATAAATATTGATATGGAATTATATGCTCAGATATTGGGGAAGAGAATGAAACAATACCTACCTTCTCTAATACATTCCGACCAAGCAGGATTCGTACCTAAAAGGGAAGCAAAAGACAATATAACAAAAACAATATCGGTAATTCAATATGCAAAAAAAACATACTCCATTATGCTTGCTTACGACAGACGCAGAAAAAGCGTTTGACAGAATTTCATGGACATTTCTAGAAAAAACTTTGATAAATTTTGGATTTAGAGAACAATTTAGAAATAGAATATTGGCACTATATGATAAACCGTCTGCCAAAATAAAAGTAAATGGTATTCTTTCACGGAGGGTCCAGATATATAATGGTGCAAGACAGGGATGCCCTTTATCACCTCTCTTGTTCCTTTTAGTGATGGAGGTCCTCTTAACACATATCTGGAATAATAGGGATATATCGGGTCTTCAGATTAAGAGGCAAGAATATAAGAGTGCAGCTTTTGCAGATGATCTCTTGTTGTATATAACGAAGCCATTAGTAACAATACCAAATGTGCTTAATTTGTTTAAACGTTTTGGAGAAGCTTCGAATTTCAGAATTAATTATTCAAAATCGGAGATCCTGAATATCAACACTGAAAAAGAAATAGCTACACAAATGAAAAATAATTTCCCATTTAAGTGGTCAAACCTCAATATTAAATACTTAGGGGTTAATTTAAGTGCGGACCATGAAAGATATCACGATAATTATGCTTCACTTTTAATAACCCTACAAAAGATAATTGATAAATGGAAAAATATTAAAATCACGTGGTTTGGAAGAATCCAAGCTATTAAAATGATAGTGATGCCCAAAGCATTATACCTTTTTCAAGTTTTACCAATCGATTTACCTCAGTTTTTTCAAATCGCTTAGAGCGATGATTTCTAGATTCATATGGGGTGGGAAGAATGCGCGACTGAGTTATAAGATATTAACAGAAACTAAAGAGGAAGGAGGGATGGGATTACCAGATCAATACCTATACTTTGTCGGTGCATTTAGTAAGAATATGGAATTGGACCACGAGAAAAGGTAAAAAAGACTGGTGCGAGCTAGAACAGGTATGGTCCAATTACCCTTTAGAAAACTCACTTTGGGATGATAAATGGATATCGAATGAGGTAATGCTTCAACATCCTTTAATTAAGGCGACTCTCAAAATATGGCATAGGAATAAAATTGCATTTCATCTGACTAGTGCTCCCTATGCGCTACAATCATTATGTCTCAATCCAAATTTCCCGCCGGGGTTGGAAAAGGGAGCATTCTCAAGATGGGAGAAGTGGGAGGAAAGATCAACTAGAATACAGGATTTAATTAAAGGAAAGAAGCTGGTTCCACTGGAAGTGATCCAGAGGAGGTGGGGGAAATACCCTAGGGACCTATGGGGCTACTACCAACTATATTATTTTATAAAAAAAAATAGAGACAAGGAATGGGATAGAGCCCTAACTCATTGGGAAAAAATAATAGAGGAAGATCATGAGCTAGTTAAAGGAGAAGGAAAGCCAAAAAACTAAACTACCCTCTCTTTGTTCTCCATCAGGACCCCTCCTGAAACGCCACAGTAGAAACTCTGAAACCGGTGCTGATTCTGTGCACCAAGCGTTTGGACGTTTTGCCCCTTATAACAGTTTGGTGCAGCCATTTTCAAATTGGCACTTCTCTTCATGCGCATGCGCCTCCTTCATGGCCCCCCTGATGTAATCATTCTCGCATTCAGACTGCTAACAAGGAGCCACACCAGACCTCAGTCAGAAAGACCCGAATGTTGGCTGCCTTTTTTTAAGCTCCTTTCCTTAGCTCCTGCGCTCGCTCACTGACAGACTGTAAATTAAAAGCAGAGCGAGCGCAGGAGCTTCAAAGCTTCCCCTAGTTTCCTGACAACGGGAAGCTGCATCGGCTATTGGAGCATGAATTAATGAGGCGGGGTCAGAGAGGTCAGCGATGATGAATGGCTGAGTCACGTGACCGCATCATCATTGCTGAACAAGGAAGACAAGACTCTTGTGCGCATGTGCAGGGCACTGCTGGAAGCTATTGCGCATGCGTGTGCCCTATTCAGATGGATTTCTTACAGAAACAAGGGTATGCTTTTTCATACATGTCTAAACTTTTTAAAAAATCGATTGCAGCAAAATAATTAAGGGAAAAACTAATGAGGGAATGCTTGCTGGTAATTATAAATACTATACATTGTCAACATTTAGAGCTTAAGTCGTTTTTTGGCTTTCCTTCTCCTTTAAACCCTTATCAAAAATGTACACTATGATATTAAATAGAGATAGCAATAAAATCTATGCATTTTGTAATTCCTGGGAGGGAGAACTGGGTAAGCCTATACCAGAAGAGACGTGGAAAAATATATTTAAATATGGGCATAAGATGACAAAAACTATGAGCATAAGAGAAGCAATGTATAAAGTGATAACTAGGTGGCACTATACACCGGCTAAACTTAACAAAATGAATCCGAAGACATTCGCGTCCATATATGGTTATCATGCCCAGTCCTCAAAGACTTCTGGACCCAGGTTCTAGATGATATATATAAAATAACCTCTATTAAAATCAGGATAGAGGAATATTCGGTTATTCTTCTCAATGTTTATGTAGAAAACTCAAAAATGTTAGAAGATACTCTTACCTTCCACATGATTCAAGCAGCTAAGTCTCTTATACCTAAAAAGTGGAAGAATAAAGATGCCCCTACATTTAATGACTGGATAAGAACGGTTAAAGATATAAGAGAGATGGAGGAACTAACCTCTATATACTATAACAATAGCAAGATATTCTGGAAGATATGGTCCCCATGGATCAAATATAAAGAAAAGTTAAATAAATAATACTAACTGTCTTGATTAAGGGCTGAGGAACTAAATACATGTTTAAGCTGCAACTTAATGTGAAAGTGATACTGTATAAAATGTGATTTTACCCATTTATTTCCCTTTTTATTTCTGTAGCCCTTTATTTTGAAAAAAATACTAAAATAAAGAATTATAAAAAAAAAAAAACTGAATGTACTAGGAGGCAAGGGATGAAGCCCAGAGGAGGAGTCACTTAACATCTTTGTGTCCGCTCTCCAAGCTAATTAATTGTATGTTTCAGGCAGGAGGCAGCCAACGTAGGTAGACCTGACATGCGACATTCTATTAGGTGAGGCTTCCTTTCTAGCACATTCTGGATCTGAAAGCGATTGTGGTTATCTTCTCTTCTTTGCATTAGTTCAGCAGGCGCCAGGCAGCATCAGCGTGGCACTGGCACACCCTGTCCTAACTGTCCACTGGCACATAATCCTAACAGAAGACTTTACTGAACCCCTTGTTGTAGCATCACAGAAGGTGGCACGCACAGGTACTGACTTTTTGTCTAAGTCTAACTAAACAAAAAAAAATTCCTTAAAATGTTCTGTATGTCACTTAATAGGGTGGGGATGAACAGACAAAAAGTCACAAGGTGATATTATGCCTTTAAGTTAACTTTTATCATGTTATAAAATGGACATTCGCTGCTGCATTTCTCACCCTAGGTTCCTCAAGTCAATAAGTTTTCCTAGTTTTTGTAGGTGAAACTAGGTACCTCGGCTTATACTCTAGTATATACAGTATTTAGCTTTTTATTTAGAACTTCTGCAGTTTGCAATTTCAGCAGTCTGGTTGCTAGTATACAAGTTACCCCAGCAACCCTGCACTGATTTGAATAAGAAACTGGAATATGAATAGAAAGGAGAGTAATGAAAAGTAACAAGGCACATTTGTTTTTAGATGGGGTCAGTGACCCCCAGTTGAAAGCTGGAAAGAATTAAAAATAATGAAGACCAATTGAAAAGTTGCTTAGAATTGGCCGTTCTATAACATACTAAAATTAACTTGAAGATGAACCACCCCTTTAATAGGACAAATACAGAAGGTGGTACTTTTTTGATACTGTAGGTGAAGTTGAGGCAGGCAAAGTGAAAAATAGATAATTCATACCCAGCAACAAAAGTTTTGGTCACAACCCTACCAAACCTTCCTCCCCCCCCATATACTGGATATTCATATGAAATTATGACAAAACTATAATTACATTAACAGAATTAAAACTGTATTTTACAGTATATAAGAAAACTCACTAACACATTGATCAATTAAAAATAAACACCTTGTTCTGTAGACCAGAGAGGGGGTCCCCACTTAATGCCTCTAGATTATATCATCAATTATATTTACAATATCTATGGATGAATACCTTTTATAAGGTAAGACTTTTATGGTTAAACAGAATTTACTTCGAAAAAGATCATAAAAACAAAAATAAAGTACACGTTACTTAGCGACTTGCTTGAATTGAATTCAAAACAGATGAAGCTGGTTTCATTTTTAGTCCCATAGGTATTTCTTTGTAATAAAGCATTACTACTCTACCTTGCAGCACATACAAGATCTATACAGCTTGTAGGTATGTGCAATAAAAATTCAGGAGAAGGTCAAAATTAAACAACTTTTAGATATACATGTGCACTTGTATATTGTATTTAAATAGCAGAAAATGTACACAAATATTTTATTTATGACACGAGGAGAGCACTGCATATGAAAGGCTGTGGCCAAATTATCTTTGAAAGTCATGTGCGGCTAGATCGGGTTTTTGGACTGAGGATAAAGGCTTCATAAAACAGACTCGGCTTGTGGAACCTGAAGCAGAATGGTACTATATACAGCAAGTAAGCGTTCACAAGAATGATTACAGATTCTCTTTTTGCAGTCCAGAAAGTTTATATTATAATGACACTCGTGACGAAGAGCCTTTGATGTGTTCCCAGTTATTATATAGCGCAAACGCGCCTGCAAGAGCCAAACCAGCGAATCCACCACGAGCCACACCACGCAAACCGCCTGTAAAAGAAAGAAGTTGTCAATCTTTCAAAACATGTATCATTTATTACAATCTCAATGACATCTGATCATCAGATTCACATATGAATTAGGATAGTTGTCCCAATAAAAAACAGAATTTTAGCTATAAAATTATCAGTGAAGACCAAATTAAATGGACATGATAAACACTCCAATCAAAGCGGGATACAGATATATTGCAGCAACTGCCACAGTTGTGTAAGTTATTTTATTATTACCCTTTTATGTAGTCCCAACAACATATTTCTCATTCATATTTGCTCCTGCCACAGAGGAGCTTAGCATTGGAGGTCCCTATTATGCAAGTATCCAGAGGAAACTTACAAACTTTTTGGCATGCCCCGATTAAAATCAAATTTTCAACGAGAACCTTAATCCAGAATGCTTGGGACCTGGGATTTTCCGGATAACGGATCTTTTGGTATTTTGGATCTTCATACCTTAAGTCTACTAGAAAATCATTTAAACATTAACATAACCCAATAGACTGGTTCTGCTTCCAATAAGGATTAATTAGATCTTAGTTTGAATCAAGTACAAGGTACTGTTTTAGTTACTATGTCTCCCATAGACTCCATTATAATCAAATAATCTTAATTTAAAAATGACTTCCTTTTTCTCTGTAATAATAAAACAGTACCTTATACTGTTTTATTATTACAGAGAAAAAAGGAAGTCATTTTTAAACCGCCTAATTTGGAACTTTCTGGATAACGGGTTTCCGGATAACCAATCCCATACCTGTACTATAAAAGGTCAACCCCTATTAATTTTTCACCCAGACTTCCAAACTACTCCAGACTGCTAGCAGACCCTAGCACGTTCCAAACTGGAAGGTCACAGATTTTCTACACTATTAGTTTATTTTTATTTAAACATGAACTGCCTGTTTAAAGAAGTCTTTAAACAGCCTGTCTGACAACACTGCTTGAGCACAAAAGGAACATGAGATTAAAGAATTTTTCATAACTAGACTTTCCAGTACATCTTCAGTAAAATGTGCTCTTCCAGACTAGTGCCATAAAACCAGATTTGTAGGTTAAGGCCCTTTCAGTGAAGAATGACACTACAGCACCAGTTCAGTAGCTGCAGCAGTGCCTTTTTCTTCCAGTGGTGTAACACAATCTCAGGCACAAACAAGCACTGGATAGCTGACTACCACTGAATATTTGTTACATTTAAACTCAAGGCTTGGTAAGGTATGCCTCAGGAGTCTATATTCCACCTTGGAGTAACCTTAGTGCTTTCAAACAGCCTATGTAACGCCAGGGCAATGTCCAACGCTCATATTTAACATTATTGTGCACTTTTTAGAATACACAAGTTTCAGCAAGTAGCACAATTCAGACATGTTTTACTGGGTACTCATGACTCTAGAGTATTATGGAAGTAGAAATATGGATGCTAATCTAAAAATATAATTAAATATACTTAATTAAATTTCATATATTTATGTACAATAAAAACAGATGCCCGTTACTCAATAACTTCCTTAAAAAAGAAGAGTAAACCAAATGCTATGGTTTCAGTAGAAGCACCTGTGGATTTGTAGAGCATCCCAGTCATTGTGCCAGCAGCTATAGTGTTGAGATCATCCTCTGCTCCTCGTGTCTTTTCTATAATAACCCCAAAGGCACTGTACAGTAATGCTGGGGGGGGGGGGGGGAAACAGAAGAACTAACATTAATTTAATAATAAAAATTACATTTCAAACTATGCAGTATTTTTAGAAACGAACAATTCTGTTATAAGGAGTAATAAAATCATATAGTGGCCATTTTAACATGTTATAAAATGCTAATTTCCTGAAAAAACTTGGGTACATAAGACCCATGAAATACACTGGGAATTGTAACTTTATATACTTTTTTTCACTCAAGTTTTACTTGCAAGTCCAAGTATTATTATTGGACTTGCAAGTATATGTGTATTTGTCCTTCCGATACAAGGGGTATTTGTGGAAAAATCACAATGGATTGATGCCTTTAGAAAGCGCTTAGCTTATTATCCCTGACACAATCCACTTGTTACATGGAATACATTAAGTAAACAAGACTAGTGTCATATTTTGGGTGCTTCTCCACCAGCTAAGATATCTGCCACATGAGCCTAAAGCCTTTAAAGAAAAACAGTAACAAAAGTTTCAAAAATGAAGGTGTGTTTTAAAGGAATGACAATATTTTGTACTGTTGCCCTGCACTGGTAAACCTGGTGGGTTTGCTTCTGAAATGCAAGTATAGTTTATATAAACAAACTGCTGTGTAGCCACGGGGGCAGCAATTCATGCACAGGATACACAGATTACAGATAAGTTCTGAAGAAGCCCACTGTATACTACAGAGCTTCTGTTATCTGCTGTGTATCCTGCGTCTTTTCTCCTTTTTCAGATTTAAATGGCTGCCCCCATGCCTACAAAGCAGCTTGTATAAAAGTAAAGTTTCTGAAACAAACACACCAGTTGTACCAGTGGGGCACAACATTATATTCTCATTGCTAAAAAACTTCTTTTTTTAGTGTTACTGTTCCTTTAAATCCAAGCCATGCCATTTTCAGTTTAAGGAAATGAGATGTTTTTCTTAAAAAGGCCCGTCTATGAAATCAGCAGAAACCTAGTAGCATATTGAATTACTGTATTTCCTCAAAACACAGATGCAATGAAAATGCAGGGAGGAAGCTACTATTAATTAAAACACCAAACAAAAAAAAGTTTGCCATACAGTTTTGTTTGCTTCCAGACTAGCACCAAATGGCCAAAGTAGATCAGGGTGCACTCTCAAGGAAGCAAGAGACAGCCTGATACTAGAGTCACATGAAACCAGAACGGTGCCATGGGCATCTAGAATATAATAGCTATATCTTTATCTGCCAGCAGTGTAACACTATCTCAGTCATTGGTAAGCACCGGACAGCTGACTACCGCTGGGAGCAATTCATTTATTCAGTTCACTTACCTAAAGATCCCAAGGGGGGGGGGAAGCAAAAAACAAAACAGAAGATCTAACATTAATTTAATAATAAAAATTACATTTCTAACAATGCAATATTTTTAGAAAAGAACAATTCTGTTGTACGGAGTAATAAAATCATATAGTGGCCCTTTTAATAGGTTATAACATGCTAATTTCCTAAAAAAACATGGGTACACAAGACCCATGAAATACACTGGGAATTGTAACTTTATATACTTTTTTCACTCAAGTTTTATGGTTTCATCAGAGTGGACTTGCAAGTATATGCATATTTGTCCTTCCGATAGTAATCAGATTTAGTTATATTCAATTTTGAAAATCGGACATGGGGCTAGACATATTGTCAATTTCCCAGCTGCCCCCAGTCATGTGATGTGACTTGTGCTATGATAAACTTCAATCACTCTTTACTGCTGTACTGCAAGTTGGAGTGATATTACCCCCTCCCCCCCCAGCAGCCTATCAACAGAACAATGGGAAGGTAACGAGTCAGCAGCTCCCTAACACAAGAGAACAGCTGCCTGGAAGATCTAAGAACAGCACTAAATTGTAAAAGCCAAGTCCCACTGAGACTGATTCAGTTACATTAAGTAGGAGAAATAACAGCCTGCCAGAACGTAATTCCATCCTAAAGTGCAGGCACAAGTCACATGACTGGGGCAGCTGGGAAACTGACAAAATGTCTAGCCCCATGTCCGATTTCAAAATTGAATATAACTAAATCTGTTTACTATCGGAAGGACAAATATGCACTAACTGGTGTTTTTGAAAAAACATGTTTTTCCATGACAGTATACCTTTAAGGAAATGAAACAGGTTTTTCTTAAAAAGGCCTGTCTCCTATGAAATCAGAAGAAACATAGCAGCATATTGAATTACTGTATTTCCTCAAAACGCACATGCAATGAAAATGCAGGGAGGAAGCTGTTATTAATTAAAACACCAAGCAAAAAACGTTTGCCATACAGTTTTGTTTGCTTCCAGACTAGCACCAAATGGCCAAAGTAGATCAGGGTGCACTCTCAAGGAAGCAAGACACAGCCTGATACTAGAGTCACATGAAACCAGAACGGTCCCATGGGCATCTAGAATATAATGGCTATATCTTTATCTGCCAGCAGTGTAACACTATCTCAGGCATTGGTAAGCATCGGACAGCTGACTACCGCTGGGAGCAATTCATTTATTCAGTTCACTTACCTAAAGATCCCAAGGGGGGGGGGGGAAGCAAAAAACAAAACAGAAGAACTAACATTAATTTAATAATAAAAATTACATTTCTAATAATGCAATATTTTTAGAAAAGAACAATTCTGTTGTACGGAGTAATAAAATCATATAGTGGCCCTTTTAATAGGTTATAAAATGCTAATTTCCTAAAAAACATGGGTACATAAGACCCATGAAACACACTGGGAATTGTAACATTATATACATTTTTCACTCAAGTTTTATTGTTTCATCAGAGTGGACTTGCAAGTATATGCATATTTGTCCTTCCGATAGTAATCAGATTTAGTTATATTCAATTTTGAAATCGGACATGGGGCTAGACATATTGTCAATTTCCCAGCTGCCCCCAGTCATGTGATGTGACTTGTGCTATGATAAACATCAATCACTCTTTACTGCTGTACTGCAAGTTGGAGTGATATCACCCCCTCACCCCCCCCAGCAGCCTAACAACAGAACAATGGGAAGGTAACGAGTCAGCAGCTCCCTAACACAAGAGAACAGCTGCCTAGAAGATCTTAGAACAGCACTAAATTGTAAAAGCCAAGTCCCACTGAGACTGATTCAGTTACATTAAGTAGGAGAAATAACAGCCTGCCAGAAAGTAATTCCATTCTAAAGTGCAGGCACAAGTCACATAACAGATTTCAAAACTGAATATACAAAAATCTGTTTGCTCTTTTGAGAAATGGATTTCAGTACATAATTCTGCTGCAGCAGCACTATTATTACTGATGTGTTTTTGAAAAAACATGTTTTTCCATGACAGTATCCATTTAAGGAAATGAAACAGGTTTTTCTTAAAGGCCGTCTCCTATGAAATCAGAAGAAACATAGTAGCATATTGAATTACTGTATTTCCTCAAAACCCACATGCAACGAAAATACAGGGAGGAAGCTACTATTAATTAAAACACCAAACAAAAAAAAGTTTGCCATACAGTTGTGTTTGCTTCCAGACTAGCACCAAATGGCCAAAGTAGATCAGGGTGCACTCTCAAGGAAGCAAGACACAGCCTGATTCTAGAGTCACATGAAACCAGAACGGTGCCATGGGCATCTAGAATATAGTGGCTATATCTTTATCTGCCAGCAGTGTAACACTATCTCAGTCATTGGTAAGCACTGGACAGCTGACTACCGCTGGGAGCAATTCATTTATTCAGTTCACTTACCTAAAGATCCCAAGGTGTTAGCCCATAGTGCTCCCTGCCTTGTAACCATATTTAAAATCCTAAAGGTGAAGGAAAAAATATATTCTGGTTAGCAAGTGTAAAAATCATTTTTGTCCTACTTTCAGACTATACCCCCAAAATGAATACTTTAGAAACAAATAGTTAAATATATATATTCCAGTTTGGTAAGATTCTTTAAGTTAATATTGCCCTTTTACATCTTTTCCCTTGAACAACCATTTTATGATATTCTCTGTGCTGCCTCAGAGATCACCTGACCAGAAATACTTCAGCTTTAAATGTAACAGAAAGACATGTGGGAAGCAAAAGACATGAACGGCTTGTTTGTGTGAACCATAGGATCCTTATTTTTTAAAATGGTAATTTTCTATTTAGGATTACCCAATAGCACACACTTAAAGTATATTATGAAAATGGTTTATTTACATGAAGCAGGGTTTTACATGTGGGTTGTTTTATGCAATATATTAAGACCTACATTGTTAGGGGGTATAGTTTTCTTTAAATGTCATGAACAAAAATTGTATGAAGGAAAGCTTTGTCTTGGTGGTGAAATCCCATTTCAACTATAAAATACCTCTTTAAAGATAATCTTTGATTGAATAACGAAGTTCAAGAGTTGAAAATAAGGTAGAATACTCCATTTTACAGAAGCTTTAGTGTACAACTGTAGTCAGATTTTGTATGATTGTATAAATACAGTACATAGTTTTAGATTTTACCTCATATTATTGCTGTATTTCGTTAAAAGTGAATAGCCACTGAAAACGGTTTTTGAATAATAAAAAAATGAGCATGTATAAAATTACAAACAAAAGCAGTAGTTGGGTCTATATTCTCTGGTTCGGATACCTAAAACAATTAAGCAGAAACCAGATGATGACAGACCTGTATGAGAACGAAATTATGGTACACTGGTTCAAAGTCAGAAAAGAAAGGCATACGTAAATAATGTCGATAGCAATTACATTTAAAAAACAAACAAAAAAAAAGATTTTTTTTAAAATGTATACTGGAAAGTAGAAATCCATTTATAGTGGGCAAAGACATACACAAGAAAAAAGGCACAGATAATGCCAGTTTACATATAACAGGACAGTCCAACTGAAGACCTGGGAGATAACCATGATTTTGCCAAGTATTTCTATGGCTCAACAAAGGATTTTAATATTTTAAAATCACTTGGTTTTGTTAACAATGCATTAAATTATAAAACTGTCCCAAAACATTAAGAAAATTAGATAGAATATTTCAGCATACATTTTGGCAAGGCAACATACATATTAAAATAATTATACATTTTTTATAATGCTCAGGACCTGGGGGTTTTCCGATAAGGGATCTTCCATAATTTGGTTCTCCACATCTTATATCTACTAAAATCGTTTAAACATTAAACAAACCCAAAAACATTGTTTTGCCTCCGATAAAAATATTAAATTATATTAATTTTTACCTCTTCATAGAAAATAAAATACTGTATCATACAATTTCTAGCTACCATCATCACTATATAAAATGTGCGATTTACCTCAATTTTTTTTTTTTTTTTAAGTTAAATGGCTATTAAACTTAACTGCTTTGTTTCAATTTATTACATGGTTATAGCACACTTTTTTATTACCTACATGATTATTTGCTGCTGTTGAGTCTGCTACCAGGGCTTTTAGCAATAATAACATAGTACATGACGAATACAATAGCTTACATTATAAAAGTGCCGATTAACAGGATCAGGTGTAATTTGTGGATATATACACATCAAGATGAAGAATATTCTAGTATAGGGGTAAAGGGGTTGTACACCTTCCAAACACAGTTTAAAGTTTAATGTTCCTGTCTCTAGTGTCTTAGTCTGGCAGCTCAGTGAGCATTGTGAATGGTTACAATTTGCTACATTTAGTTGATAACATTTCTCAGTAGTATGCGGAATATTAGCAAGTATGGTATAAATTCTAATAGCTGCCTTTAATATTGCGGTTTTATTATTATTTAAAGGAAAACTATACCCCCCAAACAATGTAGGTCTCTATTAAAAGATACTGAGTAAAACAGCTCATGTGTAAAACCCTGCTTCATGTAAATGAACCATTATCATAATAATATACTTTTTTAGTAGTATGTGCCATTGTGTAATCATAAATAGAAAATTGCCATTTTAAAAAATAAGGGCCGCCCCCTGAGATCGTAAGATTCACTGTGCACACATACAAACCACATGTAAGGTCACATGAGCCAATTAACAGACAGAGCTCTGCCTTTTGCTTCCTCACTTCTTCCTGTTACAGTTAGTGTTGTAGTATTTCTGGTCAGGTGATCTCTGAGGCAGCACAGATAGAGTCACGAAATGGTGGTTCAAGGCAAGAGATGTAAAAGGGCAATATTTATGTAAATATATATTCCAGTTTGGTAAGATTCTTTAATATGTCATTCAATTTTATATAAACTATCTGTTGCTTAAGTATTCATTTTGGGGGTATAGTTTTCCTTTAATATTACTGTTGCTGCAAAGAAACATTTAAAGTCAAATAGCATTTAAACATTTCCACTTTTTGGAACAGGTGGCTCTTTAAATACTAGACATTTTATCAGGGCCCATTAAGACATTTGCATGCATGCTTCCAACATCATCTTGATATATACTGAACAACTTTCTCTTTTATCTCTACATACTATACTCTATTCTTCCATTATAAAGAAATAGGGAATGACCATGAAATAGGCCAAATGGTTACGAGCAAGAGGGCCCATCTTGAGTTTTCTTGGTATTCCAGTGGGCCAATCCCACACTGGACTGAAATTCAATTAGAACAAGAGCAGATACTAGGCCCTGTATAACAATTTAGACGGAGTGACTGAACTTCAATTAGAACAAGAGATACTTCTAGGTGCTGAATAAAATGTATTATTCTGGCTGAACTTCAGTTACAAGAAGATACACTCCTAGGTGCTGAAATTTTTTTAGACTGACTAATCTTCAGTTACAAGTGATGCTCCTAAACTAAACCCTCCCAATAAGAAAAGCCCCTAGCTACTAACCTAGGTAGTCCCTGCTTCCCCCCCGCATAGTTTGTTACCTGAAAGTGCCCCTTACACTTTGCTCACGTATGGGTGCAGAGTAAGCGCAGTGGAGCTCATGGGCACCACCTTCCGATCTCCGGTCTTCTGCATGTGTGCTTCCAGACTAGCACTTAACATTCAAAACAAATGTTCAGCACACTCTCGAGGAAGCCTGGCACTGCCCAATGCAAGTGACATGTGACCAGAACAGTTACAATGGCACTTAGCATAAGGGGGCAGTGATTTTATCTACCAGCAGTGTAACACCATAACAGGCATGGAAAAGTGCCAGACAGCTGACAACTGCTGGGAATTACTAATGAAGCACAAGTGTGAAATAGCTTTGTTAACAGCACCACCATAGAAGATTTATCAAAGGAGAACCAAAACCGTAAAAATGAATGCTATATATATATATATATATATATATATATATATATATATATATATATATATATATATATATATATATAATTATGTGTGTGTGTATATACTAAAGCAATGCTATATATATATATATATATATATATATATATATATATATATATATATATAATTATGTGTGTGTGTGTGTGTGTGTGTATATATATACTAAAGCAACCAATGTAACGTTTCACATAGGGAAGGAAATTCCCTGTGTTGCTGGCCTTTTTCGGATTATATATTTTCTTTAACTTGCACCTGGGTCAAAACTTGAGAGTGTGCTGGCCACTTGAACAAGTAGCAGCTTTAATAAAGGCATTTTAATTTTAAAGGAAGGTGGTGCTGTTTCGTCTTGTAACTGCAAAGTGTATACCCGTGGAAAAGTAGCCACTGGAAAACCTGCACCACAAGAAAGAAAAAGCCAGGAGGCTGTGCCGACTACTCTGTATATAGCAGCTGTTGAGAAGCCAAGCTTGTTTCAAATTATCAAGCAGAAAATGAGGTTTGACGGTCATATAAGCTGATGCTACATGGCTAGTTTTTAAATTCCATGCTAATTGTGCTAGTTTCTGAGCTGTAATATACCAATTATCTGAATGAACTGCTAAATAAGACTTATATTGTGACATATATAGCCAATAAGAAGATAGGGAACTACTGGGGGCATCGTCAGAGGCACAGCTCTTCACTTCTGAGTTGTGGATTCCTTGTTCTCCACTGGTCAATCTGCTCCATCCTACCCATCTTGTGTTCGTACTGGTAGACACAGCATATGAATGTCATAGGGCACATTGGGTGGATTTATATTTGAAAAAGCAAACATAGGCATTTTCACAAGAGAATAAATTCTGGGAATGTGTTGATTAGCCAACACTTTGTCAGTGCACACACAAGACACATGGGAGTTGGTCAAAGAAGCAGAAAAAAATGCTGTGTACGCCACTCACCTAAAGTAGAATACTTATTATATTTGCTTTATATGTCATCAGCAAAGGAAACATTTGGGTCAAAGATTATAATACAAAAATACAAACAAAAGAAAACTGTAGCGCTAGATCTTTAGATATATCTAGAACTGTATTTATATTATCTGGTTTGCAAATGCTGTACCAAACCAATAATTTTCCTCACTTACTGAACATTTTTGGGTTTGGACCAGGCCATGTTCTGGGTTTCTTTAAATCCAAGCCTCAGACCATTCAGTGCTCCAAATGCTGCTCCTAAATTAAAAAATAAAAAGTGTATTTAGATATATATGGTACATAAAACAAATGAATTAGTTAAAGGGGTTGTTCACCTTTAAATTTGTTTTTAGTACAGTGTAGAGAATGATAATTTCCAGTGGTTTTCATTTTTTATTATTTTCATTTGTCATTTAGCTTTTTATTCAGTAGCTCTCCAGTTTGCAATTTCAGCAATGTTGTTGCTAGGGTCCAAATTACCCTAGCAACTATGCCCGGATTTGAATAAGAGACTGGAATAAGAATAGAAGAGGCCAGACTAGAAAGGGGAATAGAACATAGAAGAACAATAAATGTGTAGCTTTACAGAGCATTTGTTTTCAGATGGGGTCAGTGACCTCCATTTTAAAGTTGGAAGAAGAAAAGTTAAAAACTACAAAGAATAATGAAAAAACAATTAAAAAGTTGTTTGGAATTGGCCATTCTATAACATACTAAAAGTTAACTTAAAGGTGAACTACCCCTTTAAGTTATAAAAATAGCTTATAGCAAACAACTTTCAAAAGCGAAGTGATAATAAATGATAAATAAACATAACTGAAACACAAGTCATACCAGAGACCTTTGTATAATGTAGTCTAAATGTGAAATGTAATTATTCTTTCGTTAAGCTTTTTTTTTCTGTAACTAATTTTAAAGCAGGTAATTTTGCTGAATTCAGCAGTGATTGCTAAATTACCTGACGAGATTACTCATTTTAGATCAGAAATAATATAATGTATTTTAACTTAAATGTATATGCTTTGTATTACTAAACAGTTTGTCTCAGTTAGTCATAAGGGAAACAATTAGGCAACAAAGGTATACAAAACTACAAATTGATGCAAAAGGTAGTGTCAGATTCACGAATAGTGATAGGTGTGAGCACCAAGTAACAATAATTCTCTAAAATAGGCATTTTGCTAATGTGTTAGCGAATCAGTCATGATTTTTGTGGTATGCTTTTTATTTTGAAATTACACAGTTTACAAATAATTCACTCATAGCAACATAGTAAGTTAGGTTAAAAAAAGACACACATCCATCAAGTTCAACCTTTTTACTTTTTTTAAACTGCCTGCCAGTTGATCCAGAGGAAGGCAAAAAAACCCATCTGAAGCCGCTCCAATTTGCCCCAGAGGGGCTATTTAAAATTTTATTCTTGAACCAAAAAATTTTTTGTCTGATCCTGTGCTTTCAAAAAGAGCCAGCACTTCAAAACAGAAATGCTTTCAGATAAGATACTGCATTCCATACAATGCAAGTAGAGGAGCAGTGGTGGGGCTTTGCAGTTTTATTCTCAAATCTACCACTATATGGGGAAAAGGGCAGTGCAGTGCATTTTCCAGGCCAATCTTCACTCTATGATCCAGCTATACTTTTCAGTGCAGATAAATGGAGCTGCGGAATGGAGGGGGGATCTGCTTCTCTCAATCTGCAGAAAAAAACCCAAGCGGAGAGCAATGGAGTCAATTATCCATGTAACCTTGTCCTTACAACACATCAAGTGTGTGTATGCTTCCAGACTAGCACCCATCAGCCAAAGCTAATTTTGGGCACACTCTCAAAGAAGCCTAATACTGCCCAAAGCCAGTGATAAATCACTAGAACAATGACGTACACTTAGCAAGAAAAGCAGCGTCTTTATCTCCCAGAAGTGTAACGCTATCACAGTCATTGAAAAACACTGGACAGCTGACAAAAACTGGCATCCATTCTGAAAGTCATAACTGTCACAACCACAGATTAGAGTGACAATGCAATTTAAACCAGCATACTATTTACAAATAGCATAGATCAAACAAAACATATTCTAGGTCCTTACCAGTTCTGTTGAGCCTCTGAAATAACTGTCTGCAAGGTTTCCTCAGAAGTCTTCCATAACAAATGCTTCATACAAAATCAATTTAGTCTCATTTGACCCTATGCATTATCATCGTGTCAAAAGATACCCAAATTAACCCAACCTAAAACATGAAAATCTATTATAAATACAGAGACCCCCCACGCCTAAAATTTGCAGTACACACTGCCACATGGCTCTGAGAGACTAATCAACATCTAGGGAACAAGTATGCATCGGATAAGTAAAACACATACATAAGTAAGCAATTAAGAGTACTATTCTACCAATTTCCATAGTGTACAATAACCACAAATGTTTTCAAACGTTTAACTGAACAATGTGAATACATGGGGCTGTTAACACAGTCAAACAAACCAGTTTTCACACAAATCTGGATGTTTACAGGAATGCATAGGCATACATAGGGATTGCACATGTTGGTCTGTGCTATTGCCTTCTCAGTTTGCCAGACTATAGAAACAACTTATCAGAATTTTACTCTATCCCAATTCCTAAAATGCATTCTATGTTTCGTTAATTTCTCCAAGTATAAAGTATACGGTACTTTATAAAGTATAAAGACAATACTATGGGAATGATTTGTTCCTTCTTTGTAGGTCTATTAAACACTGTGAAAGGCATTTTAGTAATTTGGGTCTTTTATTAAAAAAAAAAAAAAATTGTAAGAGGCAGAAATTGATTGCAATAGCAATTCCATTTACAAATAAGATACGTTTAAATTAATATATATTTGATAGTTGCTCTTTACTGCAAAAACACTTTTTCGGTAGAGGAACCCTTTAAGTTCTTAAAGTGGACCTGTCACCTACATATAAAAAGCAGTTAGCAAATTAAAACATGGAAGCCAAATTATTTTTTATCATTAACGCATCCATACCCGTTTTAAAAGTGCTTAAACATCTGAGCTGTCAATCAAGTATTACCTGCCCTGCCTCAGCACTTCCTAGATGTCACTACCCTCCCCACATTCCCCCTCACTCCTAACACTCTATAATTGTGTAGGGCAATGTGTATGGGCATTATGTCCCCCATTCGGGCTCATACACTAGATTTCGGGGTGATACACAACTTGTCTTAATTACAGTGTCCACAAAATGGCTCCTGCCTGCGTGCAGAGGAAAGCATAAATAAGATATGGACATGCGCAGTAGATTTGAAGTGTTACGTTGAGATTCAACAAACTGATACAATCCTGTGCAAAAAGGGGTTGACGACCCCTTCCCTGATGCCTCTAGTAACACCTGCCCTAGAATGAAATGCTAAGTTTACAGGTATTTAAAAAAATAAATACAAAATTGATTTTCTTAAAGACATGCATTACATATTTACTTAAATTACATATCTGCTCTGATAACTGCATTTAACTGAAGGTGAATAACCCCTTTAAATGAAACATAAAACTATAAAAACTAACCTGATATACAGCAACCCCCAATTGTAAAAAATGCCAACTCAAATCTGCCACGAGTCTTGTTTGCACCAGTGGGTAATATAAATTCATCAGTGTCCTATAGAAAAAACAAAAACAATCGATATCTATAAAACATCAAAAAGACAAGGGAAACTTAATTTCAGTGATGTCAAAAATTATTTTCAAAATTAATAACTTTTTGTGGCACAATATTTCCCCTTAGATTTGCTCTTTAACAGAAGAGATGCACCACTTGCCAAACTACTGACTACTAAGCTCTATTGTGAGTTGTGTACATCCCAGCCAACTGTGAGGCACGGCATCTGCGCTTCACCTTATACATCAGTTTAGTGTGTATGGTCACCTGAGGCTTAAGGTGGCCATACACAGTCCAATGAAAACTGAAAACCGTTCGGGTTTTCTTAGGTCTGGCAACTCTAAAGACAGAGCTTGGAAAATAAATTTTATCAGAGAAGGAAGTTTATTGTTATATCAAGCGCAGAATACAGATGCATTCAGTAGTCAGGGGAGCTCTCCCTCTATATGAACATTTATAATGTAGTAGAGTATAACAACATTATCATCATATATAGCTAACATTTCACTGGCTATAAATTGCTTTGTCACTATGATTTGTTACATTTTTGCATTAATAGCAAATGTTATACAAATATGTATCTCATAATCATCAGTCTCTACGTTAACTTTTATCAACGTTTTTCTAGTTTTTGCCAAGTTCTATTTTCATTGTTACATATTAAATTTGCTTTCTCACGGTCAGGTTTTCATCACAAAGCTAAATTAGCTAATCATAGCAAGAAGTAATTTAATCACAGGCATAGTTAATATTGATTTGATGCACAAATAATCATTACTAATCAATAGCTTCCATGCTCATACCTAACACAAGTTATTCACAAATAGTTATGTATACAAAGTAAATTAGTGAGGTCTGCAGAATGCCTACTTGAATATGGCCTTAAATTCAGATATCTAGATATTTAAATATCTACAAGAGGTCCTATTGTATGAAGTGGTTCTCAAGGAAGCTGCATTGTATAGTGTAGTCTGTAGTAAAAATTCTTGCCTGCTTTTCATGAATGGAATAAAACAGGAAAGTCTTGTCTCACATATACAGGGGAAAAAACAGTTTTTGGACTTACTAAAATTTTAAAAGGGGAGCAGCCATATTTTAAAGATAACAGAATCCTTTTTATTCTATACTGACCAGAATCATATTTTTTGCACTAAACATTCTCAATTTTAGACAGAGTCCTTAAAAGACCAGAAAAGGAACTGATGATTTAAAAACCTCAAATTTAAGAGCTGCAACACACAAAAGTTGTCAGTTAATAACATAGAAGTGCCATTTACAAAAGGAATATTTTAAAAAAAAAAAAATGTCCTACCTGAACTAAATACCTTGGATCCACATTTAAATATGGAGAAAGAGGGCTCATTCCAGTTACTGGGGATTAAGAAAACACAAATGTTAACGAAAAATAAACAAAGGCACAATTCCTTTAAACTAAATCGCATTTATTTTCTCAGTTACGATGTACGGCTAAAACCAAGTAGTTCTCCAGCTACATAGTAGTAATAACTAAATGGAGGGGGATTTTTGGAGTCACTACACTAGATTCACTACCGAGCCACCCAGCGCTTATGAGAAGCGGTACTTACCAAAGGTGAGAAGTAAACTGACCTCAAACTAACCCCATAGAAAGGACTTTTTCTCCTGGTTAGTCTACTTTACACATGCCTTATAGTACAATATAAATTCTGCACTGTGGGGTTGCTGCAATTGGTGACTGGCTTCTCAGGATTACTACATTACAGGTACTATTTGTTTTTATTAAACCTGATCTCCACAACGCACAGAAACATCCAACCACCGCTCAGCTATTCTAGTATGCCTATTATAGTATGCCTATTATAGTATGCCTATTATAGTATGCCTATTATAGTATGCCTATTATAGTATGCCTATCCTGCCGCATGTCCCTTCTAAATCTACTCCGTTCATCAAAACATGCAAAAACTGACTTTTGTTAATACGAAATGCAGTTTAGCAACACCCAGTTCCGCAGGGTGGACTATTCCCCAGTAATGGCCCTTTCCACCATCTTGTCCAAATATCCCTCGTGTTACTCACATGGCACGCCAGCAAGATCTGAGTGAGAATAACCGGGGGATCCTCCGCCGAAAATACTACCGATTCCTCCTCTGCCGCCCGCTGATCCGGGGTGGTTTGTGTCCATTTTAACAGGGTTTGACACCGTTCTATGCAATAATACCAGACTTCACCCTCGAGCCACCAAATTCTCCTCTCTGACCTCTTCAAGCGCAGCCGTAAAAGAGACCATTTCCGCTTGCGCAATTCGTCTTAAACGCTTTTCCTGTTTTCTGCATTGAACTCACTTTCCGGCACTACATTATTTCCTCTTCGCAAATCATTACGAATAGCCAATGAGAGTACGGAACTCCCCCACAAGCATAGTCGAATTGTGGCGCGGGCTCTCTTACCAGTTATTGGTGAATCGCATTGGCTGGATTCAGTTAGGCGCTGCCATGACGGGAGGCAAGGAGCTTGGGGCGGCTGTGGAGTTGTACGAACGGCTGCAGGTGTGTAGAACTGGTATATGTCAGTGCTGCCTGACGTAGTACCACAGAGTGAAATAGAGCTCATTAGAGGATAGCTCTGCTGCTTGACTTATTTCAGCTCAGTTCTTCAATGTGTGACTGTCTTAAGTACTACCACAACAAGTGAAATAGAGCTCTTTAGAGGGTAGTTCTGCTGCTCTTTTTTTTAAACTTGTATGTGAGTTTTTGAGACATATTTATTTAAGGGTTAAAATGAGAGTTCACCTTTTGATAAATAAGCCTGATTTATATTTCATTAGTTCCAGAGAATATAACATCCTTTTTTCATGTCTGAGATAAAGACGATGAGAGATGTAAATAGTCATTTCTCAAAAAAACAAATTTTCCAACAAAAAAAAAAACAGCCAATTAGGTGTAGATATTTAGAGCACAGGAATTAGGGGTTGAAAACGAGGTACAAAAATGGTCAGCTTAATTCTTAGTTGCTCACCAAAGGAGCAGATCATTAAATGTTGCTCATCCAGTCCCGGACTGGGATTCAAATTAGGCGCTGGCATTTCAAATACACAGAGGCCCAAGCAGCCCCACCACTAAGTAGTGACTGTGGCTTCTTAAAGGAAAACTACACCCCCAAAATGAATACTTAAAGCGATACTGTCATGGGAAAAAACATTTTTTTCAAAATGAATCAGTTAATAGTGCTGCTCCAGCAGAATTCTGCACTGAAATCCATTTCTCAAAAGAGCAAACAGATTTTTTTTATATTCAATTTTGAAATCTGACATGGGGCTAGACATATTGTCAATTTCCCAGCTGCCCCAAGTCATGTGACTTGTGCTCTGATAAACTTCAATCACTCTTTACTGCTGTACTGCAAGTTGGAGTGATATCACCCACTCCCTTTTTCCCCCCAGCAGCCAAACAAAAGAACAATGGGAAGGTAACCAGATAGCAGCTCCCTAACACAAGATAACAGCTGCCTGGTAGATCTTAGAACAGCACTCAATATTAAAAACCCATGTCCCACTGAGACTCCTTCAGTTACACTGAGAAGGAAAAACAGCAGCCGGCCAAAAAGCATTTCTCTTCTAAAGTGCAGGCACAAGTCACATGACATGGGGCATGTCAGATTTCAAAATTGAATATAAAAAGATCTGTTTGCTCTTTTGAGAAATGGATTTCAGTGCAGAATTCTGCTGGAGCAGCACTATTAACTGATTCATTTTGAAAAAATGTTTTTCCCCATGACAGTATCCCTTTAAGCAACAGCAGGTATTGTAATTATGCAGGACAAGGTGGCAGCCACAAAGAACATTCCACATTATTGCAGACGGCCACAGTAAGTTCTCGGTAGTGTGGTTTGGTAGAGGACCTAGTGTAATGGGAATAAATATAGACACATGACCAGGAGGCTTTACTTGTCCTTTAAGAAACACAATCATGATTAAGTACTAGCTTAATGATGAGCTAGTGTGCAGCACAGAAACCTGTGAAGATGTTTGTGTAAGGTTTTTTCCACCCCTATCTTATCACTTATGTTTCATGCAAAATTCATAATCACTTTTAAGGGATCAAATAACATAATGGAAATAGAATTTCATGGAAAAAGAACTTTACCTCACTTTACGTTTTAATTTCTCGACACCTATTTATTGATTATTATCACTAATTTGTTTTTCCCTTTATAGATGCTCTCCTGTCCATGCTTAGAGGGTGTGTATCTCACAGATCCTCAAAGTATATATGAGCTGCTCTGTACCCCATCAAGTCATCGTTTGGACATCCTACAGTGGCTGTGCTCAAGGTAATTGTTATTTACACAGTCACATGTAACCCATTCCAGATAGGCTAAATGCACTTAATCAACCAGCCTATTATTAAGTGCCAAAAAAAAAAGCATGAAACGTGAGTGTGGTTTATTCCTTTAAGTACTTTTTTAATGATCTTGAAAATAATTGATAGCATAAGTGATTCAGTTAACTTTTATAAGTTTCAAGAGGTGGATAAAGGGCGGGATCCTTAGTATCAGAGCAAGATCAATTGGCTAATGACAGTAGTGAAAAAGTAGAAATTCTGAAGGGCAATTGTACACTAGCAGATTAATCGCCAGTGATAAATCTCTTCTGCAGGTGACTAATGTCTTTTAAGCTTTCCCACCAGCGATAAAGTGAATTGCTGCTAGTTAGACCAATGTGTCACTTCAGTCTTCCTTAATCGAATGAAGTTTCCTCTTATGTCTGTTTACACAGCTGAGGAATTAGTTTAATTTCTCCCCTATTCTAATAATGTAACAGTTGAGGGCTGGTTGATGACTAGAACATGTGACAGTAAATAAATGTCCTGGACCAGATGTTATTCATACCAGGTTACTAAAAGAACTTTATTATTTGATTGTTAAACCACTTTACTTAGTTTTCCAAGATACTTTGATGTCTGGCATCTGCACGAGAGACTGGCAAGAGAGTACAAATCATTCTAAATAATGGATCATATACCTGTATTATGTTTCTCTAAATTATACAGACCACTACTATTCTTAGAACTCTTGTTAGAATATATGATATAGTTTTGAATATTTTTTCCTCTGCAGAATTTACCCTCCAGTTCAAGAACAATTATCCTCTTTAAAGGAATCTCAAACAGACACTAAAGTAAAAGGTTTGTTTATTTTTACATACACTTTGAACATAAAGCTGTAAATATAATAAAATACATAGCAGGAGGAAAAAGAAAACTATAATTCCCAAATGTTTGTTTTATCTGCTCTTCGGGAAGCAGGCTTGCTTCTCTCATTGGGGCTACAGCACGTGTCCTCCTCAGACTTTAAAGGTAGAATTACATGATCGATTTTACCTGCGATAGCATCCGTTCTGACACACTGAGATGAATCGCAGGCGTCAAGTCGGATGTGAATCAGAAGAAAATCTAAGTGCAGGACAAATCCACAGCAGTAATCTTTGACTGCAAATATTTATTGGGAACGTTAAGAAGACTGACGGTGTTCTTCACGTTCCCAATAAATATTTGCAGTCAGAGATTACTGCTGTGAATTTGTCCTGCACTTCGATTTTCTTCTGATTGACTCTATTGGGGGATTGACACAGGATACCCGCAGGACAACCGTTATCAAGCATTTAAACGAACGGTGAGCTGCAGCGTATCTATATATTAGACTGTCGGACGTCGTAATGGGAATGTCATACATTGTTGTTGAGTGCACACGACACAACTGTCTGGTGCGAACGCTGCATGTTGCGTCTTCATCCGACAGTCATTTCGGATGCACGCAGTGACAACCCACGTGGCGGCCATGGGCGCCGCCATTTTGGGAGCGAACACCGGCAGGGAAGGACGCGCCGCCCGGAGCTCCTGGACCTGCTCCGGGCGGCGATCGTGACAGTCAGTCACAGACAGTCCTGCTGGGGCCGGGTTACAGGGGGTCGCACTGCTGGGCTGGAAGTCAAAGCTCTGCGGGACAAGAGTTCGATGCTCAACGCTCTCCTTCGATCTTCGCTCTCCAGTTGCTCCCTCTGTCTCTGCAGGGCTCGCAGGGTACTGGGTGTAAAGGGGAACATTTCTCCAGCCAATTTATAACCTGGCCCACACTGATCCTTCTCAGGGTAAGCATATTTTTGCAGTGTCATGTTCCTGCTGATGGAATTATGGGGAGGCTCTTTTAAATAGTTTTAGATAGATTTCTATGCCATAAAACATGATTACACATTTACACACACATTTTGAAATCTGACATGGGGCCCCTAGGCTTATACACGAGTCAATACATTTTTCCAGTTTTCTTAGGTAAATTAGGTACCTCGGCTTATACACGGGTCGGCTTATACACGAGTATATACGGTAACTGATTCAGTTTAAAAAAAAAAAAACTTTCCCATGACAGTATCCCTTTAAGGTCACTTTTAGTATATTATAGAATGGCCAATTCTAAGCAACCTTTTAATGGCCTTCTTATTTTGCGTAGTTTTTTAATTATTTGCCTTCTTCTTGTGACCCTTTCCAGCTTTCAAATGGGGTTCACTATTTCCACGTAAAAACAAATGCTCTGTAAGGCTATACATTTATAGTTATTGCTAATTTATTTTTAATTTATTAAACTCCAGATGCCAAAAACCCAAAAAATTTGTGGGTCTTTTTTTTTTTTTTTTTACTATAAAATCCGAATATTTAGTGGGGGGAAAAACCCAAATTTTTTGGGATTTATTATACCCCAAGGATGGAAAAAGTCCAAATTCAAAAATCTGGCATCTCAAACTGCCGAGGTTGCATATAAGTCAATGGGAGAAGTCCCGAAGTTATCTTGATCTGCAACTGGGTTTGGTGCAATAATCTGAAGATTTTGTGGTTTTCAGGAAAAAATCGGAGCGTTCAGGTGGAAAATCTGAATAATTTATATAATTCATTTTTTTCACGATTGATAAATAAGGGGAAAAAACCTGTGTGGATTTGGTCAAAGTAATTTTCAGAAAATTAGATAAATTCTGACTTTGATAAATGGGCCTCTAAGTGAACACTTGTGTCCCATGGAACAAATGTTCCCTCTAAGCTGTATGCACACGCATACAAATTTTTACGACAGTGCACACTACATAATGTGGTACACACAAAAGAAATTTTTTGAAAACACAAAATGTTGCATTTGTTTTGACTTGCACCCATCCTTTTTATAAAAATGAGCACACAAGCTTAAAATTTGTGCACAAAAGATTTTTTTTTACGCACATAGCCAAGAAAGAATTAGAGGGAATATTTAATTTGCTGACTAAGAGTTTAGCATCTTGAGTAAGCCCCCTGAGTCAGTTTACATCAGTTAATTTTTTGGGTTTATGTGGTGGCACACAGGGAGATTAGTCGCCCACAGAAGCAAAAATTTGTCGCTGGGCCACAAATCTCACTGTTTGCCACCACCCTTAGGAGCATCTAAGAATCTCTGAAGTGTTGATCTGCTATAAATATGTGCAGATATTCTAAACACCTACTGAATCCGTCACATGTTTTACTTTTAACACAGAAATTGCCAAGCTATGCTTTGACCTCATGCTTTGCCATTTTGATGACCTGGATCTAATTAGAGTAAGTATAAATTTATGATATGTTTATTCCCAGTAATGGGAGATTCACCCATTTCATTGCTCCAAATAAAACATGTTGTTTTTATAGTTTCAGCATGTTAGGTGATACTATAAAGGTGGCCATACACTGTTAGATTCGCTTGTTTGGCGAGGTCGCCAGACGAGCGAATCTTAAGCCAAAATGCCACTAACTATCGGGTGAATCTGAATGTTCCGCCCTGGGGATTACAATGCTTGACTGATCGTTATCTGAACGATTTTTGGCCTATCGATCGGGAGGACCCATCTGGAACCCCCCCACACACAGGCAGATAAGCTGCCAAATCAGTCTAAAGGACCAATATTGGCATCTTTAATCTGCCCCTGTATTGCCACCTTAAGATGCAGGTTACGTTCAAAGCCTACTGGCTGGTTGTGCTGTGCAGTTTCAAGAAATTCTCACATGGTAATTCCAAGCATCCTGGAGAACCTGCCACAGTTTAACTGCAAACTTTGGGCTCTGTGGGCCATACTATCTGTTGCTCAATTCATTTATTTTTTCACTTCTCAATTTACTTTTTTTATTTTGGCCCTGTGTCTTGGTGTTACTGTCATGCTGCAGAATTGATATGGCAATTATCAGACCCTCCCTGATGATATTGCATGGTAGATAAGAATCTGGCTGTACTTTTCAGCTGTAAGTGTGCCATCTCATTGAAAAAAATCACCAATTCCACTTGAAGAAATGCATCCTCTAAGCTGCAGGAAACATCCGCTGTGATTTACTGTTACATATGGACATTAATTTATGAACCATTCTCCAGACCTTTGGTGGAAAACCTGCCTTCTATTAGAGACATAGTTCATTCCTAAAGTAGCTTTCACGCACACAGGCTGGTTTTCAGAGGGAATTTAAAATTATTGTATACTGACTAAAGCCACTTTTAAAGATACTTAACATCCTAAGTCACACTTTCTGTTTTGGTGAACTTTGAATTGTGCCCCTTTACTCTATGTTGTACTTGTTATATTTTTCATCCACTGTCAGAAATTACAGCTACAGAAATAAAATCTCTGCTCTTTCAAATAAGATAATTTCCTATAACAAATAACATGTACATATATGTTCTATATTTTTATATGAATGTGACCTAAAACATTATATGATTTTTCAAGAAAACCTAATCAAACAAATGCAACAAAAATAATTATATTTGATCATGTATTAATAAAAAAAAAAAAGAAATATCCAATAACGTGTGTGACAAAAGTAAGTGAATCATTATTCACTTACTTTTGCTCAGTATTGGGTGTGACCCACTTGTGCAGTAATAACTGCAACTAAATGTTTACAGTAACTGTTGCTCAGTCCTGCACATGGAGGAATTCTAGCACATTCCTCCATACAGAACAGCTTCAGCTGGTGTTGGTGGGTTTCCTTACATGAACTGCTCGTTTTAGGTCTTACCACAACATTTCAATTGTAATAGGGCTGAACTCTACGAGCGTTATTCGGAGAGTCGTGTCACCTGGTAAAATGCAGGCGACAAGTCCGATGCGTCCAAATATAATGGAACTGATAGATAAATCGCAGGTATAAACTACATTCCATCCGACACAAACAACTGTCCTGGGATTTTTCTATCAGTCCCATTATATTTGGATGCATTTGACATCCGACTTGTCACCTGCATTTTATCGCGGCAAAACAGTCTGTCCAAGGCCCGAACTAGGGATAGGCAGAGTAGGCACGTACCTTCTCTGTCGCCTACCCCATCTCTGGTCCCCTCTCTCCTCGACTCTGAGCAGCTTCTCCGTCTATTAGCACTTCTACGCATGCGGATGGGACCGCTCAGGTGTATCCGTGGAAAAACGCTTGTGGAGTTCAGTCCTTAAAGCAGAATTAAACCCTTAACTAAAAATAAAAAAAATACCCCCTCCCTCCTTCCCCCCAGCTGCCATGAACTGCGATCCCTGAATCTTCACCGAGGGGTAAGTAAAAAGTTGGGAGCATTTCCCCGGGGGGGGGTCTATGTAGGCTAGGGCGGTAGGGTTCTTTATAGTTGAGTGTTGAGTTCTCCTTTTAGGTCAGGACTTTGACTTGGCCATTCCAGAACATTCAATTTATTCTTCAAGTAGAATGACGTGTGTTTAGGATCATTGTCTTGTTGCATCTTGAGATTCAGTGGAAAGATGTCTTGACATTTTCCTTTAGAATTCAGGATTCAATCAATGATGGCAAGCTGCAAAATAGGCCCAAACTAGAACATACCAACCACCATGTTTCACAGATGGGATATGGTTCTTATGCTGGAATGCATTATTTTTCTTTCTCCAAATGTAATCTTAATTTAAGACAAAAAGTTTTATGTTGGCTTAGTTTTTTTTATTGCCATTTCAGACACTAAAGGGTAGGTTTATTAACCTTTGTTTTCTAATTTTTAGGTGACAGTCCAAATCTAATTGCGGATTGGTTGCTATGGGCAAAATCAGTGGTGATGTTTGTCTCCCTTTTTAAAAATAAATACTCCCTTTAGTGCAGATGTATATATGTGGGCTGCTTTTGTTTTGTTTTTTTGTCAAAGCTGCTTTTAACTCCCAGTCTGGTACTGGTCCAGGTGCCATCATGAGATTATCATGTAAAAATGTAAATATTTGAGGGAGGTTCACCTTAGGAATTGAAAGGTTGACTAAATAAATTTATTGCATTCTTTAGCAGTTAGTTTCTATGGAAAATGCCCCTTCCCTCAGGACACAGATTCAGTTTATCATGACCTAATTTGAGAAGAAATTGGACCAAGCATATAGTAACCATAACTCCTTACAGGAACACTGTAGAGAAATTATATAATATGTAGAGGTCATATTTATTCCTACTGGGTTCATAAATTCCAATTAGTAATACTGTGTGACCTGCCTTTTCCCAGATGTTCCCATCTTATATACCAAGAGCCAAACTTAGTCATGTTTTTATAGCGTTTGTACAACTGGTATGGATTCTGCGATGATAAATATGTTTGTATATAGGTAATAGTGTGACCTCCACTTTACCTATGAGGGGCCTTGCTGTGAACTTTACGTTCCCCCTCCATGGGCTTTCACCCCTCCACATGTATTGGCACTTATCAGACAAGGCTTTGAGCAGGGCATCACAGGCTGTGACCCCTTTACGCATGGCTGGTTCCAGACCTTAGTGAAGAGAGGCCTGCTATGAATGGTCGGATTTGTGGAAAGGCCACCAAGGCCCGGGCCTAGGGCGGCAGGATTTTAGGGGGCGGCATGCTGCCCAACCACACCCACATTGGTTAAAAAACACTGGGGATATGCGCCAATACCCATTGCTTGGGTCCCAGTGATGAAATTTGCACAATAAAGGGGAAGGGGCAGGGGCAACGAATAGGAGTGGGCCTAGGGGTGCCTGCTATGTAAATCCGGCCCTGCTACTACGTATATGATTTTGGCGCAGAAATATTTATTTAATGATGCCTTGGCCTGTTTTATTAACTCTTATAGTCCTGTATCATGACTCAGTGGCTATACAACTAATATACTAAATATAAGTTCAGTGATTCAAAGGAAAGAAAAATCTTGAAACATGTTTCAGTTTTTAAGGAAGAATGCAGACACTATAATTTTTTGGAATGGCCTAATATTCCCTTTTTACAATTTCTGTAAATTATTAAAACAAATTTGTTACATTTTTGTTCACATTTTGATTTGGAATAGAATGTTATGTGTTCCCAATGTTTTTGTGTGTATGGAAATACAAGCTATTATGAGGATTTTGAACTAACTTAGTTCAACTAACTTGAACTAACACTGCTATTATTCTGAACACAACTGTACACACAAACTTTTTTTTTTATTTTAACATTTGTCTGTTGTTTTCCCCCTTACAATTGTTTATTTCTCAGTGTGATAACTGGATTGGATAACCATTCTGTTCAATTATTTTCTTAATATAATCCAAACACTTCAAACCCAATGTATACCTTTAAGCTTTGTTGTACTATGTTAGTCCCAACTAAATAATTCACCATCAAAACACAAAATATCCAAACTTAACCCCAGTGCTCAATATAAAAATATTCCCTTTGAGACATGTTAAAAAGTACTTCCTTTAACTTTAAAAAATGTGATTTAAGGGAGTTGGGGGCCCTACTAGGCAAAATTTAAAATATAATACATTCTCAAAACATATTTCCAAAAATGCCATTATTCAGGCTGTGTGGAAATTCAGGGAACGGTCCCTCCTACAGTTCTTAATGTTTTGACTGCAAACTTACATTTAAGTCCGTAAAGGTAACAGAAACAGAAGTATGATAACAGGAGACCGAGGCAAATTGAACTTTATCCTTGGTGATAAAATCTTGCAGTCAGTTGATAATTTAATTTGAAGGCACCAGCATATTCATTTACTAGTTGAACCATATTTTTACAAGATGGCTAATTGCCAGAGGGCATGCCACAGAACAGCAGCCATTCTATATCCGAAATATACAACTGACGGGCTTTTGTGAAAAACCTGGGTGTCAAATTATGAGATTGTTTTTCATGCAGTACCATCCTATTGTACACTGCTTGGTTACTATTCCTGAATACTATAGAATCCTGTTTTGATAGTGTCGTATGTGTAATTTTGCACCCTGGAGGGGTCCCTGCTTTATACCACATTGGTTTTAAAATTAAGGGAATTACTTTTTTAATTGGTCAGTTTCAGAAATATCAAGAATGGTAACTGTAGGAAAGCTTTGTTGTTTGGTATTTTAGAAAGCTGTATTTACCTTTTTAGGATTCAAGAGACTGTGTACATTCTACAGTGGTTTTTATGGGTCAGCATACTTTTTGCAGTTTCTAGCACACATTTTGAAGTGGTTACATTTAACCCATAGTACACGCAAGGTATATTTTGGGGTCTGAAAATAGAGATTGATCATACGCACAATTTTTATATCTAGATAAGCAAGAAATAAGGTAATGTGAAAGGTCAGTCATTGTGGACAAAACATTGGGCTCTCAGTAAAAGATTTTCTCTTGCCTGTATTGGGGGACACAGGCACCATGGGGATGAAGATCCTGCAGCTGGAGATCAGACACTAATATGTTAAATTTGACTCCTCCTGCTGTGGGCTTCATCCCCTGCTCTCCTCCTCTTGGATCTAGTTTCTTTTAGTGTCCTCAGAAGGAAGACACAGACAAGTGGCTGGAGCAAGTGATAGGAACCACGGTTGAGGTCATGCCACGTCTTTGGGGCCAGTGAATACAATCCAGAGCCTCATCAGCCAGCTAGGTACAGCGCAGAGAGTTTCTGCCCAATTGCCTTCCCGCTCTCTGGAGGCTGCAGGCACACACCCCCTTCCCTGTGACTGCATTCCTACTCGTGTGGCCGGGACTTCCTCCAATGCGCCATGGAGAAAGGGAGCAGTGTCACTCACACTGAGCACATCAGTGGTCTGCGCCCTCCACCTCCCTTCTCTTCCTGTATGGGTGGGGTTTCTTCCTGCGCGTCAGAAAGAGTGCGCCACATGCACTACAGCCACTTCTTCCCTACCGTTCTTGGCCTTGCGTCCTAATCAGGCTCTCCTTATCTTTCAGAGCCACAACAGAGACACGATCCGCTTCTCCCCTGCTCCCCTTACTAAGAAATTAAAGACATAATACATAACATGACAGACCTAACAGAGGAGGCAGGCTCATTAAAGCCCACAGCACCTACACGCCAGACACTTCAGGTGTCCTATTTTGCGTGTGCAGTGTGTAAAGCCAAATATCAAGGCGTTTCGGCTGAGCCAGTATGTACAGCATTTAGGACTTCTCCTAACATTAGCCAGACTCAAACACCTCCTCCTCCCAACACTACAGACACTGACCTGGTGAGGGCACTTTCTATCTCACTTGCAGGCTTACAAAACCTGGCACGCATACCAGGGACACTGGATAGTGTCCTTGAGACTGACTACCCCTGCTAAAGCACAGGACAATTGTCCAGCTACTACCAGATGCCCTGTCCTTCCCTGGGACCTGAACTTAGTGCTGTCAACACTACAAGAGGAACCCTACGAGCCATTAGACATGGTTCTGTTACCTACACTTACGGAAAAGGTGGTATTCCTTTTAGCTATCACATCGGCCCGTAGATTGTCAGAACTGGCAGCACTTTTCTGCAGATCTCCATTCACTATCATTCATCATGACAAAGTGGTGCTGAGACCAACACCTGATTTTCTGCCAAAGGTGTTATCAGAATTCCATCTCAATCAAGATATGGTGGTACCTTTTTTGCCCTGAGCCTAAGCGTACAAAATAGTCTAAACAAGTTGGACGTTGTCCAAGCAATGAAGACTTACCTTGAGGCTACAAAGGACATACAGAAAGTTGATGCACTGTTCATTATTCCAAGTGGTCCAAAAAGAGGAACTAGAGCTTCCAAGGCAACCATAGCAAGGCGGTGGATCCACTCTACTGTTACCAGAGCCTACGCAATTAAGGGAAAACCACCTCGGTTCAAGATCAGAGCTCATTCCACGCGCTCCCATAGCACATTCTGGACCATTCGACACCAAGCTTCAGCTGAACAGGTCTACAGAGCTGCTACCTGGTCACACGTTCACGCGCTTCTACAAGCTTCTTGTGCAGGCATCAGCCGAAGCCTGTCAGGACCGCTCGGCGGTCTCTTCCTTCGGGGCCTCCATTGGCGCATCCAAGATGGCGGCGCCCATTGAAGCCACGTGGGGACGGGCACGGTGACGTCACACGCTTGGCGCGAACTTCAAAGTTAAAACTGTTCCAGATCTCTGGACTTTGACACTGCCTGGTTATCTACTTTGCTGTTTATCTGCCTGCCTTTTGAACTCTTGCCTGGACTTGGATACGATTTTGCCTGAACCCTTTTTTGTACTTCGAATTTGGACTTTAACCCTATAGCTTCCTCCGTTGGGAGCCGATAGGCCCCCTGACAAAGCCAACTTCGGGAGAAAGGAGTTACAAACTGTAGTTAAGTGAGTACCTAGGGGGTTGTGTCCCACCCTCAGGGGTTGCTTTGGGACATCCCCATGGTGCCTGTGCCCCCCAATATAGGCAAGAGAGAGAGATTTTTGTACTTACCGTTAAATCTTTTTCTCTTGACCTACATTGGGGGACACAGACATCCCCTCCCTGTTCAATTATGTTAAGGGTCAACTCTGGTTGCACAAATGTTAGGTTACTCCGTAGTCTGAGTTTTTTCTTAGGGGTTGAGGGACTCCTTCTCTGTTTTGGCTTTCATGTTATGTTCCTTCTTTGGGTCCGAGAGGAGGAGAGCAGGGGATGAAGCCCACAGCAGGAGGAGGAGTCAAATTTAACATATTAGTGTCCAATCTCCAGCTGCAGGATCTTCATCCCATGGTGCCTGTCCCCCCCCCAATGTGTATGTCCAGAAAAAAAGATTTAACGGTAATTACAAAAATCTCTTTCTTTTTGCCAAATCCCATAGAGTGCTATATTTTGGATATATATATATATATATATATATATATATATATATATATATATATATATATATATATATATATATATATATATATATAATGTCACAGATAAAACCTTTTATCTGTTTTTAAAGGGCACTCCTAGCTTTGCAATATTTATTTGTACATAGAACTACAATTACACTTTTAATTTTTATCCATGTTTTGTTTCTGATCTTTTTTTTTAAATTAACTTTGTCTTCATTGTAGGGACATGCCAGCCCTTTCAAGCAGATCTCCTTTATTGGGCAACTATTAGATGTCATCCAGTATCCTGACACAATATCAAGTAATGTCATACTTGAATCATTGTCTCACAGGTAGTATTCTAAACATTTTCTTTAACTGTTTTTTATGTGTGTGTAGGTGACATTATACTGAAACATAAGTAATATTATACTGATTATTACTGATTTTATATGGGTTGGCTCCCCTTAAGTTACACACATTATTATGGCACATTTATCTTTTTTTGTAATTTGGTATAAATTTTGCTGCATAAGCAGATTAATAGCAGGCAAAACAGTTGCCACTCTGTTGTTACCAGAAACATTGGAATGCTGCTTTCTTTGTATTTATGGAGGTGGTGGTGCTCCATTTTTAGAAATCAACCCTTACAGAAGAAATCCAACAAAACACTACAGAGTTTAAAGGAATTGTTCAGTATAAAAAAATGGGTAAAAAGATAAAATAAAAAAATGTTTCCAAAATAGTTAATTAGCCAAAAATGTAATCTGTAACGGCTGGAGTGATCGGATGTCTAACATAATAGGCAGAACACTCTCTTGATTTCCACTGATTAATTACCAGTCACTAACCAATCACTGACTTGAGGGGGGGGGCACGGGTCATAACTGTTTGCTTTTGAATCTGAGCTGAATACTAAGGATCAATTGCAAACTCACTGAACAGTTATGTCCCATGTGCCCCCCCCCTTCAAGTCGCTGACTAGCTCAGAGTTAGAAAGCTGAAAAGCAGGAAGTTCTGTTATGTTAGACATCCACTCACTCCAGCCTAACTATATTGGATACATTTTTTTATTTTGCACAGCCTATCTATTTACCCAGTTTTTATTTTTATACTGAACTGTTCCTTTAAGGGTAAAGAGAAACTCAACAGAAATAAAGAAAAACTATACGCCCAAAATTAATATAAGCAACAGTTTATATCAAATTAAGTGGCATATTAAAGAATCTTACAAAAAACTGGTATATTAAAATAAACATTGTCCTTTTACATCTTTTGCCTTGAACCACCATTTCATGATGGTCTCTGTGCTGCCTCAGAGATCACCTGCCCAGAAATACTACAACTCTAACTGTAGGAAGACGTGTGGAAGCAAAAGACAGAACTCTGTCTGGTTCATGTGACCTACCATCTATGGTTTCTTAGGTCTGTTTGTGTGTACCATGAATACTAGGATCCCTGGGGGCAGCCTTTTTTTTTTTTTTTTTTTTTTTTTTTTAAATGGCATTTTTTAATTTATTATTACCCAATGGCAAATACTACTAAAATGGTTTATTTACATGAAGCAGGTTTACATATGAGCTGGTTCATGCAATATATTTTTATAGAGACTTACATTGTTCAGGGGGTATAATTTTCCTTTATGACCAGTGCTTTGGTGTTTAAAGTCCATAGAATTTATCTCCTTCTCACCAAACTTGTTTTTTATGATGCCAGTTTGCTGCTAGTTCTACTCAAAAAAATGCGTTGACAGAAGCCATTCAACATTTCAAACAGAAAAATCATCTGATCATGATCAACAACCGCTTAATCCTTTTCTTTTGACAAGTATTCTTCACTTTAAGTTGGATACTAAAATACACAGAATAAGGTTTCTGGGAATGTTATCAGACACAAAGTTTAGAAGATCATCATTGAAACAAACAAAAGAGAAATAGGGATCTTCAAAATGTCTCCTTTTCTTCTGGGAATATTAAAACAGGGGTAAATTAACCCTTAATAAAGCCCAGCCTCTTGCAAGCAGGAATTTTTACCACCACCCAGCCACAATTCAAGAAGGGGTGCTGAGGTACAGAGCACAGAATACAATGGGCAAACTGAGTTTAAAGCTATGTGAAGCACTCTTCCTGCTTTCCAATATTCCACAAGATATCTGAACACACACACACACAGCTCTTAAGTTATTATCCTTCACTTTTTTGTTACTAAATTGTATATTATCTTGTATGCTGGAGGGAGTTTGGGGTGCTTATATGTATATGGAGATTCTCATTCATCCAGGCCATGATATTCTTATCTAATTTTACTGGAGACTGGGGTGTTTATATTGGATTTTTAATCCTACAGTGTAGAGGCATCTCTTTTCTGTGCTGCTTATGAAACTAAGGGAAAATTAATTTACCATGAGTATAAATTTAGTATCTTTAATTTATCTTGCACATTTGCCCATCAGATGCATACCCAGCACATGGCTAAATCCAGTGCTTCTTGTTTAAACAATTTGTAGTCTGCAGGGGTTGTAGTGTATTTTCAACCTGCTGAAATAAAATTACCTAGAAATCACTCCACATGACAGGCTTAATGGAACATTCACAAAAATGGTAATATTAAACTAAAATAAACTTGTTTGGTTTTCCCTACGTGTTCAGTGTTGTATCCACATTTGTGAATTAATCATTTAAAAACACAGGTTCCATATCATATTTTAACAACATTTGTTATAATTATCTTTTCTTAACATGTCAATCAGCTTTTTTTTTTTTTTTTTTTTTTTAAGTACCAGTGCACAGATCTTCCATTCTACTCCACATCTAAATAATTTATATTTATCTCAACTTACCTGTGCTCTTATAATATATCCAAAAATGTAGGGTCTCATCGCCATCTTAAAAGTAACTCATGGATCTTAACCAGGAACAAGCACCGTAGCTTAAGATCACAGTTTGGTTTTCAGTTTGCTTATACCTGCTTCACTATCACCAAGATCAATGCTCGACACATAGGTTTTATTGCTGTTTACTTGATTATACAGGTATGGGATCCGTTATATAGAAATACATTATCCAGAAAGCTCTGAATTACTGAAAGCTTGTTTTCCATCATAATCAAGTAATCCAAATTTGTAAAGATTTGCTTTTTCTCTGTAACATTATCTTGTACTTGATCCAAATTCAGATAAAATGTATCCTTATTGGAAGCAAAACTAGCTGATTGAGTTTATTTAATTTTTACACGATTTTCTAGTTGATTTAAGGTATGAAGAACCATATTATGGAAAGATCCATTATCCAGAAAACCCCAGGTCCCAAGAATTCTCGATAACAGGTCCCATGCCTGTACTCCACTATTTTACAAAATAAATTTAGCATTCTAGGTTGCTATATGCAGGCCAATCTGTTGACATTACTGTGTCAATTACTGAGTAATTTCCTTCTTTATTATCCTTATGAATCTTCTGTGATGCAGCTGACAGAACTGTGACTGGGTCAGTGCAAAGCATTAGAGCTGAGATTTGAGCTTCCATAGGGATATAGTGACCTTTACACCATTTTTAAAAAGTATGGAAGAAATTTTTTTTTTGTAATTTAAACAACAAACTAAGGGGGTTATTTATCAAAGATTGAATTTATCTCAATATTTTCTAAAAAAATCTCCAATCTGACCAAATCCGTACAGTTTTTTTGCGCTTATTCATTAATGCACTTTCCCGAAAATTTTGTTAGCGGGAAAAAATCCCAAAAAAGCGCAAATCAAAAAATCATTGGGATTTCTCCAATTGACTTATATGCAACCTTGACAGGTCTGAGATGCCTGGATTTTCAGATTCTGACTTTTCCATCCTCAGGGTTTAATAAGTTCCAAAAAAGTTTGGAGTTTAGTAAATAACCCCCTAAGTGTCTGTAAATTCTTTCTTTCTACAATCTAGGACCTTAGATTCAAACAGGTAAGTTTATTGGGCTGGTGGACGACTGTTTCATCCTCTGTGTACTTATAATGTCTGGGCCTATAGTGAATCTCAGACCTGAAATAGACTTTGCTAAAGGTGTATATTTTCTCTGTACTTTGTTTCTCAGCACAGAGAAAAATGTTGTGACCTGCATAAGAGAAAATGAAGAGCTTTTAAAAGAATTATTCTCCAGTCCTCACTTTCAGGCCACCCTCAGCCCTGAGTGCAACCCCTGGCCTGCAGACTTCAAACCTCTTCTAAATGCAGAGGAATCTCTTCAGAAAAGGTGTAATTTTTTTATTGTTTTTGTCACTACTCACTGATGTGAAAATGTGGGTATATTATGTACACAATACAAAAGTTGGCACAAAAAATGGAAATGATCAAAATGTAATGCAGGTGTAACATAAAGGATGCTGACTGGATGATACTGTCAGAATATTAAAGGAATTGTTTAGTGTAAAAATAAATTCTAGGTAAATAGGCTGTGCAAAATAAAAAATGTCTCTATATAGTTAGCCAATAATGTAATCTATAAAGGCTGGTGTGACTGGATGTCTAATATAATAGCCAGAACACTACTTCTTGCTTTGCAGCTCTCTTGGTGTCCACTGTTTGGTTACCAGGCAATAACCAATCAGAGATTGGAGGGGGGGCGCATGGGTTATAACTGTTTGCTTTTGAAACGGAGCTGCATGCTAAGGATCTATTGCAAACTCACTGAATAGTTATGTCATATGGCGTCCCTTCATGTCGCCGGCTAACTCAGAGTTAGAGAGTTGAAAACCAGGAAGTTGTATTTTGTCCTGTTAGACATCTGCTCACTCCAGCTTTTATAGATCACATTTTTGGCTAACTGTATTAGAAAAAAGTTTTATTTTGCACAGCCCATCTATGTAGCCAGTTTTTATTTTTACACTGAACTGTTCCTTTAAGTATGCATAACTTGGGGCTGCAGGAAAAAAAGAACGATTGTTATAAAACCAGTAAAAAGTAGGTTACCCTCCCTACATTTTCGTTTGAAATTCACTCAGCCATTGACTTATTTCCCCTGTACAGGCTGCAGGGACTAATGGGCTGCCATCAGAGCTTTAAAAAAAAAAAAAAGCAAGCCAAAGTTATAGCCCTTGTTTAATCAAATGTTTTTGAATATCACAAGCCTACCATCAATACATAAAGCTGCAACAGAATTACAGCTGCAGATGGGTCTGCAATTGTGTGAATTGTCCAAATTAACTGCTAACTACTAATGTAAAAAATAAAGCAAATGTATTCATCAGGCACAATATTAATACTAGAGCAGTAGCCACTTTGGATATTGCCTAAGCATGTCTTCCATTAAAGCTGAAGGACAGTCATAGATCAAACTTGGTACACGTTTTCAAATTATGCGTGTTAAACATTGCAGAGGTGGCTAGCTGGGAAGTCCCATAAATTGCAACTGCCAAGGGCCCTGTTCCAGGGTTGAATATTTACAGTATTTAAAGATTATAAACAGAAGCAACTTAGCTTTAGCCTAGGGCCCTAGGCTTGTTATATAAGCCAGTGCAGGGCCTGGTAAAAATTTCCGATGTAGCATATTATTCTGTTGTAACTCAGCATTAACTCTATAAAGTTTAATCAATGGAAAAGAGAAAAAAACGAACGTTACAATACACAAAAATTCCAGGCCAAACTTCCCCATTAAGATAAATGTTACCTGCACAGTGACTTGTAGATAGATTCCATAAAAAAATATTTCATTGTTCAAGTAACAATATATTTACACTTTTCCAAAAACTGAAATGCTGATAATACTCTTTAAGTAATCATTTACTGTTAAAGACTCAATAACTTGTGTCTATATAAATTATAAGTAAACACTTGCTTAACTTGTCATGTCTCCAGAGCAACCCAGTCTAGCAAGGGAAAAGATATGAGTAATTCTGTAGAAGCTTTGCTGGAAATTTCTTCATCTCTGAAAGCCCTTAAAGAAGAGGTAAGCAAATGTAATTGGACTGTCCAAGCAAGAGCATATTTTCCATAAAAATCATATATACTTATCGTATGTAATTAATAATTAAAAAATTTTCATTATGAATTACTAAATGGTTCATTTATTTGTTTTTACTCTTATTACCATACCTCCCTACCCCAAGAAAGTAGAGGAGTTAGTTAAGAGAGAGATATTGAGCTTTGTATAAACTCTTTGCTTCAACCACCTGCTGCCTTTGTGTCAAACATACAGATAAAAAGGACACTCTTAGACTAATGTCACACTTACCCCTCCGTGGCCTGTGTTAAGTGCCCTGACAAGCACAGCATCAGCCTGTGTGCACACATGGAGCAGATTTGGGTGAGGTGAACGACAAAAGTGGATGGCTGGAACAGCCTAGTGTGATATTAGTGACTAGTGATTAGTGTGATAGTGTGACTTTTGCTGGGAAGGTTAATTCACCTCAACCTTTGTATGCAGATGCAGACTGTGAAACTTTTGTGTTTAAAAAGCCTTTATTTCAGCTTTGGGCATCACCGGAATGTTTCAGGCCATGCGGCCTTTTGTCAAGCTTGCCATACCTAATTGCAATTAGCTGTCAGCCCACATAGAGCAGCGGCAATGCAGACAGCCCAGAAACACCAGATTCCCAGTTCAACTCCAGGCTGGATATTACAGCTATAAGCACACTGTATTTTTGCAGACTGAAAGAAGCAGATCTGCTCAGTGCCCCTGCTCTATTGATTGTACTGCTGTTTTGGAGCTGAGGTCAGTATTTGGGCTAAGGTCAGAATTTGAGCTGAGATCAGCCTGTGTGTGACCGCACACAGGCTGATCAGATTCAAATTAATGGAACGGGCACTGAGCAGATCTGCTTCTCTCAGCCTGCAAAAATACGCAGGCTGACAACAGCCAGAGCCAACAGACTGTGTGCCCATAGCCTTAGTGCAGCAAATAAAACATTTGCTTACTGTTTAAATTACAAAAGACACACTGTGCATTCTATATTGAACAAAGGTGTTTATTGCCAATTTAAGGCTTATGTACCCAAACTTCGGCATAAAGAAATGAATGGAATATGGGGCTTAAAGGAAAACTATACCCCCAAAAGAAAACTTAAGCAACAGATAGTTCATATCATATTAAGTGGCATATTAAAGAATCTTACCAAACTGGAATATATATTTAAGTAAATATTGCCCTTTTACATCTCTTGCCTTGAGCCACCATTTCGTGATGGTCTCTGTGCTGTCTCAGAGATCACCTGACCAGAAATACTTCAACTCTAACTGTAACAGGAAGAAGTGTGGAAGCAAAAGACACAACTCTGTCTGTTAATTGGCTCATGTGGCCTAACATGTATGGTTTGTTGGTATGTTTGTGAGTACAGTGAATCCTACGATCCCAGGGGGCGGCCCTTATTTTTTAAAATGGAAATTTTCTATTTATGATTACCCAATGGCATATACTACTAGAAAAGTATGTTATTATGAAAATGGTTTATTTACATGAAGCAGGATTTTACATATGAGCTGTTTTATGCAATTTCTTTTTATAGAGACCTACATTGTTTGGGGGGTATAGTTTTCCTTTAACTTGTATGCCAACTAAGACTTGACCTGATTTGATTTTATGCTTATATTCTGTTCTGGATATTCCTTGAAGCCCTCCATGGGGTCAATTATGGTTAACAAACAATTCTTATAGCATGATGAGTCATCCAATAATAGTTTCAAATATATTTCCTTAGATAAGGAATGCCTTGGCTTAAATGTTGGTGTTAATAGAAAGTTTAACATAGCTCTGAGCTATGAGTTGTTTTGTTTCATTCTTTATATTTTTACTTTTGCAGTGTGTGGACCTCTGCAGCTCTGTGACTGATGGTGATAAGGTTATTCAGAGTTTGAGACTGGCCTTGACTGATTTTCATCAACTGACTATAGCCTTTAATCAAATTTATGCGAATGAGTTCCAGGAGCACTGTGGCCATCCTGCCCCTCATATGAGCCCTATGGGACCCTTTTTCCAATTTGTCCACCAGTCCCTTAGCACCTGCTTTAAGGTATAAATCGCAGTAAAGCTTTAGGCATTCTCCTTGTGTTAAGTTATTACTTGGCTACAGTGGTGTTTGAAAGTTTGTGAACCCTTTAATCATGATTTTCAAACAAGGCTTAAAAGTAGATGACGAAAACCTAGTTAAACAAATGAAACACAAATTATTATATTTAGTCACTTATATACACAAAACATTCTTCCAGTATCCTTCTGGTTTGTCCACTCGATCTTTAGCAAACTGTAGGTTGTCAGCAATATTCTCCTTGCTACCCTGCAATACACACCATTGCAGTTCAGTGTTCTCCTGATGCCGGACTCATCAGTTGCCTTTGTAACTTCTCAGACTATTCCATGCTTTGGTCGACCACTTCTGGGTAGGGTAACGGCAGTCTTGAATTTCCTCCATTTGTACACAATCTGTTGGTGAAGAGTTGATGCCCATAAAGCTGAAAAATGTTACAAGACTTTTTTCTGAGGTCCTCAAACACCTCCTTTGTTCAAGCCTTGTTACATATCAACAAATGTGTTGTATGTGTGATCAGACTTTGCTGGATCCTTGTTCTTTAAATAAAATATGGTCAGTCACTCACACCTGATCAGCTGATATTTTAAAGGGCTTACAAATTTTCAATAACCACTGTATGGTGCATGCTGAAATTGTCTTTTATGTATGGCTGATCTGTTCTTATAGGAGCTTGAATCCATCGCCCAATTTACGGAAACTTCGGAGAATATTGTAGATGTGGTGAGGGAGAGGCATCAGTCTAAGGAGAAATGGGCTGGAAGCACAATATCCACTCTGTGTGAGTAAGCTCTCCCCTGCTACATCATCCCTCAACATTTTCTTATGAAGTATACCATCTACTTTAGTGCTATGTCTGCACTTAATGCCATGCATTTGAACAATGTGTGCTTTTTTTATACAGTTTAAGGGCATTTCCTAATGGGGAGACTTTTAGTTTACCTAGACAAACAAGAGGCAGCTAGCTGGGTGACAGTTAGAAAATCTAAGGTGGGTAAAAGGAAAATGGAGGCTTATCCGGGGTTCAGGATCTAAGAATCTTAGGCTCTAAGATTAAGAGAAGGTCTTCCAATGTAAATTTTTCAGAAATTCTGCCCATGCAAAGTGCAAGTTTAGGAAGACAGCGGACAGAGATTGGAGGAGTGTTTAAACTAGGCAAGGTGTGGGTGAGATAAAGAATTATGGGGAAGCTAGGGTAGACGCGGCAGTGGGATTAGTAAGGGGTCATGGGGGAGGATTAAGGGGGAGCATACAGTTTACCAGCTAAGGAGGCCCCTCTGTTACAAGGAAAACAGACTAATATTAACTTAAGATATAATTCTCCACTAAGTAATGCAAATTTCAAAAGAAAAAGTAGTAACCTCCGATAAATGCTGGCAAATGCACAGAGTTTGTCAGGTAAAATGGGAGACCATGCATGCTTTAAAAATTTACATACAGTGGTGTGAAAAACTATTTGCCCCCTTCCTGATTTCTTATTCTTTTGCATGTTTGTCACACAAAATGTTTCTGATCATCAAACACATTTAACTATTAGTCAAAGATAACACAAAACAAACACAAAGTAAACACAAAATGCAGTTTTTAAATGAGGGTTTTTATTATTTAGGGAGAAAAGAAATCCAAACCTGTGTGAAAAAGTAATTGCCCCCTGAACCTAATAACTGGTTGGGCCACCCTTAGCAGCAATAACTGCAATCAATCGTATGCGATAACTTGCAACGAGTCTTTTACAGCGCTCTGGAGGAATTTTGGCCCACTCATCTTTGCAGAATTGTTGTAATCCAGCTTTATTTGAGGGTTTTCTAGCATGAACCGCCTTTTTAAGGTCATGCCACAACATCTCAATAGGATTCAGGTCAGGACTTTGACTAGGCCACTCCAAAGTCTTCATTTTGTTTTTCTTCAGCCATTCAGAGGTGGATTTGCTGGTGTGTTTTGGGTCATTGTCCTGCTGCAGCACCCAAGATCGCTTCAGCTTGAGTTGACGAACAGGTGGCCGGACATTCTCCTTCAGGATTTTTTGGTAGACAGTAGAATTCATGGTTCCATCTATCACAGCAAGTCTTCCAGGTCCTGAAGCAGCAAAACAACCCCAGACCATCACACTACCACCACCATATTTTACTGTTGGTATGATGTTCTTTTTCTTAAATGCTGGGTTACTTTTACGCCAGATGTAACGGGACGCGCACCTTCCAAAAAGTTCGACTTTTGTCTCGTCGGTCCACAAGGTATTTTCCCAAAAGTCTTGGCAATCATTGAGATGTTTTTTTGCAAAATTGAGACGAGCCTTAATGTTCTTTTTGCTTAAAAGTGGTTTGCGCCTTGGAAATCTGCCATGCAGGCCGTTTTTGCCCAGTCTCTTTCTTATGGTGGAGTCGTGAACACTGACCTTAATTGAAGCAAGTGAGGCCTGCAGTTCTTTAGATGTTGTCCTGGGGTCTTTTGTGGCCTTTCGGATGAGTTGTCTCTGCGCTCTCGGGGTAATTTTGGTCGGCCGGCCACTCCTGGGAAGGTTCACCACTGTTCCATGTTTTTGCCATTTGTGGATAATGGCTCTCACTGTGGTTCGCTGGAGTCCCAAAGCTTTAGAAATGGCTTTATAACCTTTGAAATTGAACTCAGGTGTGATAAACCACAGTTAAGTTATTTTTTAACAAGGGGGGCAATCTCTTTTTCACACAGGCCCATGTAGATTTGGAGTTTTTTTTTCTCCCTTAATAACGTAAACCTTTATTTAAAAACTGCATTTTGTGTTCAATTATGTTATCTTTGACTAATAGTTAACGGTTTTTGATGAGCAGAAACATTTAAGTGTGACAAACATGCAAAAGAATAAGAAATCAGGAAGGGGGCAAATAGTTTTTCACACCACTGTAATTGGTATCACTGAGACCTGGTGGGATGAAACGTGACTGGACTGTGAATTTAAATGGTTACTCCCTTTTTAGGAGGGACAGAGGGATTAAAAAGGGTGGAGGAGTGTGTTTGTATGTAAAGCCTGAATTAAAGTCATGCACTAAAGAAATAACCGTTGCTGGCACTGGTGAGGGGTGGAATCCCTCTGGGTAGAGATTTTGACTGGGCAAAAGGTTACAAAGAAAATTATCATTGGTGTATGCTATAAACAACCTCATATAAGTGACGAGTATGAAGCCCAGCTACTCCCAGCCCAGTATGTTTGTAAATATGCTGAATGACAACTTTTTATTCCAGCTCGTTCAAGAACCTACTAGGAATAACTGTCTTTTGGATCTTGTAATAACTAATAATACTGAACTCACCTCTAACATTTGTGTGGGTGAGCATTTAGGGAATAGTGATCAGGCAAGCTAAAATTGATATGCAAATGGATATTGCAGCAAGCAGTAAAAAGAGTCCAAAATTATTTAATAAATATCTTAATAGTAAAAAAAATTAAGCAGGAAGGGATGGGATCCTTAATACCAGAGGGGGTCAGCTGGTTGATGAGAACAAAAAAAGCTGAGATTCTGAACTCATTTTTAGTCTTTCTACACAAATGAGGAACCAGTTTATGAAGGTTTCTTTTTTTAATAGTCCCAATTATAGTAATACAACTAATGATGCATGGTTCACACATGAGGAAATTCAAAAGAGAGTAGAACATGTTAGGATAAACAAAGGATCCGGGGCCAGATGGTATTCATCCCAGGGTACTTAGCGAGCTTAGCTCTGTGATTGCCAAACCTCTTAACTTAATTTATTAGGATTCAATGAGGTCTGGCATGGTGCAGAGAGACTGGCGAATTGCTAATGTGGTGCCACAATTCAAAAAGAGACTGCACCAGAGGAAGGACCCAAGAGGTCCGAAACATGTAGTGTTATGCATCTTTAAATAAACACTACAAAGAAGTTTGATTTGCTCTCCATTGGATTTATTTGCTATATTCAAAAAGGGATCCCTTTTCTCAGCCTCAAAACTATAGGCCAGTTTGTCTAACATCAGTGGTAGGAAAGCTTTTCGAAGGGTTAATAAAGTATAAGATACTGGACTTCATAGCAAATCATAATACAGGTATGGGATCCGTTTTCCGGAAACCCGTTATCCAGAAAGTTCAGAATGACAGAATGAACATCTCCCATAGACTCCATTATAATCAAATAATCCAAATTTTTTAAAATTATTTCCTTTTTCTCTGTAATAATAAAACAATAGCTTGTACTTGATCCAAACTAAGTTATACCACTTGAATAACTTAAATCTTAGTAAAAAACTCAACAATCAAAAACACATCCAATCCTAGTTCCTATTCAAATGGATATATTGTGTTTATAAATTGATAGTCCCCTTTTCAAACCCGATGAGTTGGTTTATCTATGATTTAAAAATTAACCACTGCATTATATACTTCTGTAACTTACAAACATTTTGGTCACAATACAATCACAGGACTTATATTTACTCTCACCATACTTAAATTAACTATATAGGCTGGATGACACCCAAAATGGCAAATTTCTAAAAACAAAGAACACAATATAAAATAAGGTATTTTTACATTAAAAGATATCCACTATGAATTATCTTTATAAGTACACACAGAAGAATCCTGGCAATCATAAGTGGGTTTATAATTTATAAAGCTTGCAGCAAGCTTTGAGCTGATATTCTGTCTAAAAAAAAAAAAAAAGTATAATGAATTCATATTTTTGTTTGTTTTATATTTTAGGTGAAAAAATGAAAGAACTGAGACAGAGCTATGAGGCATTCCAACAAAGTTCATTGCAGGACTGAAGAACTGAGCTTTTGGTTTCTTTGTGCCGAACTTCAGTGCTATCGCAAAAAACATGTGCTTTTCAAAATGACTGCCTATAACTTTGACACATGATGAAGACTGGACAGTTGAACTTGTACTGATACATTCAGCAATGCACATATTTTTATATTTATTTAATGTGGTACACATTGAAAACAGATTGAAGAGCATACATATATGGTCAAGCACATTGATGTAGAATTTAGTTTTAAACATTTCTCCCATGCCTTTTCATGTTGCATCACAAGATAAAAAGGGAACCCATAAAAACAACTGTTCAGCTAGAATAAACTTACATGTCAAAAAAAGTTGTCTCGTTTTCCATCAAAAGATACTGTCTTGTCTCTGGTGAATCAATGGTTATTTCAACTGTAGCATAACAAATGTAACTCTTTTAAGGATGTTATCTTTAAAAACAACAAGGTAATAAACGACCTTTTGCTGTTAAGTAGTAGTGGCTACTTTTTGTACCATTGTGCAGCAACTGTTTTACTGTATAAAGAATTTCTAGCTGTTTGTGTCAAGAAAATATGAAATTGCTATAGGCAGAATATTGAGTGCCTATTTGGTTATACATTTAGGTTAACTCGTTCAGACAGGGGCGTGGTTGCCTATGTATATACAATTTAATAAAATAAAGCTATAGCACATTTAAAGCAGTGTGCAACATTTTGTGTCTGTCATTTATTTCGTTATTGGCTTTAGCCAAACATATTGCACACACGGGTCCTTCAGTTCAAAGTACAGAGTTTCCTCCGCTACATACAGGTACACTTGTAGTATCTTACAATCAGTGTCCAGCTGGTTCATCAAGGCCCACCATAGAACCTAATATTCTCCTTTAAATGCATGATAAATGCTTCCACAGAAGCCCAGGTGGGTAAGCGAGTGTTGCATGTGAATTAAGTGTTAAGTAGTGTTAAAAACCTTAAGGCGTTGGTGTTTGCTGGGAGTGCTGGGTGCAAGGAGGGAGTAGGTGCAAATAACTGACTTCTGTGTGCTCTGAGACAAACAGCTTTTTATTTTCTCTGTTTGGGTAGATACATTGGTAGATACATTTAGGGCATTTATTTTCTTTTTGTGTTTTAGGGTTTCTAAGGAAAACATTTTTTAAAGTTAATAAGGGGTTATTTTACTCTATTTTTTCTCTCTTTCCTACTGCCTGCTAATTAAGGGGGAGGAGATAATCCGGAAAATTCTGACCAGGCTTTGTGTTTGGTTTGATACCTTTATAAATCTGTGAATTAAAAGCCAGTATGGGAGCTGCTAAGCGAGTGTTGCATGTGATCTAAGTGTTGCATGTGAATTGTGTTAAACAGCGTTAAAAACCTTAAGGTGTTTGAAATCAAAAGGTGTTTGAGAGGCATTGCACTTGGGAGACTGTAAGTACCCAGTGTAAATATGAGTGCAAGTGGGTTTGCTGGTGTTACTCAGTGTGTCTTGTCACATGTATGTGGTGTTGGAGCAGCAGTTCCATGCAGTATTTACATGTGAGAGATGTCGGTGGGTTTTCATCTTGAAATCAGAACTGCAGGGGGAATTGGCAGCACTGAGGGCAGCGGCAAATGTGGGGTAGGAAAGGAGAATTGCAAAGCAACCACTGGCAGGGGCCAGTGTAGTGGGGGTGGAGGCTAAGGGAGGCAGGTTTGTTACAGTGACGAGGGGAAGTAGGGGACAGAAGGGTAGGGGGCTGGACCACAGCTTGTCCAAAACAACAGATTTGCCATTTTGGCTGAAGATGCTCGGAAGGAAAGCTCTGAACTGGCGTGTACGGAGCAGGCTGACTCTCAGAGCACTCTGGGAAGCAGTGGGGGGAGCGCAAGGAAGGAAAGATTTTACTTATAGGGGATTCAATTATTAGAAAGGTGGATAGGGTAATCTGTCACAAGGACCCTTTATGCCGAACCATCTGCTGCTTGCATGGTGGTAGAGTTTGGCATGTGGTGGAACGAGTGGACAGATTTTTGGGAGGGCCTGTGGAAGACCCGGTGGTCTTGGTATACATAGGTAGCAACGACGAAGCTGAAGTCAAAGTAAACTTTGTCATCTCAGCAGTATATGAATACAACGTGGCTTAAGCTAGTACAGATGTCAGAGAGTCTCTGAGGTAGATTCAGCTGTGTCTGGAATGTAGTGGGAGGGCAGGCAGTTAGGAACTAAAGCATTTTTTAACACAATCACTTCATTTCAGGGGCTCAAAAGTAATTCGACGAATAAAAACTGAAAATAAAATGTTCATTTCTAATCCTTGGTTGAATCCCCTTTGCTGGCAATGACAGCCTGATGTTTTGAACTCATGGACATCAACAGATTCTGGATTTCCTGCTTTTTATTGCTCTACCAGGCCTTTACTGCAGTGGCTTTGAGTTGCTGTTTGTGGGCCTTTCTGTCCGAAGTTTAGTCTAGTGAAATGCATACTCAATTGGGTTCAGATCAAATGACTGACATGGCCATTCAAGAATATTTCACTTCTTTGCTTTAATAAACTCCTGGGTTGTTTTGGCTGTATCTTTTGGGTCATTGTCCATCTGTGTTATGAAACACCTTCCAATCAATTTGACTGCATTTAGCTGGGTTTGAGCAGTCAGTATGTCTCTGAACACCTCAGAATTCATTTGGCTGCTTTTATCCTGTGTCACATCATTGATAAACACTAGTGTCTCAGTGCCACTGGCAGCCAGCATGCCCAAGCCATCACACTGCTTCTGCCATGTTTTATAGATGATGTGGTATGCTTTGGATCATGAGCTGTTCCATGCCTTCTCCATACGTTTTTCTTGCCATCTTTCTGGTAGAGGTTGATCTTGATTCCATCTGTCCAAAGAAAGTTTTTCCAGAACTGTGCTGACTTTTTTAGATTTTCTTTTTGCAAAGTCCAATCTAGCCTTTCTATTATTGATGCTTATGAGTGGCTTGCACCCTGCAGTGCACCATCTGTATTTACTTTCATGCAGTCTTTATGGTAGACTTGGATATTGATACATCTACCTAGAGAGTGTTGTTCACTTGTTTGGCTGTTGTGAGGGGGCTTCTCTTCACCATGTAAATAATTCTGCGATCATCCACCACTGTTGATTTCCGTAGACGGCCATATGTTTTTGCGTTGCTGAGTTCACCAGTGTTTTCTTTCTTTCTCAGGATGTACCAAACTAGATTTTGCCACTGCTAATATTGCAGCAATTTCTCGGATGGGGTTTTCTGTTTTTGCAGTGTAAGGATGGCTTGTTTCACCTGCATGGAGAGCGCCTTGACCGCAAGTTGTCTGTTCACAGCAAAATCTTCCACATACAAGCACCCCCCTCAAACTCCAGTGTTTTTATCTGCTTCATTGATAAAGACATAACATAGGAATTGCCCACACCTGCCCATGAAATAGCCTTTGAGTCAATTGTCCAATTGCTTTTGAGCCCCTGAAATGAAGTGATTGTGTTTCAAAAAAGGTTTTAGTTCCTCATATTTTTATGCAATCTTTTTTTTTTAATGCTGAAAGTCTGCATTTCAACTTCATCTGAGTTGTTTCATTTAAAATTCATTGTGGTAATGTACAGAACCAAAATTAGAAAAAAAGTTGTCTCTGTCCAAATATTTATGTACCTACCTGTAAGCTTCCTCATACTGAAGTAAGAAACTTTCTAAATACAATCAATTAAATATTCTACATTGTTTCTGAAATAATCAAGTTTATATTCACTATCCCTCTCTCAGCATCTGTTTCTCTTCATTCTGTCATCATGCAGCAGTTGGGTGTCAGATGAATATTTTTTATAGGGGGGGCTTCCTTTCCTAGCAGATGTATTAGAGCTCTCTCAAATAACTGATCCCAGTACAAACAAAATCTAAGAAAATAACTGTCTTTTGCACAAATTCTGCATGTAGAGAGACAGGATTTCCGGTGATGTTAATAGAGTGAGCTCTAATACCTCTTCTAGGCAAAAGTAGCCCCCCTATAAGATATATTGAATCATTAATCTGACACCCAACTCCTGAACGAAGACAGAATGAGGAGAAACAGATGCTGAGAGAGGAATAGTGAAGATAAACTTGATTATTTCAGAAACGGTACAGAATTTTTAATTGATTATATTTAGAAAGTTTCTTATTTCAGTATAATGAAGCTTATATTAAATTTTCATGATAGTTCCCCTTTAATAACTTGCCTATATCTGCCACGGTTTTATTTGACGATAGGTATTTTTTCTATGGATTGCTGTCACTGTTGCCTTGAATGTTTACATTAGTGACCCAAACACATTATATCCTTGCCAGATGTTAAGGTATTTTTTGCCTGGTGGATTAGTGGTCATTGCTGCATTGGAGGTTAAAAGCAGGATTGGGAAGAGGCCTCTGGCATTGTGGAGCTGAAAATGCTCCATCACAGACGTGTTGCTAAGTAAGTTGCTAATTACAAAATGATCCTTTGCCATAACTGATTTGTAGAATGCAGTATAGTTTTATGAAATACCAGGCAGGTTAATGGGCCAGTAAACAAAATTACTTTATAAACATTAAAATACTTTTGTAAAAATTGTTTGTTGGCTTCAGAAGTAGAAGAGTAGTTATCAGTAGTGATGAGCAAAATTGTTCTCCAGGTTTTGCAGTGAAAAAATGTCGCTTGTCAAAAAATTTGTCTTGTGTCACCCATAGACTTCAATGCATTTGGTGAATTTTTCACAGTTTTGCAAATTTTTGCCAAAGCGAAACTGGTCAGATTCTCCCATCACTAGTTATCAGCTGCCTATCTCCACTGTAACCTGCAGGTAGCACACTTTAAAGCTCTGCCTTTAGGAAAACCACAGGTATCTTTAAATTCAAATATCATGTGTCCTAGAAATGCCATTAAATTCCGAAAGGTCAGGCTAAGAACATAGTGTATTAATGCTTTTTAGGACACTTCAATTTCTTGGTGTTACTGTTAAACACTTATAGGATGAAAACCTATCATAAACAAAATAACAGTGTTTGCCTTGAAATATTATTTGAAGTTGTAGGCCCACATAATATGTATGTATGTATGTATGTTTAACTAGCGTTTCTAGGATACACATCATTGTATATTTTTACAGTACAGGTATGGGATCCGTTATCCGGAAACCAGTTATGCAGAAAGCTCCAAATTACGGAAAGGCCTGTTAAAAAGTTTTTTGTTTTTTTTTTCAAACTTGTTTTTATTGAATTGACAAGGTAAAATCACAAGATACATTAGTAAATATGTCGCAGGGCGAAAATCGATGTGATTATGGCAATAAGCATAACATTTTAATAACTTATAAAACTTTCAGCTCAGTGGTGGTTAAAGGTGTGAGGGAGTAAGTCTTATGAGGATTAGGTTAGGTATGAGGTGAGTAATCTGTTAATCTGATGACTTCTGGGAGGTGCATGATCAGTCCGTAATTGTTCCTGTTGTAGAGTTTCTAGGTATTGGGACGATTCCATAACCAGAGGGTGTTCCTTTAGTGTTTCCATATCGTACCATGACGTATGTCTAAAGGTATAGACCGTAAGATGTTTGATTTGTTGCGGAAGGTGTGTAATGTAGGTCGTCCATGTGTTGAAGAATTTCGGTGTGTCATGTTCTTTCCTGGCTATCGTTTCCAACCAGTCCATATGAAAAATATGGTGTAGTTTTTGTTTTACTAGTATTAAGGGTGGAGGATCTGTGTGTAACCATTGTTGCAATATTGTCTTTCTGGCTGCAGCCGCTATTCTGCCCAGAAAGTGTTTGTCAGATTTCGTGATCTGCGTAAAGGAGGCTGTGTTACTGAATAGTGCCCATTCTATATGTGTCTGGAGGGGTTGTCCAACCATCTGTGCACCGTATGAAATAACTTCCGTCCAAAAGGTTTGTATTAAGGGACAAGACCAAAGGGTGTGTATTAAGTCTGCTTTGGGAGCGCGGCATTTCAGACATTCATCTGAGGAGAGGTTACCCATCCTAAATCTTTTAATTGGAGTCAGATAGGAGTTATGGAGGATTTGCAGTGACATTTCCTGGTATCTGCTTGCTGGGAGTGATTTAATTATTTTATTATGTAGCTTCAAAATGTCTAGTTCTGTGGTGTTAGGTATCTCAGTGGTCCATTTAAAGTTAAGTTTGTCATCATTATCTATGTCTATTAGTGGTTTTAGGTTTTGGTATATGTACGAGGTTGTAAGTTTTGTATTCTTGTCTTTCCAGAGTCGATTAAACAAGTTGGTGTTGTCTTTTTGTGTCAGGAGTTTCATTGTAGTATTTGCAAAGTGAGTGATTTGTAGACTCAAATATAGATGGGTTTGTGTGAATGGAAATTTTTCTGCAATTTTACTGTGGGAGTAAACTATGTAATTATCGTCTAATATGTCATGTATGTTATGTAGACCATTTTCACTCCAATTATACAGAATAGGATTACGTATACCAGATGGAAAATGTTTGTTGTCTATCCATGATAGGTATGGGGAAACATATTGTGATATATTTTGTTTTTTCCTGACTGAATGCCATGTTTTATATGTGTCTAAGAATAACGGGTTGTCTTTCATGCGAGTTGGAATGTTTTGTATGGGTGTATGTAATAAATAGTTTAAGGAGTAGTTCTCGGTCTGATATTGATCTAAAGACATGGTTGTGTATAGATCTCTATTTAGGATCCAGTCTCAAGCATATCGAAGAAGTGCGGCTTCATTGTAAGATTTAATGTTAGGGAAATTAAGGCCACCTAGAGTTTTTGGTTGTTGCAATTTAAAAAGGCTAATTCGTGGGCGTTTTTTATTCCATATGAACGTTCTGAATATCTGGTTTAACTGTTTTTGGTCAGTTGGCTTAATGTAATATGGCAGCATCTGTATTTGGTATAAAAGCTTGGGAAACAAGATCATTTTGATGAAGTGGATTCTGCCTAAGAAGGATAAGTTGACATGTTTCCATTGCTGTGTTTCTTGTTGAATAACGTCTATTATTCTTCTTATGTTTAGCGAATATAAGTCTTTGTAATGTGAGGGTATTGTGATTCCTAAGTATTTAATGTTTTGTTTCGTCTTTTTAAAGGGGAAGTGTGGGGACCAATCTGAATTTTCTGTATGATAAAGTTGGAGTGCTTCAGATTTATCTAAATTAATTTGGAATCCCGCTATTTTGCCAAACCTTTGTATGATCTGTAAAAGAACGGGTATTTCCGTTTTCGGTTTGTTGATAAAAAGCATGATATCATCAGCAAAAGCTGTGACTTTAAGCTTGGTTTGGCCTATTTGTATCCCTTGCAGTTGTTGATTCTTTAATATGTGTCGCAAGAGTGGGTCAATGGCTATGTTGAAGAAAAGAGGCGACAGTGGGCAACCTTGACGCGTGCCCCTGTTGATTGGAAATCTGTCTGAGTTGGTATTATTGACTGTTAGGAAAGTGGTGGGCGATAGGTATAATGATTTGTAGAGATTAAATGTTTGAATGCCAAAGTGCTGAAATTTCAACAGACGACGTAAATGTGTGTGTGATATTCTATCAAAGGCTTTGTCTGCATCTAAATTTATAAACATTCCGTGTTTCCGTTTTTCCAGGTTACTGTGGTAAAGTGCCGTTATTATTTTCCGAAGTGCTCGGACTGGGTGTCGATGTTTGACGAATCCTACCTGGTGTTCGGTAAGTATCGTAGGTAGTATTTGTTGTAGTCTGTCTGCCTTTATTTTAGTCATTATTTTAATGTCCTGATTCAATAGTGATATTGGTCTGTATGAAGTTGGGTCCGTCAAATCTCTACCCTCTTTAGGGATCAATATTATTCTAGCCACATTAGCTTCATGCCATAAGGGTTTACCTTGCAAAGTGTCGTTATAAAGTTTAGATAAAATCGGAGTTATTTCTGGGGATAATTGTTTATAGAATTCTGCTGAGAGCCCGTCAGGCCCCGGAGTTTTCCCGTTTTTCAACTGTGTGATTGTATGTGATATTTCTTTTTCTGTTATAGGTGCATCTAATATGTCTCGGTCCTGAACTGTCAATTTTTGGAGATCAGCCTCTTGCAGAAACTTCAAGCCATCTTGTGGATCATCAGAGGATGCCTCATAGAATTTCCGAAAATGTTCGGCTAATATGCATTTAATTTTTATTGTATCGTGTGTCCAACCACTTGTTGTTTTGATTTTCTGCACGTATGTGTTGCGAGTTTGTCTTTTGGCTATGTGTGCCAGCAATTTCCCAGATTTGTTACCATATCTATAGAATTTATTTGCGGTGTGACTCATTGACTTATGCACTTTTTCTGTTAATAAAGTATCAAAAAGTTCCTTCGTTTCTTTGTATTTATTTTTGTCATCTTGTGTATTTGTTGTTTTAAAGGTTGTGTAATGTTGAGTCAGTTGTTGTTGTAAAAATTTATACTTGTCGTTATAAGATCTCCTCTGTTTGATTAAGTACGAGATAACCTGTCCTCTTAATACTGGTTTAGCCACCGCCCATAGCAGTTGTGGATTGTCCCAATGGTCAATGTTATCATCTATGTAGTTGGCCCAGCTAGTTTTTAGGAAGGTTTGAAAATCTTCACTGGTGCATAGATATGTTGGGAACCTCCAGTTATAAGAGTTTGGTTGGGGTGTTTTTAGCTTTAAGGTAATTGAGATCAGTGCGTGATCTGAAATGTCCATGGTGCCAATATTAGCCGATGTCATCATGGGCAGTAATGTATGCGAGAGAAATATATAATCTATTCTGGAATGTGTGTTATGGACTCCCGAATAGAATGTGTAATCTTTAGTTGTGGGGTGTAGGTGTCGATATGTGTCCGATATCTATAGAGTTTCACATAACAGGTGTACAGGTTTGGCCCTAGTTCGTGAATGTGCAGTAGGCTTGCCTGATTTGTCCATGAAATCATCCCAAACAGCGTTGAAATCTCCTCCTAGTATGATATTTGCAGCCTCCCAAGAAGTCATCTTTTGTAGTACATCTGTGAAAAAGGATTTATTAGCATCATTAGGTGCATAGACATTAATTATAGTATATATGGTACCAGCGATATTTATGTCTACTATCAAGTATCGACCATTTTTGTCTTTAAAGGTCCGTGAGACAGTACAGTTAAGATTTTTATTAATTAATATCGCTACCCCTCTTGATTTCGATTTATAAGAGGCATCTAAAGTTGTTTGTATCCATTTATCCTTTAAAAAAATTTTATCTGCTCGTTTCCAATGAGTTTCCTGTAAAAGTACGATTTGAGCTTTCTCTCTGCGAAGTTTATCTAATACCTTTCTCCGTTTAACCAGAGAGTGAAGACCTCCCACGTTCCAAGAAACTATCTGGAAGTGATCAATAGGCTTCTCCAATAGGTTTTCAGAACCTGTCGTATGTGTTGTGCGCATATTCTAACCTATTCCCATTCTTGAATGATCGATAGATAAGGTGTGGATGTGTATCGAAATTGGTCCGTCCCAGCGAGCAGACCAAGTTTCATGAATATAATCCGCAGAGGATTTGGAGTTAAACCACATAGTGTACATTAGGTGTTTATCCAAAATCATACTGAGCTGACATAAACAATAACTAATCAACCTGAAAAGTAACATGAGCATTAAAAAAAAGGTAAAAGAAATAGACATAAGAAACATTTCACGGCTTGCCCTTCATGAAACTATCTAAACTTTATACGTTACGTATAGTGAGGAGACAAGTGTCAGTGTTCGAGAAAATAGAAAAAAAAAGGAGAGAAAAAAAAAAAAGGAAAAAATATATTCTTGTCAATGTTTTTCTTGTAAATCATTTACGTTTCAATCTGGAATATATGGGTTCCTTTATTGTAATTCCCCGAGTTGCGATAACCCGTCTTCAGGTTAGGATTGAGCTTTGTCCTTCGTTTTTCCTTCGTAGTATTCCATGGCTTGATGGGGGTTTTCAAAGAACAGAGGTTTTCCATTGTCTTTGTCTATGATTTTAAGCTTTGCAGGGAACAACAAGGAAAAACGGTAACCGGAGTTGAAGAGGGTCGTGCAGATCGATGAGAATTCCTTCCTTTTCGTAGTGACAGAAGCAGAGAAGTCCTGAAATATCAATATTCGGTTGTTGTCATGTAGAATATTCTTTGTTTTCCTGTAAACTGAAAGAATGTTGACCTTATCTGTGTAGTTGAGGAGCTTAAATATGACTTGCCTTGGCTTTTTGGCGTCAGTGGTTAATGGGGGGCCAATTCTATGGAATCTTTCAATTATAAAGCGGGATTGGTCTTCTTCCATGTTTAGCAGAGATGGTAAGGTAGAATGCAAAAACAATTCTAGATCAGTCCCTTTGATCGATTCCGGGATGCCGATTATGCGGAGGTTGTTTCTCCTGCTCCTGTTTTCTAAGTCATCAACTTTATCGGCTAGAATTGTGATTTCCCTTTGTTGCGTATCAACTAATTGTTGTGTTTTCTCCAATTCGTCTTCCGATTCTTTGTTCAGCTTCAGCCATTCTCTGATTTTGGCTAGTCAATTGTTGGAGTACTTCTGTTACTGATTCCTTTATGGTATCCAGCCTTTGATCCAGCCATGGGCCAAGTATTTTCATCAGGTCTTCCGCTTGGTTTGATTCTGTTTCTGAGTCTGTTGGGTCAGTTTCTTGGGTTGTCTTTTTGGTTTTTGATTTTGTCTGCTTTTGTGATTTTGTAGTGGAGTGGCCCAGATATTTATCCATGGTTGGTGCTGAATAATTGCAAGGTATATAGTCGTGGTCCGATCTCTAAAGGTTTTGGAACGAATCTCTCTCGATCTGCGATTGAATATGGTTGTCACCTCTTTGTGGCAAGTCGGAAAAGTCTAATCCATTATGGTCTCATTATGTTCAATGGGTTAGGATAGTGTAGCCTGTCTGGCGTATATGATCTTGGGAACGAATGGAGTCGCCACAGGACGTCACGTAGTAGTACGTGTTAAAATATATCTATTAACGTTTGGAGATATATATGCCGATTCGCAGTACTTGAGTAGGATAGTCAGGTGGTGTGCCCAGTTAAAAGTTGTAGAGGGTAGAAGCAGATGGTAACAGTTATGGAATAACTGACAGGCTATGTAACCACAAGGAAGCTTGCAGATGTGTGGTCAGAGTTTGGTCCTGCAAAATTGCAAGCAGTGTATCCTTGCAATGATGCTAGTAGTGGTGTTTGAACAGTCACATAAGAACCATAAACAGTGTTTATCAAACTATATAGCTGTAAATTAGCTAGTAGATGTGTGGTCAGAGTCTGTTCCCGTAGAGGTATGAACAGCGTTTCTGCCCAATGAGTGTTCTATCAGCTTTTGCTCAGTGTGTTTTATTTGGAGCAGGGATGAGTTCCTTTCCCGCCACAGTATGGTTTATTTGCAGTCCCATGGGTCAGGAGGCTACCGGTGTCTTTCCCCCTGGCAGTGTGGCGGAGTAATGCGCACTTCCGGTTTCCCCCGGGCAGTGTGGCGGAGTAATGCGCACTTCCGGTTTCTGCGCAGTTTGTTTTTGCCTGCGGTATAGTGTTCCCCGCCCTCCCGTAACCGGATTGCGCCTGTCGGTGTGAGATCGGGTGAAGCCTCACTTACCGATCATTGACTGGACGCAGCCTGGTGAAGACGGCGATCCGGTTCGGGTCCACGGGGTAAGCGCACTATGTGCGAGTAGACTTCCAGGGTGTGCAGTCGAGGGACGAGCCAGATAGCTAAAGCTATATATTCCCCTCACTATCCGGATGTTGGAAGCAGAGAATCTTTCGTCAGCCAAGTGTATAAAGGCTGCGATGGCTGTAGATTGTGGTTTCTGCTCAGGAGCTCATTTAAAACGCGGCCATCTTTAGGGTCCGCCCCCCGGAAGTCTAAAAAGTTTTTTAATGATTAAATGTTTGGTGATTCAATTAAATACTTCCTAGGAAAACCCCAGGTCCCAAGCATTCCAGATCCCATAGCTGTAATAAAATGGTTGTTAACTATACTAACTAACTATAAATATACTTGTTATACCTGTTGACAATACTGTTACTTGCTGCTATTATTATTATGAAATCTAGTTAAAATGATATATATTAAAGGGGTTGCTCACCTTCCAAAAACTCTTCAGTTCAGTTATTTTCAGTTTGTTTCCAAAATTACTGACCATCTGCTGCAGTCTTTAACCCTTTCCCTGCCAGCCATTTTGTCCTAGCTGCGAACATCTACTGCCAAGCAGTTTGTAGATATTTTGCACTCTTTCACTTTAAGGGCCTTTCCTGGGGCGGTCTTTTAGTTTACCCAGGAAAACAATATATTGTATTTTTCAGGACAACCTGAACTTTCAAAATATGCAAGAATTTTGGTGTAATTCTACTTCTGTAAAAAAATATAGGCTTCTAAGTGTCCAATAAAATGAAAAAAATCATGTTTCACAAAGAACAATCACATATATCAGAAACACTATTTACTTTATGTATGAGAACACAGCTGATTTGGAAAGGTCTATGTCTCCTGAACACGGCAATACCAAATATATATAGTTTTATGGAGATTTCTCACTTGTATAGATCAAAATCTACAAGCAGTACACTACCAAATTTCCAAAGCACCTCTCCACATAACGACATACTTCTGATTTCAAGGCCAAACATTCCACTAACAGTAGTTAGTTTACCCTAGAAAACTACCCATTATTAGAAAGAACAGATTCTGGTGAATCAAAAATGGGTAAACATATCGTTGTACTCCAAACTACCAAGTTGCAATTGTTTCCTAAAGTTATAATGTTTTATAGAAATTGGTGAATTTTTTGAAAAATGACCTCAAAGCTTCCAATCTACAGAATCATATCTCCCACACATCATTAGGTATCAATGTAAAACACCCCAAATATGAAATCCTGGGGTCCACTGAACAGCTTGATGCCCAATATCTATAGGTGTACCCAAGCATGTGGCATATAGGGGCCCTAAAATGTAGACACCTCATTTGAGCTATCAGTTCTGTAATTCCAGATACTGCAAAATCAACACATTTGCATCGTTTTAGGGTGGGGTAAAAGTAAAAAAAATAAGTTCACCCCAGAAAACCATATATTTTCGGAAAGTACACATTCCCACGAATCTAAATTGGGTATGCATGTCTTTGTACTACAAAGTACCAAGCCGCAAACCATTCCTAAATTTGGTGATTTTGGTGACATTTCCAAAAATCACCTGAAAATTTCTACCCTGCAGCATCGTATTAGCCACATACTTTTAGGTATCAAGCAAAATCACCCCAAATATGAAAGCCTAGGGTCCTCTGAACAGTTTGATGCCCAATATGTATAGGTGTACCAAAGCACGTAGCATACAGGGCCCCAAAAGGAAGACCCCCATATGGTCTGTCATTTCAGGTACAGCAAAATCAACACATTTATATCGTTTTGGGGGGGTCAAAAGTAGAAAAAAGTAAGTTCACCCCAGAAAACCATATATTTTCGGAAAGTACACATTCCCACGAATCTAAATTAGGTATGCATGTCTTTGTACTCCAAAGTACAAAGCCGCAAACCATTCCTAAATTTGGTGATATTTCCAAAAATCACCTCAAAATTTCTACCCTGCAGCATCGTATTACCCACATACTTTTAGGTATCAAGAGATATCACCCCAAATATGAAAGCCTAGGGTCCTCTGAACAGTTTGATGCCCAATATGTATAGGTGTACCAAAGCACGTAGCATACAGGGCCCCAAAAGGAAGACCCCCATATGGTCTGTCATTTCAGGTACAGCAAAATCAACACATTTATATCGTTTTGGGGGGGTCAAAAGTAGAAAAAAGTAAGTTCACCCCAGAAAACCATATATTTTCGGAAAGTACACATTCCCACGAATCTAAATTAGGTATGCATGTCTTTGTACTCCAAACTACAAAGCCACAAACCATTCCTAAATTTGGTGATTTTGGTGATATTTCCAAAAATCACCTCAAAATTTCTACCCTGCAGCATCGTATTACCCACATACTTTTAGGTATCAAGAGATATCACCCCAAATATGAAAGCCTAGGGTCCTCTGAACAGTTTGATGCCCAATATGTATAGGTGTACCCAAGCACGTGGCATACAGGGGCCCCAAAAGGAAGACCCCCATATGGTCTGTCATTTCAGGTACTGCAAAATCAACACATTTACATCGTTTTGGGGGGGTCAAAAGTAGAAAAAAGTAGGTTCACCCCGAAACCATATATTTTCGGAAAGTACACATTCCCACGAATCTAAATTGGGTATGCATGTCTTTGTACTACAAAGTACCAAGCTGCAAACCATTCCTAAATTTGGTGATTTTGGTGACATTTCCAAAAATCACCTCAAAATTTCTACCCTGCAGCATCATATTACCCACATACTTTTAGGTATCAAGAGAAATCACCCCAAATATGAAAGCCTAGGGTCCTCTGAACAGTTTGATGCCCAATATGTATAGGTGTACCCAAGCACGTGGCATACAGGGGCCCCAAAAGGAAGACCCCCATATGGTCTGTCAATTCAGGTACTGCAAAATCAACACATTTACATCATTTTGGGGGGGTCAAAAGTAGAAAAAAGTAAGTTCACCCCAGAAAACCATATATTTTCGGAAAGTACACATTCCCACGAATCTAAATTGGGTATGCATGTCTTTGTACTCCAAAGTACGAAGCCGCAAGCCTTTCCTAAATTTGGCAATAAAAGCAACGGTTTTTACATTTCTGAAAATCGCCTAAAAATATTGCAACTGGCCGCATTTATCTCACCCAACTTCTTACATACAATTGTAAAACACAATAAATACTGATGCCAAGGGTCTACTGAACAGTTTTATGCCCAATATGCATTGATATACCAAGGCAGCTGGCATGTGCGGACCCCAAATGTAAATAGTGAATATGAGTTTTCTCTACTGCCGATTCGCCTTCTGTAAACATAGACCCTTGACTTCATATTATGTGCCTCAAGACCCTCCTAACAGCAAAGACCCCCCAAAACCATATGTTTTTGGAAAGTACACATTCTGACGAAAACAACCAAGATAAAAGACGTCTTTCTACAGCAAAGTACCAAACTGCAAAACTTTTCTAAACATAGAGATTTTTACATTTCTGAAAATCGCCTAAAAATGTTGCAGTTTGCCACATTTATCGCACACAATGTTTTACGTACAAAGAAAAATCACCCCAAATATGGACATCAGAGGTCTACTGAATAGTTTGATGCCCAATATGCATAGATTTACCAAAGTATATGGTGTGTACGACCCCAAATGAAAAATGTGCATATGAATTTTCACGCTGGCCAACTAAGCTGCTGAAAAGAGAACCCCAACTGTGCGTTATGTGCCGTAAGACCCCCAAACTGTAAAAAGACCCCAGAAAACCATATTTTTGGAAAGCATATATTCTGACGGATCAATCTAAGTAAAATAATATACCAAAGCACCAAACAGCAAAACTATACTAAAGATACATAAGGAACAATAATGCAGGGATAAAATTGCAATAAAACCACAAAAATTGTGCAAATCAATGAAATAACAAAATAACTGCACCGACAGCGTAATTAGTGGCCGAAATCGATTATCCAATAGTCATGCTGCTGAAATAAACAGTTTTTAGGGGTAAAAAAAACACAAATTGGTGAAATGAAAAAGTAAAAAAAATAAAATGTGTACACATGTGTGTACACTTCCAAGAATTGTGTGACAGTGTATAAGTGTGTATAAGTGTGTATATAAGTCCATATAAGTGTATATAAATGCATATAAGTGCATATAAGTGTAAAATGAAAAATCAAAAAACTTTTTTTTTGTTTTTTTTTTACACTAAAATATGTGTGTATAATGTAGGTAGGTGTATGTAAGTGTGTAAAATAAAGGGCACTTACCGTTTTTGGCTGATCTGAGAGCTGGAGAAGAGAGAGAGGCTGTCTGCAGATTCACAGCAAGCAGGAAGTGTGTGGGCGTCGCTGGAACACGAGGTGAGCAGGAGGAAGCAATTTGCGATTTGCTGTGTCTGCCTCTTTTAGGTCGGCCCTGCGACAATCCTGTCGCAGGACCGACATGACAGTCCCCCAGCCTTGTTGCCCAGGGGGCTGTTAATGCTGCTAAACCTCTGCAGAGGCGGCTAAAGCCGCTGATGCAGAGTACAGCATGTTAAACTGCAAGAACGTACAATGTACGTGCTTGGCAGTTAAAGCCCTTGCCTGCCAGAACGTACGGTGTACGTGCTTGGCAGGCAAAGGGTTAAGGGCCTGTCAAAAAGGGTCAAAAACATTGGAATATAGCCCCCAGCTCAAAAGGGCAGATATATCAAGTCCAAAAATATATTCCAAAACATTCTTTCAAAGTTAAAAAAATTATTCTTTAGCATAAATATTAAAAGGAAGGCATACAGACAAATTGATGCTCCGCCTTACGCGTTTAGTACCCACTGGCACTTATTCATAGGCATTCAGTTTGTTTGCCACAAATAAACCCTTTTTAATGACTTGCCATGTTTTATTTTTAAAGTTTAATGTCCCTTGCTGATTCTGGCTGCTTAGTGATCCAGGTGTAGATTCTGAACTGTTACCATTTGCTACATTTAGTTGATACATTTCTCAGCAGCATCTGTAAGATATTAGTAATTATTCTATCAATACAATACAATACAACTGCCTTTAAAGGACATATAAACCCCCTCCACAAAAATGAAATCAGTGAACAGCCTCTTTGAAATCTTTAGATAACTGCCACTTTGGTTGTTAAAAGGTTAAGAGTAAGGCTGCAGCAACCCATTAATCATGTAGAAATCCTCCTCCTCCAACCCAGCACCCTACCTCAGGAATTTACTTTGACTGTTGATTTATGAACATGCTCAGTTCAGATTACTAAACACACCCTCCAGTCAATGAAGAGATAGCATTGCTGGTTTCCATAGAAACTCTGCTCTAGCTGTCTTTTTTTTCTTCTCCTAACCACCTCTCCTGAGCTTAGCGTAAAGGGATACTGTCCCGGAAAAACATGTTTTTCAGTTAATAGTGCTACTCCAGCAGAACTCCTTTTTTTAAAGGAGCAAACAGATTTTTTTATATTTAATTTTGAATTTAGCATGGGGCTGGACATATTGTTAGTTTCCCAGGAGTCCTCAGGTCATGTGACTTGTGCTTTGATAAACTTCAGTCTCTCTTTACTGCTATACTGCAAGTGGGAGTTATATTACCCCCTCCCTCCCCCCCAGCAGCCTATCATCAGAACAATGGGCAGCTAACCAGATAGCAGCTATCTGACAACCTCTACTGAAGTATTTGTTTGCCCCACCTAGTGGTAGACATGAGAATAGCACCAAAGTGGAAACCCCCTGCTTTTTTCCTGCTTGGGTGCTATCATGTCAAATAAAGGAATGGGTGCGGCTCACCAAAAGTCTTTGTTGGTTTAATTCCACGGGTTATCCTGTGTTCGATATCCCAAATCAATGTATTAATAATGTAGTTGGTTGTGGAACAAACCCAAGGCAGCAAGTTGACTGCAATACTATACCTCCCAATAAAGAGTATTGCAGTCAACTTGCTGCCTTGGGTTTGCTCCACAACCAACTACATTATTGATTCATGGGTGCTATCATGTCTACCACTAGGTGGAGCTAAGGAGCACGACCCAAGTCATGGTATTGGTAAACTACAATGGGAACGGAAGAAACAATAGCTGTCTCAAAGCAGTTCCATCCTGAAGTGCTGGCTCCTTCTCAAAGCTCAAGATCAGGCACAATGCACTGAGATGGCCTCCTACACACCAATATTACAGCTAAAAATATATATTTGTTGGTTCAAGAATAACATTTTAAATAGTTAACTGAATTAGTTGCAATGTAAACAGTGTGATTTAGAAATAAAAAGTAAGCCATAACAATTAAGACAGAATCCCTTTAACCATTACAGTGCTCACCCTCAGCAAAACTTATTATCAAAGTATGTTGTGCCTGTGTAAACCTGCATTTTGCATTGCATGATTTTTACAGCATACATGTCCTTTTGCAGGTGTCGATGTTACTGATCATGTGTCAGAGGGAAAATGGCCAGCGTGTGAAAGACGCTATTTGTTTTAGGAAAATGTGATGGTGCTGGCAAATGGAGGGGGTATGTGCAGTACAAATGATGTGGCTTGGGTGGGGAAAATATGCCCAACTTTTATACATGGTAGCAAAATGTAGGCTTTACATGTCCTTTAAAGGAGAACTAAAGCTTAATTAAAGAAGTAGGATAGAAAAGTTGTACATTATGTTTTGGGCTTCTATGCCAGCCCAAGGGAACCAGATCCCTTTAGCAGGGAAGATCTGTGTCTCTGGAGATGCCCCAGTATCTCCCCATCTTCTTTTCTGTTGATTCACTGCACATGCTCTGTACTGCTGTCACTTACTGAGCTTAGGGACGAACTCGAAATATGCAGTACACATAGAATATACTGTAAATGTCACAATATAAGGCTGAAGAAGTTCAGTGCAATACGTTCAGTAAATAACATATTCAGTATATAAAATATGGCATTTTTAGCCATATTAATTTTTGGGCTTAAGTTCTCCTTTAATGAAACTCAGGGATCCTGCTCAGCAGGGCCCAAGATAAGAAAATGTATCAACTAAATGTATCAGTTTAGAACAGTTAGAGTTAGTGACCCCCCCCCTCCCGAGCTGCTTTAGAAAGACATAAGAAGGGGCATTAAAATAATCAGCCATCACATCACTGTCAAGAACCACCTGCACTGCTTCAAATGAAAGTTCTTTTCCGCTAGTCCGAAAGGGTGGCCTCTGATGCGGTGATCCTCTTTATGGGTAAAAAGCAGGTACCGACTGAGAATTAAAAAAGGCCCTGGCATTTTAGGTAGATAGAGGCCCAATCAGCCCACACAGAGGCTCAAACAGCCCCTACCAGCCCACTAAATACTGACTTTCTATGGCACCTTATAGCAGCCCCTCTAGCATTTGCCAGAACCCACAGATTGCCAGTCAGGGCCAGGTAAAAAGGTCTCCTGCTATTTGTCTATAATGTACTCTAATGTACTTGTAAAGTGTAATAATGTCCCCTTGCAAGTGTCTTTTTTCCAGAGAAAACAATCCAACCCTTGAAAGTCTACCCTCATAATTTAAGTAATTTATATCCCTCTTAAGGACTGGGGCCCAAAACTGCACTGCATACCCCAGTTGAGGTCTTACCAGGGACCTATAAAGAGGCAAAATTATGTTTTCATCCCTTAAGTTTATGTCCTTTTTATGCAAGACAGTACTTTATTTGCTTTAGTAGCCTCAAAATCACACTTACCAGAATTAGACACCTTGTTATGTACAAAAACCCCATGATCCTTCTTAGTTAAGGAAACTCCCAATACACTGCAGTTTAGTGTATAACTTGCATTTATATTATTTTTTTGCCAAAGTGCATAACCTTGCATTTATCAACATTGAACCTCATTTTTCAGTTTGCTTCCCAGTTTTCCAATTTAGTCAAATCACTCTGCAAAGTGGCAGTATCCTGCATGGAACCTATAGTTCTGCACAACTTTGTATCAACAGCAAAAACAGAAACAGTACTTTCAATGCCTCCAGGTCATTAATAAACAAGTTGAAAAGCAAAGGGCCAAGTACAGCCCTGCAGTACACAACTACCAACACTGGTCCAATTAGAAAACACTCTTTCTAATCTATCTTTTACACAGTTCTCTATCCAAGTACTAATACTATGTTTCAATCCAACATTCCTTAACCAGTAACCTTCTGTTTAGCACTGTATCAAATGCTTTAGCCAGGGCCGCGCCGCACAGGCACCCAAGGCAAGCCGGCTTAGCCCAAGTGCGCATGCGCAAGGTGGCGCTCACGTGCGCATGCGAAAGAAAAGCTGTAGTTTTTACTTCTTTTGCGCTTCTGCGCATGCGCAAATTGGCGCGAATGTGCGCATGCGCAAATTGCTGCAGGAGCGCAAGAAGCCGTAAAAACTACAAAGAGTCGGGCACCGGACTGGGGGTAGGCGACAGAGGAGGTGCGTGCCTGGCGCCCCCCCGGCTTTGCGCCCTAGGCACGTGCCTACTCTGCCTACCCCTAGTTCCGGCCCTGGCTTTAGCAAAGTCTAAGAAGATCACAACCACTGCCATCCCAGAACCGAGGTCCCTGCTTAGCTTCTCATAAAAATAAATGAAGTTAGTCTGGCAAGATCTATTATGCATAAAACCATGCTGGCACACACTCATCGTCTAATTCTCCGGTAAGCCTGACACCCTCTACCTTGCTACAGGATAGTGTAGTGGTTTTGATTCTCGGGTTTTGACCCTTCCAGATGAATTTAATTATGATAGATTGAAAGGTCTTTAACCAGTTACTCGAGTACGACAATGGTACATATTAGAATAAGTACAGTAGGCGTGGCATAACATTCATCTTCACAACATTAATTCTCCATAACAAAGACAGGGGTTGTTTGGTCCAGTTCTGTAGGTCTTTACTTAGTTTTGCGTATAGTTGACCTCTACCCACTCATTGTATTCCTTAGTAATGGATATACCCAGATAGGTGCCCTTTTGCCCAGCTATAATTGCCCTTTTGCCCAGCTAAATGGAAAGTTTTGGGAAAGTTCTTGGATTGTGTGTGTTGAGAGGGAGATGTTCAAGGCTAAAGATTTATTCAGGTTGACCTTGAAATTACTGATTTTGCTGAAAGCTTCAAATAGTTGAAGTTGTTCAAGTTTGGGATCGAAAAATGGTGGGTTTGTAATGAAAAATAGCAGATAGTCTGTATATGTGGCCACTTTATATTGTTTGTGTCTTATCTCAACCCCATAAATATCTGGGTGTTGGCGAATCTGTATGAGAAAAGGTTCTAGGGCTAAGACAAACAGTGTGGGCGAAAGAGGGCAACCTTGGCATGTGCCATTTTTAATTGCAATGTGGTTCGAGAGCACTCCATTCACCTTGACCCGGGCCACTGGGCCATTATATAGGGACTTAATCCACTGGCAGAGGTGATCCCCAAACCCAAATTTAGTGAGGCAGGTATATATATAGGCCCAGCTAACTCTATCAAAAGCCTTTTCAGCATCTGTTGATACTAGCATAAGGGGTGTTTTCTTGAGCTTGTCATGGTGGAGATTGTTAATATTGTCTCTGGTTTCCCTTCCCGGAATCAAAGCCCGCTTGGTTAAGCCCCTCAGGTGGCTGAGGGCCGATTGTATTCTGGAGGCGACTATCTGGGCTAAGAATTTTCCATCTACATTAATTAATGAGACAGACATATAACCTCCTGGATCTTCTGGGTTTTTGTTTAGATATGGGCTTCCAGTGAATGGAGTGAGAACTGGCCATTGTTTTGCAGTGCATGAAATGCTTTCATCATGTGTGGAATGAGTAGTTCAGAACATTCTTTATAGTACCTGTATGTATGTGTAGCCATCCGGACCCGGCCTTTTACCTGCGGGGGATGAGCTTTTTGCTTGGTAGATTTCTTCTGCAGTGATATCTGCTTTTTGGGCCTGTTTTTGTGCTATGGACATTTGTGGTATTGGGAGTGTGTTGAGGAACTTCTCAGTAGCTGTGGCTTGGGAGAGGTCATCACTTGCTGTGGAAGTCTGTATTTGGTCTAGTTCTGTATAGTATCTATGAAATTCTCTGAGGACTACTAGGCAGTTTACCCTTTTTGGGGACTGCAAGCAGTGTATATGATTTCTAGTGACCCTAGCTCTTAATAGACAGGCCAATAATTTGCCACACTTGTCCCAGTGTTTATAAAAGCGATGTCTCGTTCTCGTGATGACCTTTTCAACAAATAGATTATGGTGGTTTGCTAAGTCTGTGCGTAGAGAGACTAGCTTTGAAAGGAGTTCTGCGGTGGGTTGCTGTTTGTGAGCTGCTGCTACACTTCTGATTTCCTTCAATAGAAGTAATGGGAGGCATTGTAGTCAGGAGTAACGTTCTTTCATTTGGATGGATAAACCCATTAAATAGTAGTGTACAATTTTTTATTGCTTCCCATTGCCAGATGAGATTTTTTTGTAGCCCCCACATTTGCATTAGAGATAGTGGATACTTACAGATGTGTTCAGATCACAAAACATTGATAGGTCTTTCCCAGTGCTTTTCAAGGGGTCCTCCACATAAAAACATGTTAAACAACAATAATAATTGTAATTCCAAACAAGTGTTTTTAAAGTTGTTTGTAAATGCAATTGAAAACAGTATTTGTTTAATAATTTTTTGTGCTCGATTTATGGTTTGAACAATGTAGCAGAAATCCATCCTCCAGGTCTGTCAATGGAGCCTTTGTTGTTGCGAGTCAGAGCCAGTCGGGTAGAGAATAAAAATAATCAGATGATGTTTTCAATAGCACATAAAGAGAGGGTGGCTTCCACACTGGGGCAGCATACTAAACATATCTTACGGGAGCTCCGTGTAGGCACGTTGATCATGTAAAACAGCACATTATCACCATGCCTTGAGACCCAGAGGTTCCCAAACTGTGGCTGGGTGAGTGATTAACACAAAGTTTTTTTCCATACTTCCCAACTGTCCCGTTTTTAGAGGGACAGTCCCTCTTTTGACAGCTCAACCTGCAGTCCTTCGATTGTACTGGAAAAATCTGATTTTCTCTGCACTGAACAGGCAGAAAAACAAACAATGTCTCTAACTTAATTGGCTTTTGGCAGAGAGTCCAGAAAAGCCACAGCTGCAGATAAGATACTTTTGTAAAAATTTTGAGATAAGCAAATAAGTAATTGTAACAATATAAGATAACAGGTCTCTTGGGAGAAGTTAACCTCACAGCTTAAAGGGCAATTCACCTTCATTATCAAAACTTTAATAACTGAAAAAAAAAAGAAATAAATAACTTTCATAACCTGCCAAATTTTGTAAAATGAACATGGTAATTAGGGGGTGTGGCCACAAAATGGGCGTGGCCAAAAACTTGCCGCACTGCGCACGCCAACTTTTTTGTCCCTCTTTTTATTTGCAAAATGTTGGGAGGTACGCTACATCTGTAACCTTATAAGCAATGCAGGCCTTGACAAATGTTTGGACTTGTGGGATATGTTTGAAATTAATGGGCTTATGTAGTGACAATCTTCCTCTTTGTTGACCTACTTTTTATTGTCCTGTGGTGTTTTATCACATCACTATAAAATCCAAATGTTAAAAGTTAATTTTAGTAAACAGAAGGTTTCAATTAAGCTAAGGAAAAGACATTTTGCTTTCCTGGCTCAATGAATAGCTACTGTATTTACGCCTCAATTTGTCTTCCAACAGAATGATGAAAAAGAAGCTGTAAGTCGTTGGAAGCTGATTGAGACATCTCTTCTAAACAAGATCAGAACTCTACAAGATTTAAGGGTAATTGGAAGAAAAGTTTGTTTTTGCTTTGTACCTGTGTTTATGCTTGATGGATTGTTTCATTCTGTCATATAACATATAATATAAACTAAGAAACTGTAGTAACCTAAAACCAGGGACATCAATGATTCCAGGCACTTAGGGGCAGATTTATCAAGGGTAGATTTGAAAATGTGAAATTTGAATTATCGAGTTTTTTATGATCCAAACTGGAAAATTTGACTAGGGAGTTATACAAATTTGATTCAAGTTCTTCAGAAAATTCTAATTTGATTTATACTCTGGCCCTTTAAGAACCAACTATTCGCTGCCATAAACCTGCCAAATTGCTGTTTAAGTTAATGTGAGACATCTAGGTATCAATTCTGAGTTTTTTGCAGCCTTCCTGACATTCAAGTTTTTAAAACTTAAATCAAATTTGATTCAAATTCGATTTGAGGTTTCGGGTCGATCCTATTCACCAGAGTTTAAATAATTCAATTTTAATAATAAATTTGGATTGGTCAAATTTCGAGTTCATGGGAGTTTGAAAAGAACTCACATGAATTCGGAATTCGACCCTTGATAAATCTGCCCCTTAGTGTCAGTAATCTGCCGTGTCAAAAAAAATTGTCGGGTGTCAAAAATGTCTGGTGTAGAAATTGTCACGTGTCAAAATTATTTGGATGGCCATTGACTTTAAAGCATTTGGACAAAATAGTCGCGCGTCAAAATTAGACTTCAATGCATTTCGCAAATTTTTGGCAGTTTAACAAATTTTGTGTTAAATTCACAATTTTTTGGTCACATTTTTGGTGTGTATTTACACAAAATTATGATTTGTAATGTATTGACAGCAAGTTAATTTTGGAATAACCTGTAGATGGTGCTGTTACTCTGCAACTAATTCTCTTTGTATTCTTTGCCTGGTATAGTTTGACTAATTTTGTCTGCAATGTTTTGTGTCTTATTCGTATCAGGAAGCAATTCTGAAATACAACATGCTATATGCCAAGAAATGGGATTTTACTGCTTTGATTGATCTCTGCGAAAAAGGTAATATACATTTTTCATTTAATTTGTTTAGAATACTGTAGCTACGCATGTATGAGTTTTTATTTATATAGATCTACAAAATTCCCAAAAATGAGTCACACTATTAGCACTTAAAGAATAATAAAGATTTTGTTTAATGAATGTTACAGTGTACTGGTGGGAAAAAAGCAGCAGTAGTGACAATGACATGCAATCCTCATCAAAACTAAGCGTCTACCATTTACTTATATCACAATGAGTACTTACATCTTGTATTCCATATAATTAAAATATATTTGTCAATTAATATACTAAACACCACATTTAAACACTTCTACAATTCTGTAACACAGTACTGTCTGCTACAATCATATACAATCTTCTAGTATAATCATTCGTAAAAGATACTTTTATATATATATATATATATATATATATATATATATATATATATATATATATATATATATATATATATATATGTTTATGTGTAATAAAATATTTAAAGTTGATACAGTTTTAGTGAATCTATGTTTTGTCTTCATATAAGTCTAAAGAGAGTGTTCCCAAAAGATATGATTTGCACTTGACCTTGTACAGTATAAGCAAAATGTTTACTTATTCTCCTGGAAATACAGTACCTGCAAGCCTTCTATATTGTGTAAATAGTATAATATAAGTTGACTGGGATGAGAAATATTGTAAAATATAATTTTCACTTTAGTTAACATTTGCACATATTCCATTGCTTTTTCATAGTCTAAACCACTATTTGCCTTTTTCTACCTCATTATGCTCTACAACAGAGAGACTAGATTGATTGAATAGCTGAGCATGTGCCCTGCTTTATTAGTTAAATGTGAAAAATGAACGAGATATGACAGCTTTCTCCTGTATGACTGAAAGTCTTTTCAGAGACAGGCTTGATTAGCTAGGCATTGTACTGTTTAATGCTGCACAATGTAAAGCTGAAACAGTAGCCCTAAATTTTCTTGTATTAAAATTAATATGGATGTTTTACAGATCTTGGGTAATCATATAGCTCTTTTAGCCCTTTCTTTTATTGTTACATTGTTAGTTTATATGTAATTAACATCTAAAATGTATTGTCACTACTGTATGTAATCTTTTCACATAATTTATGCCATCTCAATAAAAACAGATACAATATATTCATGTATACCAACATTATGCTGTAATAAGAGAAATACATAGAATAAAAAGTGGGTACAGGTATGGGACCAATTATTCAGAATGCTTGGGACCTGGGGTTTTCCAGACTTTTCCACTTATCCAATATGGATTAATTATATCTCAGTTCGAATCAAGTACAGGTATGGGACCTATTATCCAGAATGCTCGGGACCTGGGGTATTCCGGATAATGGATCTTTCTGTAATTTGGATCTTCATACATTAGTGTAGTAATATATATAGACCGATTGTAATTAATCCTTAGGTAGAAGGTATCCTGAGTTTTTATGACTCCTTCAAAGGAGCTCATCCGGTCTTGTAATAAAATGCAAGATAAGAAATTGGTGGGACACATTCCAAGAGACCATCTGGAGAGGGTCTTTTGCATTTCAAAGAGGAACTGTTTGTACAGTTGTTATTGGTAAAAGGGACATCTAAAGAAATTAGCTGGTTTTCCTGTTTAACTCGTCATCAGCCAATCAGAACCATTCCCCATTTGGGTCAATGGCATAGAAACAGTATAACAATGGAATTGGTTTTTGGCTGAAGCAGAAGAAGAAAGGGGAAGGAGGGCTGAAGAGATAGGGAAGGGGAGCAGGAGAGATTAGGAAGCAGAGGAGAAGAGGAAGGGAAGAAAAGGGAGAGAGAGAAGGAAGGAAGTATAACCTGTGGGCACATTTTGAAAGATCTCTGTATCATTTGCTGTCTCTGGGCTGGATAATCTGAATAAATCGCTTCATCTCTGGGAACCTTGGTTGCATCTTTTACCTGGCTGTGGTAAATTGCGGACTCTACATTTCTCTTATACACTATACGGATAATATTGCGGAATACACAACATTTTGGTGCCGTGACCAAAACATTATACCGATACAACATTTTGGTGCCGTGACTCGGATTCGAACTGGGGTTGCTGCAATATTCTGACTGAATCAGGTCAGGGTGATATTGTGTCCAAAGCTAGAGTTGGTGGCAAGGTGGGATGTGAAAGGAACAGGAATACAGACTGAAGGATGACAAAGAGAGACAATGCCATCTAACACCAGCAAAAGTACAAGATCCTATGTACTCAACTCAACTGCTACTGAGAGCAAAATGGAATAAAGAGAGCCAAGCCTTTGGAGGAAAACCAAATGCAGCAAGAACATTATCTTGTCTATTGAGTAGGGAAGTGGGGGAGTGATGGAAGTGGCAAACAATACTGCCTGGATCATAAAGTCCCCAACTCTGGAAAGAATGGAATTTGTGGACATGAACAGTTCCACAGTCTGCATAAGGATTTGCACTAATTCTCTGCAAATACTGAGTATGGCTCATACAGTAAGATGGTGCATATTTCTCAATGGTGACTGAACATATCAACTGAGGAGAGAATCGACTCATTCGTCTAGTTCATAACATACACCAAAACTGCCACTTGCAATAGTGTTGGATACCTTATTCATCCTAAATGAGGGAAAATAAAGAGCTGGAGAAGTGATATGTAACCAGTTCTAGCAGAATTTTTTATAAATATTTAAGAGACTTGGTTTAGCATTCCTTACAACATAATGGCATCATATTATTTATTAATTTTAAAAAAAAAGAGATTTTTGTATATGTTGTGGATCAATTCTGAGTAGAACTGATCCAAGTGGGGGAGTGTAGTAATATATATAGACCGATTGTAATTAATCCTTAGGTAGAAGGTATCCTGAGTTTTTATGACTCCTTCAAAGGAGCTCATCCGGTCTTGTAATAAAATGCAAGATAAGAAATAGGTGGGACACATTCCAAGAGACCAACTGGAGAGGGTCTTTTGCATTTCAAAGAGGAACTGTTTGTACAGTTGTTATTGGTAAAAGGGACATCTAAAGAAATTAGCTGGTTTTCCTGTTTAACTCGTCATCAGCCAATCAGAACCATTCCCCATTTGGGTCAATGGCATAGAAACAGTATAACAATGGAATTGGTTTTTGGCTGAAGCAGAAGAAGAAAGGGGAAGGAGGGCTGAAGAGATAGGGAAGGGGAGCAGGAGAGATTAGGAAGCAGAGGAGAAGAGGAAGGGAAGAAGAGGGAGAGAGAGAAGGAAGGAAGTATAACCTGTGGGCACATTTTGAAAGATCTCTGTATCATTTGCTGTCTCTGGGCTGGATAATCTGAATAAATCGTTTCATCTCTGGGAACCTTGGTTGCATCTTTTACCTGGCTGTGGTAAATTGCGGACTCTACATTTCTCTTATACACTATACGGATAATATTGCGGAATACACAACATTTTGGTGCCGTGACCAAAACATTATACCGATACAACAATTACGTCTACTAGAAAATCTTGTAAACATTTAATAAACCCAATAGGCTGGTTTTGCTTCCAATAAGGATTCCAATGGGAGACGGCCTTTCCGTAATTTGGAGCTTTCTGGATAACGGGTTTCCGGATAATGGATCCCATACCTGTACAAGGTACTATTTTATAATTACAGAGAAAAAACATTTTTTTTAAAGCTTTTTAATATTTGGATAAAATGGAGTCTAAGGGAAATGGCCTTTCTGTATTACAGGGTTTCCAGATAATGGATTCCATACCTATATTATATATATTTCAGCATAAAGCACATGCTGCAGGCTGCAAATGTGTGCTGAAGGTTGCACTGATTTCTGTTGTGTTATTAGCTTCCAACCATGTGATCCATGCTCATTTTATCCCTGGGTTTTACTAGTTCGAGTAAACAACTGGCAAATTTCTATTTTTTCACAAATTTCTAAAAGAATTGTCTTTTTTTTTAATTTCTCTTAAACTCTAAAAATTTGAGATTTATTAAATTTAAAAACCAAGAAAAACCTGTATACAAAAATTCGCAAAGTTTTCTAGGTCCTACATAAGTCAATGGGAGCTCTATTGGTCCTATTTGACCATTTTTAATCTATTAAGACTTTTCACTAGTAATTGATAAAAAAACTTGAATTTTTAGAGTAAAAAGGCAGTATTCTCTTTTTCAGCATGAGTTCAGTTTATAGTGCTTGAGCTGAACATATGTAACGCCAATCTGGGCTATCCACACCACAGATAGTTAACGTGTCCAGCTATTGGTATGAGCATGGGTTACATTGGACTCACACTTCAGGATCAGGGCCTTCGCTAAGTGGAAGCTTAGCTAAGTTGCAGTGCAACTACAACTCTCAGCCTACTGTGCATACAAACATACAAAATGATTGGGCACCAGGAGGTTCTTATGATGCAAACAAAAACTGTTTATTAGTCCAAAGACAATATCCCCAGGTTTACTCACATACACAGATGAGGTGTTAGCACATGACACACAGTCACATCAGGTAATAGGCAATTGCAATATTCAGTACGCCCATACAGTGCACTGTTCAGGAAGCTGACAGCTAACCTAACACCCTCTTCACTGAGGTCCCTGCACTGGAGGCATTCACACAGAGCCTCTGGGAAGCTACTCCCTGCTGGAAATCCTTGTTGGAGCTTCAGCTGCTCTTTCTCTTTACCCTATCTACCTTTCTCTCCTAGAGAGACTATTACAAGTCTGCCCTACTATAGCTAGACCTCATTCACGGGGTTTCCTGGTCCCCAACTTCTTCTTCCAAGAACACTTGCTTCTCTGGGCCTTGCTGTACCCAGGCTCCCCTGGGCACACCCAGCTGGATCACCATCCAGCAGCCAAAGACGAAGAGGCCACTCCTTACACACACTATAGTGCAGTGTGGCAGGAAGTTGTCATTACACCTCTTGGCCAATAACACTGAGCTTATACTCAAATGGATACATGGGCTTTTGCCTAGTAACTAAGGAAAAGGGTAGGGCCTTAAAGCCATAGGGGCAGATTAACCCCTATGGGCCCCTCCACATACTTTTTACCTATTTTCTTTCATTCTTGAGCTAAACAGGGGAAAAACTCACTTTCCAGCTTCCTTTGTTTTTATAAGCAACTGTTGGAGTAGAAAAAGGTAGTTGAATACAAATACTATGCTCATGTTAAACAAAGGTGCACTGTATATAGGTGCTTACTTATTAATAATTATACACTTCTTTAGAAGACAAGCTTTGCAAAACAGCAGTGAAAAATAAAGGTTGGTAGGGTTGTCTACAAAATCATGTAGACTGCTCCATAAGTGTTATCTGTATGTTTGTGAAAAAAATCCACTGTAAACAGATAGAATTGAATATATATTAAACTGAATAAAGAACAAGAATTCAACATCATTCTTGTGGTTATTTTGCATTGCATTGTCTCTGCTACTTTCTGAAATTTATGTTGCCTACAATGTGTATATTCACAATAAAGGCTTACATACTATAGATAATGATGGTTGAATCTGACCCATTTTGCTTTGGCAAAAAATTTGAGAAACAGTGAAAATTCACTGAAATGCATTAAAGTCTATTGGTGAAGCGCAACATTTTTTTTTCACCCATTGGAGTCTATGGGCGTCATTTAGACTAACTATAGGTCTGTATACACATAAGAAAGTTATATTGTCTCAGATTTTAGAGAGAAGAAAATCATTAACATTTAAAGTCAGAGAGGCCTCAAGTGTTGACAGCTTTTGTAGAGTTCAGGGCAACAATACTTCTTTTGATGAATTATATACTTAGCCAGTGGCAGTCAACAAAGCATGACAGCCTCATATTCATGTGTCACTGATAAAGCCAATGTGTTGGACCCTGACAATTGAGGAATTCAGACTCAAGTCTGACAGTCTGTTGCATCTCTACCAATCTTTGATATAAGTAGGCGTGTGTCTTTTCATATTATAAGGATGAGGTAAATAAACAAAATGCTATAATTCTTCTTCAGCATTGCTTATATTTTTAGAATACTGTTGAATTAACGCATTATATTTTAAGGAGCTTTCCACTTTATATGTACAGCTGGGCTGCACTTTTTTTCAGATTCAAACCCACAACAGAGAAGAGGCTGTTTCTGTATTAGCTGTTAAATGGGCTCTGTCATGTTTTTTATGGTGTAGTTTTTATTACTGAATTACACTATGTACATTGTAAATAATTTATTCCACCATTTAAAATGTTATTCTTGAACCACTGTTTTTTGATATTTTTTTCTAATTGAAAAAGTTTCACTCAATAACGATTTATTTTAAGTGCTGTGAAATTGGTGAGTTTTTATATTTTAGCAGTGTGCTATATAAGCTTGCACTGAGAGGAATGTCACATTTGCTAGACTCTGCTGCAAGGTCGTGTATTTGAGCTTCCTATATTCATACTCATATCTGATTTCAAAACTACTGTCAAAACAGGAATTTCCAAAATCTGTACTCTGTGTATGATTTAGCAATCACTTGACAACTGTTTGATATTTTTTTTCTGATTCAGAAGGTAAACAGATCTGACAAAACCTAATGAAGCATGTATCTTTTGTGATTTGGCTTACAGTCTTTTAAATTGCCCTTGTATCAAAGTCCTAAAATCTTTCTCTTTTCACTGTATCTTAGGCTTTTTGTTTTTTACAGATGCAAATATATTCATCAGAAGTGGTTATAGATACTGTCATAGAATCTCTAGTCACACATAGAATTATGCAAAACATCAGCTCTAGATAAATAGGCAGTGTAAGAGAACCTTGTATGCTTCACACCCAAAGGTATTTTTCCTACACAGCCATATTTGTGAGGATATGTTTGAAGTAGCTATTGTGAGGAAAAAATAAGTAACACGACCTGACTTAAATTACTCTGATTTAAAGGGGACCCGTCACCCAAAAAAAATTTCCAAATCCTATTTTATCACATTAGTCAAGCAAAATTAAATTAAATTACACTGTATAAATTATTTGAATCTTGTTTCCTTCAGTCTGGTGATTCATAATTATAGCAAGCAGGAAGCAGCCATTTTGTGGACAGTGTTATTAAGGCAAGTCTTGCATCATCTCAGAATCTTGTTTGTGCAACAGCATGGGGGACCTGATGTCCATTTCCTTGCCCTGGCTACACAATTACACGATAAAGAGAACAGGGGAATGTGTGGAGAGCAGTGACATCTAGGAAGTGCTGAATGGAAAGTGACAGTAATTGTTTGCCCCGCCTCTATGCCACTGGCATAGAGGAGGGTCAGACAATATTTGATTGACAGCTGAGATGTTTAAATGAGCTTACAACAGCTATGAATGCTTTAATAAAAAATAGAAATTGGATTTCATGTTTAATTTGAAAAGGACTTTTATTATACAGCTTTTTGTGTCTGGGTGACAGGTCCACTTTAAAGGGGGAGCTCATCTTACAATTAACTTTGTATAGCAGTCTGGTTGCTAGGGTGTAGTATTCCTTATGTGGATGAGTAGGAAAGATAAGCAACAAAGTTATATATATTGAGCTGTACAAAAATGTGTCACAATGAATGCTTAATTAGCTCTGTAACACAAAGAACTGGCTTAGGCTAGGGCCAGATGATATGAAGAGTACTGCTGCTGAGCTGCTCTCCTTTTGCAGGTGGGCGAATTTTCGGTGCAAAATGTACAATGGTGATTTTTGGAGGCAAAATCTGCTGCATCTGCTTCCACCTGAGTGGAGATGCTACTTCCGGTTGCAGGCAGAGCAGGAGCAGGGAGGGAGCGGATTCTCTGCAGTCCCAGATCCGCAATTGTGTGGTCCTAGCCTTGAAATTAACAATGTGCATTATTTAATCAATATTGCTTTGTGTACAAAAAATGTCAACACAAAAATAGCTTTGCTTTAAGTGGCAGCATGCCCCCTTATTCTACATGGATGCGTTAAGAAGATATCTGTAAGGTAGATAATTATATTTTCAGTGTGTTAATAAACTCCCTGCATAATGTACTCCTGCTGGTAAAACAATTGATGGTTAAGGGAAGGGGTTGTATACTGGCAATCTACCGTATATACTTGAGTATAAGCCGAGTTTTTCAGCATCCAAAATCTGCTGAAAAAGTCTACCTCGGCTTATACTCGAGTCAGTGGGCAGTAGCTGAGATTGCAGTCACTTTTAATCATTCCTATACCAACAGTTCGCTTGGGGAGAGACTGCAATATCACACAGCGCCCTCTGTTGGTTATATGAAAGAATAACAGTTCGCCCTCTGTTGGTTATATGAAAGAATAACAGTGACTGCAATATCACACAGCGCCATATGTTGGTTATATGAAAGATTGACAGTGACTGCAATATCACACAGCGCTTAGATAGGCTTCTAAGTATCTAATAAAATGAAAAAAATCATGTTTCACGAAGAACAATCACATATATCAGAAACATCATTTATTTTATGTACGAGAACACAGCCGATTTAGAAAGGTCTATGTCTCCTGAACGCGGCAATACCAAATATATATAGTTTTATGGAGATTTCTCACTTGTATAGCTCAAAATCTACAAGCAGTACACAACCAAATTTCCAAAGCAACGCTCCCCAAACGGCATACTTCTGATTTCAAGGCCAAACATTCCGCTAACAGTAGGTCTACCCTAGAAAACTACCCATTACTAGAAAGAACAGATTCTGGTGAACCAAAAATGGGTAAAAATATCTTTGTACTCCAAACTACCAAGTTGCAATTGTTTCCTAAAGTTATAATGTTTTATAGAAATTGGTGAATTTTTTGAAAAATGACCTCAAAGCTTCCACTCTACAGCAACATATCTCCCACACATCATTAGGTATCAATGTAAAACACCCCAAATATGAAATCCTGGGGTCCACTGAACAGTTTGATGCCCAATATGTATAGGTGTACCCAAGCACGTGGCATAGGGGGCCCCAAAAGGAAGACCCCCCATTTGTTCTGTCATTTCAGATACTGCAAAATCAACACATTTACATAGTTTTGGGGGGCGGCAAAGGTAGAAAAAAGGACGTTCACCCCAGAAAACCATATATTTTCGGAAAGTACACATTTCTCTGAATCCAAATTGGGTATGCATGTCTTTTTACACCAAAGTACCAAGCGGCAAACCATTCCTAAATTTGGTGATTTTGGCGACATTTCCAAAAATCACCTAAAAATTTCTACCCTGCAGCATCGTATTACCCACATACTTTTAGGTATCAAGAGAAATCACCCCAAATATGAAAGCCTAGGGTCCTCTGAACAGTTTGATGCCCAATATGTATAGGTGTACCCAAGCAAGTGGCATATAGGGGCCTGAAAAGGAAGACCCCCGTATGGTCTGTCATTTCAGATACTTCAAAATCAACACATTTACATAGTTTTGAGGGGGGCAAATGTAGAAAAAAGTAAGTTCACCCCCAGAAAACCATATATTTTCGGAAAGTACACATTGCCACGAATCTAAATTGGGTATGCATGTCTTTGTACTCCAAAGTACCAAGCCGCAAACCATTCCTAAATTTGGTGATTTTGGTGACATTTCCAAAAATCATCTAAAAATGTCTACCCTGCAGCATCGTATTTCCCACATACTATTAGGTATCAAGAGAAATCACCCCAAATATGAAAGCCTAGGGTCCTCTGAACGGTTTGATGCCCAATATATATAGGTGTACCCAAGCACGTGGCATATAGGGGCCCCAAAAGGAAGACCCCCATATGGTCTGTCATTTCAGATACTGCAAAATCAACACATTTACATAGATTTGGGGGCGGCAAAGGTAGAAAAAAGTACGTTCACCCCAGAAAACCATATATTTTCGGAAAGTACACATTCCCCTGAATCCAAATTGGGCATGCATGTCTTTCTACGCCAAAGTACCAAGCCGCAAACCATTCCTAAATTTGGTGATTTTGGTGACATTTCCAAAAATCACCTCAAAATTTCTACCCTGCAGAATCGTATTACCCACATACTTTTAGGTATCAAGAGAAATCACCCCAAATATGAAAGCCTAGGGTCCTCTGAACAGTTTGATGCCCAATATGTATAGGTGTACCCAAGCACGTGGCATACAGGGGCCCCAAAAAGAAGACCCCCATATGGTCTGTTATTTTAGGTACTGCAAAATCAACACATTTACATCGTTTTGGGGGGGGGGGGCAAAAGTAGAAAAAAGTAAGTTCACCCAAGAAAACCATATATTTTCGGAAAGTACACATTGCCACGAATCTAAATTGGGTATGCATGTCTTTGTACTCCAAAGTAACAAGCCGCAAACCATTCCTAAATTTGGTGATTTTGGTGACATTTCCAAAAATGACTTCAAAATTTCTACCCTGCAGCATCGTATTACCCACATACTTTTAGGTATCAAGAGAAATCACCCCAAATATGAAAGCTTAGGGTCCTCTGAACAGTTTGATACCCAATATGTATAGGTGTACCCAAGCACGTGGCATACAGGGGCCCCAAAACGAAGACCCCCATATGGGCTGTCATTTCAGATACTGCAAAATCAACACATTTACATTGTTTTGGGGGGGAGCAAAGGTAGAAAAATGCACATTCACCCCAGAAAACCATATATTTTCGGAAAGTAAACATTCCCGCGAATCCAAATTGGGTATGCATGTCTTTGTACTCCAAAGTACCAAGTCGCAAGCCTTTCCTATATTTGGCGATAAAAGCAACAGTTTTTACATTTTTGAAATTGCCTAAAAATATTGCAATTGGCTGCATTTATCTCACCCAATTTTTTGCATACAATTGTAAAACATAAATATTGATGCCAAGGGTCTACTGAACAGTTTGATGCCCAATATGCATTGATATACCAAGGCAGCTGGCATGTGCGGACCCCAAATGAAAATAGTGCATATGATTTTTCTCCGCTGCCGATTCGCCTTCTGTGAACATAGACCCTTGACTTCATATTATGTGCCTCAAGACCCTCCTAACAGCAAAGACCCCCCAAAACCATATGTTTTTGGAAAGTACACATTCTGACGAATCTAATAAAGATAAAGACGTCTTTCTACACCAAACTGCAAAGCTTTTCTAAACGTAGAGGTTTTTACAACATTTCTGAAAATCGCCTAAAATTGTTACAGTTTGCCGCATTTATCGCACACAATGTTTTACGTATAAAGAAAAATCATCCTAAATATGGACGTCAGAGGTCTACTGAATAGTTTTATGCCCAATATGCAAAGATTTACCAAAGTATGTGGCGTGTACGGACCCCAAATGAAAAACATGCATATGAATTTTCACGCTAGCCAACTAAGCTGCAGAAAAGAGAGCCCCAACTGTGCGTTATGTGCCGTAAAACCCACAAAATGTAAAAAGACCCCCAGAAAACTATATATTTTTGGAAAGCATATATTCTGGCGAATCAAACTAAGTAAAATAAATCTTTCTATACCAAAGCACCAAACAGCAAAACAATACTAAAGATTCATAAGGAACAATAATGCAGGGATAAAATTGCAATAAAACCACAAAAATAGCGTAAATCAATGAAATAACAAAATAATTGATCCGACAGCGTAATTAGTGGCCGAAATCGATTATCCAATAGTCACGCTGTCAAAATAACATGTTTTTAGGCAAAACAAACGGTACAATGAATAAGTAAAAAAAAAAACCTGTTTGTGAGTTTTTGTGTATACATATTTGTGCACTAATAAAAGTTGTCTGAGTGTGCAAATACATGTAATTAAGTGTAAATAAGTGTACAAAATTGACCAAGTGTGCTAAAATAAAAAAATAAAGAAATACAAATTTTTACTAAAATGTTTGTGTAAGTGTATAAATGTACTGTAGGTATGTGTAAGTGCAGGTAAGTGTGTAAAAAAACATGCACTTACCGTTTTTGTAGCAGGAGGATCGCTGGAACAGATGGAGGCAGCCAGAACAGCGTGTCTGCAGAGTTACTGCGCAGCAGGAAGTGTGTGGGCGGCTGTGCAGGAAGGAAGAGGTGAGTATGACGCAGCAGCACTATTTCCAGCGCATTTGCGACTTTGAAGTCGGATCTGCGACAATCGTGTCGCAGATCCGACTCGACAGCCCCCCAGCCTTGTTGCCCAGGTGGCTTTCAACCCTTCTGACTCTCTGCGGAGGCGGCAAAAGCCGCCGATGCAGAGAGTAGGGCTCAGCTGCAGGAGAACGTACATGGTACGTTCTTGGCAGCCTGAGCCCTGAACCACCAGCACGTACGCCGTACGTGCTTGGCGGTTAAAGGGTTAACAGTGATGGCAATATCACACAGCGCCCTCTGTTGGTTATACAAAAGATTAACAGTGATGGCAATATCACACAGCACCCTCTGCACATGGTAGTGGGACAGTGGGACAATGCACACAGTAATCCGTTTGGCAATTCTCTGTCACCATCAGCTTTGCAAAGAAGTCCGGTTGATTGATGGGGGGGTCGCTTTGGCGGAATGTGCGCTGCTGGGAGACAGGGCTGTAGTTGTGTCTAGGCTTATACTCGAGTCAATAAGTTTTCCCAGTTTTCGTGGGTAAAATTAGGTACCTCGGCTTATACTCGGGTCGGCTTATACTCAAGTATATACGGTAAGTAGCTGCTTCACAAGGACCAAACCTGGAGGAGCTTCAGCCTTCCTGTTTAATTGTTACAATATGCAAAACTGTAAGTATTGTGAGGGGTTAGGTAACTGGGACCAGCTTTCAGGTGGAAGGAAAAGCAGCCCACAGCACATTCAGAACTCATGAAAATGTACTACAGGGATGAGATCTGTTATCCAGAATGCTTGGGACCAGGGGTTTTCCAGATTTGGATCTTCATACCTTAAGTCTACTAGAAATCATGTAAACATTAAATAAACTCAATAGACTGGGTTGCCTCCAATAAGGATTAATTATATCTTGGTTGGGATCAAGTACAAGGTAATGTTTTATTATTACAGAGAAAAAGGTCATTTTTAAATATTTGTATTATTTGTATAAAATGGAGTCTATGGGAGACGACTGTAACACCTATTTGGGCCATACGGGGTTAATTCAACAGCTAGTGTAATAGAGCATGGGTTACATGTGACTCTAACACTTCAGGGTAGGGCCTTCGCTATATGGAAGATTAAAGGTGTGGTGTAGTGTAACTACAACTCCCACAGGCTACTGTGCAATAACAAAAGACTTGGCCGCCAGGAGGTTCTTAATAAAACAGGAACAAGGTTTATTACTATGCACTAGGCAAGTGACAACAGGTTTCTACTCACGCAGGAGCTGAGGCAACAGCATATAGAGACTTCACACAGATCTGCAGGCAGGCTCACCTATAGCAGACACAGACACTCCCTGGGGACAGACTTGGCAGGTATCCCACTTCACCTCTGCGACATATTCCAGTACTAGTCTCTGGATCAACCTTAGGGCAATCACTCTCTCCTAATTCCCTCTCTGCTGGCGTCCCTATACTACAGGCAATATGGCCTGGGAGAGATACCGCCAATCTATCACTCCTGCGTTGGAGCTCAGAACTGCTCTTTCTATCTAACCTCTCTGCCTTTCTCTCCTAGAGAGACTATGACAAGTCTGCCCTAGTATATCTATTCCTCATTCACGGGGTTTCCTGGTCCCTGACTTGGACACATGCCTTCTTCTGGGCCTGGTGTACTCAGTGCCCCTGAGCACACCCAGTTGGATCAGCATCCAGAGGCGAAAGAGGAAGAGGCCACGCCTTACACACACTATAGTGCAGTGTAGCAGGAAGCTGTCACACCTCTCCTGGCAGATCACTCTAAGAAAAAGGTGGGGGCCTTAAAGCTGCAGGGCAGATTAACCCATAGGGGCCTCTACACGACCTTTCCGGAATTCGGAGCCTATAGTCTGCCCATACAGTAAGCTGACACTGATCTAGTTACTGTGCATACCTCCCCTCTCCTGCTTCATTTGCATTTCACTAATCCTATTGGCTAAATCTTGCCAGCCAATCCCATCGAAGTTATGCAAATGAAACTGAGGAGTAGGCCTACCGCCTGTCTTCCATAGAATGTAAAGGAAACAAAGTCCCAACCTTGCTGGGATTCAAAGTCTCACATATTTTACCAAACTGGAGCCCTCCATTGTCTTTTGAGACTTTTAATTATCTACCTGAGATGTCTCAGTTTAAACATCCAGGGCTAAATTAGGAGTCTTAGGACATTTCTCTTAAGAACCTATGAGATATATAAGCTCCCTCCTGGACTTTCCCAGGAATCCTGACAGTGACCATGCCACAGTATGTTGAGCATAAACCCTGCTCACTGAACAGAGGTGACTACTGCCCCTTTAAAGGAACAGTAACACAACAATGAAAAGTAATTCAAGTAATTAAAATATAATGTACTGTTGCCCCGCATTGGTAAACGTTGTGTTTGCTTTAGAAAGACCATATGAGTTTATATAAATAGGCTGCTGTGTAACAAAGGGGACAGCCATTTAAGCTGAAAAAGGAGAAAAGGCACAGGTTACTTAGCAGATAACAGATGAGCTCTGTAATAGAATACTGCTATTCTATATAGTGCATCTGTTATCTGCGATGTTGGTTTTACTGTTCCTTTAATCTATCTGTGACAATTGCAGCAGCATAGCAGAAGCCAGCTAGATCTGGAGGAGAACCGACTTTATTTAAAAACTCAAAAAAAAGAGAGAACAGAATCACTTATTGCACATTTTCAAATTAGTTACCCATTGTAATTAATGTGTATTGGAAAGTTGCTTAGAAGTATATTTTCTTTCACTAGGCAAAATATAATTTTTGGGTTTCCATCCCCTTTAAATGAAGTCATTGGAACCTACCCTGAACAGCATAGGTGCTCAGTTTGGTTCTAGCCCATTTGTTAATAATGACACTACTTCAAATTAACTTAATGTGGATCTTCATTTTCATTTTACCAAAAGTTGGGTGCCCCCAAGTGACTGTCATCACTTACCTGATACCACAGACCAGTTCTCCTGTTAACAGAAAACAGCCCTTGGGGTTCTCCTTAGCAGGCACAATGGAGTGATCAGCTATTCCTCCTTTAAATCCTGGGGCCGACTCAGTAGTACAGTGAAAAAGCTGACTTTTTGTAAAAGTTTGGCTTTTCGCTCTAGTATGATGTAGCATGTCACACTTTGTGCTGAGCATTTGCCACAGTAACCTCAAATATGCCTTGTAAATCACATGGTTCCATTTTTTTTACTACATATAGGCAGGATTTTGCCTTCATTTGTATCAGCTGATGCTCTTCCATTTTCTTACTACACTGAGCAGTCTGTCCATTACTCTTTAACTGCCTCCTAATAATTCACCAATTCAATAGTAATTTCTCTTTTATATTGAACTGAATATGTCAAACTGTAAGTAAAAAGCGAAAGGAACAGGAAATCCCAGTGAACCAAATATTGATTAGTAGTTTTTGTTCTGGGGTCCATAATGGAAAAATGGCTATAATTTTCATTCCCTATCAATTTTATTTGTTCCCCCTTTAAGCAAAGTGTTATCCCTTTCTCCTCTTCATGTGTATAAATAGCTATTGATTGTGAACTAAGGGTCATAATTCAAAAGGCTTCTATTATTTATATTAATTAGATGTTTTTCAGAAGCCTATTTTTTCAGCCACTATGTATAAATGACAATTGAATGTAATGGCTGTTGATTTAAAAATCAGCCAACAGTGCAAAATGATTCTTCCAATGATTAGGTAAATGTAAGCAATTTTTATATTTCCAAAATTGCTAATTCAATTACTGTGGACTTACCCTCATTTATATACTATAGTTTCTTTTTCAATGTTTGGCAGCCTTTTCCTTTGCTTAAACAAAAAATAAATCACTCCATCACCATGTGGCAGATGCAGGTTGCCTCTCTACTTGCAAATGCTTTCTTCTGCACGTATCCACTACGGATTGCCATGATGAAACTTGAGTATTCAACCTACCCAGACAGGTAATTTTGTTTTTATTTACAGCAACACATTATGTGATAACAAATAACAGTGTTGAGTGTGACTACCTGATGTCTTTCCACTGATGTGAAGATTAGAAGTCAGCACTCACCCATAGGACATAGTAGACAAAGTCTTTGGTGGCCACTTCCACCTAATCAGCAAGCAGACAGCACCACACATGAGTATTTTCTTAAAAAGCCTTCATTGGCTTTAAGGGCTTTTCTTTGGACATACAATAGCGACGTTTCAGGCTCACAATCGCCTTTCCTCAAGCTACTGAACACGAGTTAATGAACACATTTTATATCATTTATCACAGTGCCATCTAATGGCCAATTAATATATAAAATCACAGCTGAATTTCCTTAAAATAATAATAGTAGTGCACAATGTTACAACATCAATATGTGACATTGTATAAAACAAATCCATCCTGATAAATCCCTGGGACCTATTCATAGATACATCAATCCAAATACCTGAAACAAGAAATATACTGATAACATTATCTTAATTTTTGTTATGCTTTCATACTTATAACTCTTATAAATGTATTTTGTCATAGGGGTATTATATGGTATATTAAACTTATTGGAAGACGACTTATCAGTAAGCACAGAGCCCTGTTTAGTTCAATGGGATCCTGTGTAATTGGAATCTTGTACAATTGTAGTGAGAGTTACATTGCAGTTCCTGTAGATGCCCACCCTAATAATAATAATTTAAGTTCTGAGAAATAATCCTATAATATTTGTCTGTCTAAGTGTCTTTTTGAATCAAGACTCACAAGAATTTGGTAAGCTCTTCTGTTAGAGGACTTTGTAGAATGATTTTTGGCTATACATTTAAATATTTATATACTAAAATAATAAATGTTCTATATTGTCTTTTGAATTAATACTCAAAGACTTAGAGGCACATTTATCAAAGCTAATTTTTGTGTATTTCAACTAGGGAATAGTCCAAATTTGATTTGAATTTGAAAAAAATTAAAAAATTTGAATTTTGAAATTTATCATTTACTGTCTCTTTAAAAATTTGACTTCAACCATTCGCCATCTAAAACCTGCCGAATTGTTGTTTTTACCAATGGGGGAACTCCTAGTACCTACTTGGAGTCAATTGGTGGACTTTGAAAAATCAAAGTTTTTTGGGGGAATCGTACGATTTGAATGCGCTATTACTTTGATTCATACAATTCGAATGAAAAGAAAAACTTCGATTTAATTTCGGTGGGTCTTTTTGACTTCGAATTTTGAGGTTTTTCAAATTCGAAATTTGACCCTTGATTAATCTGCCCCAAGGTGATGCATTTCTCAGCATCTGTGGGATGTAAGTAAACTGTCAGAAAACAACTATAATGAAGAAAGCTTTGGAAAAATAAATAACCCCTTTAAGTAGACTTACAATTATAACTGATATCAGGTTCTTTATTCAGCACCCATTTTATCTCAACAATTTGTAAATTAATAAGAAGTAGAACATAGGGTATGCCATTTTGCAGGGCTACCTGGACAAACCAGATTCCACTTACACACTCTGGATGCCGTTAAATGGGATGTATAGTCATCCCATTAAATTCATGGATCCTGTTAGAATCACTAAAGACAAGTATGTTTCCAATATATGGGCATTATTTTTTTTTTATTTCCAAGTCAGTCCCTTCTTTGATTCTGAACTAGTCTGATTGGTCCCTTACTGCACAGTTCTCTGTGAGTCGAAGGAGCCAATTGCAAACAAGTATTTTCACTACTGGACATGTATTCTCTGTTCTGACAGGATCTGGCTGTGATAAGGGAACAACACTGCTGGTGGCTGCTTAAGTTTCCTGAACAGCTTAGGTAGGGCTGTCTGAGGCTGCCTGATGGAGCAGAGGAAAATGAATTGTTTATCTTTGCACCAGTAAGAAAAAAAATTGGAAAGTGGAATTGGAAATTGGAAACTTACTTGAATGTTGTAAAGAATTCCCCTTTAAATACAAGAGAAAGAAAGGTTTAATCACTGGGGGGAGGGGAGCAATTTGCTAGGAACACCCTAATGATTGTACAATATGGGACCTGTTATCCAGAATGCTAGGGACCTGAGGTTTTTCCGAAAAACCGATCTTTCCGTAATTTGGATCTTCATCCCTTAAGGTCCCCATAGACGCAAAGAGTTTTCTTTGCCGAACGACTGATTTTAGCAAAATCTGTCAAATTATCATGAAGTTAGTGGGATTCGAACGATCGCACATTTTTCGTCCGACATCTGTCAGAAAATTTATCGGCCAGGTTAAAATATCTTTATTGGTGCCAGTGCAATCTATCTATGTTTGCAGGGCCAAGCAGGCAGCTACCCTTCAGTTTTGCTGGCAATATTGCCTGAAATGGTCTTTTTAGTTGATGGACACATCGTACATTAAAACGATCGTTTCGAGATAATCGTGGTCTCATGATAAAGAAAAGATCTTTTAAAGATCTTTACATCTATGGCCAGCTTAAGTCTAAGAGAAAATCATGTAAACTCATGTAGGGGCCCCTACGGGTTAATCTGCCCTGCAGCTTTAAGGCCCCCATCCTTTTTCTTAGAGTGATCTGCCAGGAGAGGTGTGACAGCTTCCTGCTACACTGCACTATAGTGTGTGTAAGGAGTGGTCTCTTCCTCTTTCGCCTCTGGATGCTGATCCAGCTGGGTGTGCTCAGAGGGACTGAGTACACCAGGCCCAGAAGAAGGCATGAATGAGGAATAGATATACTAGGGCAGACTTGTCATAGTCTCTCTAGGAGAGAAAGGCAAAGAGGTTAGAGAGAGCAGTTCTGAGCTCCAACATAGGAGTGATAGATTGGAGGTATCTCTCCCAGGCCATATTGCCTGTAGTATAGGGATCCCAGCGGAGAGGGAATCAGGAGAGAGTGATTGCCCTCATGTTGATCCAGAGACCACTACTGGAATATGTCGCAGAGGTGAAGTGGGATACCTGCCAAGTCTGTCCCCAGGGAGTGTCAGCCTGTGTCTGCTCTAGGTGAGCCTGCCTGCAGATCTGTGTGAACTCTCTATATGCTGTTGCCTCAACTCCTGCGTGAGTAGAAACCTGATGTCACTTGCCTCATGCATAGTTCAATAAACCTTGTTCCTGTTTTATTAAGAACCTCCTGGCGCCCAAGTCTTTTGTTATTGCACAGTAGCCTGTGGGAGTTGTAGTTACACTACACCACACCTTTAATCTTCCATATAGCGAAGGCCCTAGCCTGAAGTGTTAGTCACGTGTAACCCATGCTCTAGTGCACTAGCTGGTGAATTAACCCTGTATGGCCCAAATAGGTGTTACACTCACTAGGCTGGTTTTGCCTTACAGAGAAAAAGGAAATCGTTTTTTAAAATTTTGATGAAATGGAGTCTATGGGAGCCTGCCTTTCCGTAATTCTGGATTTCTGTATAATGGGTTTTCTTGATAATGGATCCCATACCTATAATAGCTTATGACAACTCAAGCTAGTGCCCCTCATTGCTAAAAAAAACTGCATGCTGGGTGAAATGCTAGACATTTCCTTTGAAAGTTAGGCTCCCTTAGGATCCCTTAGATTGTATATACTTGTCTTATTCTTATTAGGCATCATTTTTCAACTCTGACATTTTATTTATTTGCTATCTAAATAGCTAATTACAAATTCACATTCATACTTATCCGACTTTGTTTCCTCAACATTACTACGGACTGTGTAAATGATTGTATTAATAGTAGAGCAAGTAGCACGGAATCTCCCTCATGCATAAATAGAATGTACAGTGGGCCTATGTTTTCACGTCTGCTGACATTTCATTTTTGAATATTCTAAAACTCTTAATTGGCTACAGGTTGATACTATTTGACACACTAGGGATAAAACAGTAACAGTAGGTTCTCTTAACCAAGTGAAATTTCTAAAACAAACATAAAATTCTGAAAATGGTTTTTGCATTATTTCAAATCCATCAGTAAAAGAGTTAAACCATGTTCAGTCTCTAGCTATGTAGTCAAATTGAATTCAGTTTTATAAATTCCAATGTTAGAAATCTGTGACCTTTTGTTCCATTTGTAATGTTGTATTGTGCACGGCTAAATATCTATTAAAAAAACCCAATTTGATTAGCATTGATCTCACTGGAAGATGGAAGGCTGAGGATAAACCTCTTTTTTGTGCATGATTAGAATGCCTGCATCTGCCTCTCTATAAAAGTGAAGTGTAACTGTTTTTTTTAGACTGGCCTAATTAACCATGCAGAAAAAGAGAAATAAATACAAAGAACATCTGGCTTAAAATGATTGTGTTGTGATTTTTATGGTTTAGTTAAAACAATATTACACTCTCTATATTGCAGTTAATGCTAAGACAATAAGGGGCAGATTTATCAAGGGTTGAATTGAAAATATAAATTTTCTAAATTTTTTATGGTCAAAACTGTCAAATTTGACTAGGGAATTATTCAAATTAGATTTCAAGTTTTTTTTTTAAAAAGTCTGAATTCGATTTTTGAGATTTATCATACTCTGGCCCTTTAAAATCTCGAATTCGACTATTCACCACCTAAAATCTGCCGAATTGCTGTTTAAGTCAATGGGAGAGGTCCAGGGATGAATTCTGAGTTGTTTGCAGCCTTCCTGACATTCAAGTTTTTTTCTGAAAAAAAACTTGAATCAAGCTTTTAAAATTCGAATCGAATTAGATTTGAATTCGATTTGAGTTTTCAGGTCGATTCCATTCATCCGAGTTAAGAAATTCAGTTTTTTTTAATATATTTCGATTGGTCAAATTTCTAATTTATGGGAAGTTTAAAAAGTCACATGAATTTGAAATTCGACCTATCTATTTTTCTTGTTGTAATAATGATGTATGTGTTGGCAGCCATCTTGTTTCATTATGCATGATCCTGTGCTTTCAGAGGCAGCTAGCTCTGTCTTTTTTAGGCAACTGCTCACCCATCCAGTTCTTACTTTGTTGTGATTGACCCAACATTTGCTCCTTTTTTCCTGCTTGGGTGCTAATCTCATGTCTACAGTGGAGCATGGGGAGCATTGATAGAAAGGCAGATGTTTTGTGATCAATACAATGCTGAAACCTTCTCCAGCCTTCAGGTAACATGCTTTTTGGAAGGGTTAGAGGTAGGGTTTGGTGTTTCGGCACCAATTGCCTCTCACTTTATAAATCAGGATAAAAAGTCTCTCTCCGTATTTTGGATCACCATAATTTGTCTACTAAATAACTAATTTAAAGGAGAAGGAAACCCCCTGGGCGCAAAACCCCTCCCCTCCCCTGTGTTGCCCCCCTTCCCTCCTCCCCCCTGGCCTACCTGTCCCCTGGGCAAATGCCCCTAACTTGTTACTCACCCCTCTGCGCAGGTCCTGCCCACGGAGTTCACAGTCGCCATCTTCTCCCACGAGCGTCTTCTTCCTGCTTTGACCGGCGTCTTCTGGCGCATGCGGTACGGATCTACTGCGCATGCGCCGAATGTCAAAAAGTGAAATCGGAAAACTTCATGACATTCAGCGCATGCGCAGTAGATCCGTACCGGTAACTGTTCCTACTGCGCATGCACCAGAAGACGCCGGTCAAAGCAGGAAGAAGACGCGTGTGGGAGAAGATGACGACTGTGAACTCCGTGGACAGGACCTGTGCAGAGGGGTGAGTAACAAGTTAGGGGCATTTGCCCAGGGGGACAGGTAGGCCAGGGGGGAGGAGGGAGGGGGGGAAAAACAGGGGAGGGTTTTGCGCCCAGGGGGTTTCCTTCTCCTTTAAACCCAACAGGATTGTTTTGCCTCCAGTAAGGATTGATTAGATCTTTATAGGGGTCAAGTACAAAGTACTGTTTTATCATCACAGAGAAAAAGGAAATACGTTTTCAAATGTATTTATTTGATTAAAATTGGGTCTATGGGAGATTGCCTTCCTTTAACGGGTTCTAGGGGTTTTAGAATTATAGATCCTATAATAATAATAGATCAGAATAATAGATCCTATAACTGTATTTACATTTATCAATTACTGTACAAGCTAATTCAGATAAAAGTAATGGTATATGGGGCAGTTTTTGAAAAGAGTATTTTAGCTAGATTCATCCATGCCACTCCTATTCACATACATTGTAGTTGTACTGTCACAAGTTCAGTAGTTTCCTGTCCTAAAAACTCACTACTGTAGTGCGTTTTAGGGCAGAGACACATGGGCAGATTCGGGGAGGTGACAAATCTCCTCTTAATATAGCCGGCGGGATGGCACTCGGAGCGCTTCATTTTCTGAAGTCGTCTGGAGTTGCCTCACGAGGAAACTTCGGGCGACTTCAGAAAACGAAGTGCTCCGAGTGGCAGGAAAGGCAGTTCGGGGAGATTAGTCGCTCCGAAGAAGAGGAGATTTGTTGCCGGGCTACTAATCTCCCTGAATCTGCTCGTGTGTCTCTGCCCTAAGTGCATTTTAATTAGAGTCAAGGCAATAATTTCTGGTTTTGCATGTGAGTTAAATGTTTGCATCTTCAAATCATATTCGATAAATGATTTTGCTATGTTCCTTCATTAAAAAAACATGAATAGAAAGCTGGACTGCATTTTGACTTTCTGAATAAAAATCCTAATGTGAATAGAATTATTTTCTCAGATTCATTCTTATGTTAGGCATGTGTTGATAGGTAAGTATCAGTTCTGCAAGTAGTGGGAAGAAGAGCGGCACAGACAGTAACAAATACAATTTTTATTAAAACACCCCATAATATTTGGAAGAAGTACATTGAAAAAAAATCTTATTTTAAGATGGGTGAACTAAATGTTAAGTTTACAGTTTGGGCTATATGTCCCCTTTTAAGTTTGTGTGTTTACACTTTCAATTATTTTATGATGGTGTGCCACAAAACATAAAATAAAGGGAAAAGAAATGTTCCATATAGCACTAATAGTATTTATAGCTACATCTGATTGCACCTATTGTAAACATGAACTAGCCTTTGCAAGAACTGTCAAGTAAAATGTGTCCTACCGGATGCATCTTTTATTAACCCTTTTACCTGGGGCAAATGCAACATTTTTCTAGAGCTCCATCAATGTTGCCAACAGAACGATGTAATGAATGAATTGTCATTTTGTTGCTGGGGGCTGAAATACTAAGTGCAGTCTTGTTAGACTAAAGTTAGACCATTTTTAACTGTTTACTCTCAGTGTACTTTGTTTTATTGTAGACAATATAAGGGCATATACATCATAACTTTTAGTGTACAGTGATTTTTTTCTTCTGTGATTAATATTGCTGACAATTATATGTTGTTCTTGGTTGGTGGTAATTTTGAAAACTGTTGTTTCAATTCTATTCCCTGAGATTGCAGGGGCAATCTTGCTAAATTATAAAGTCTTTTATTTGTTGCTGTTTTATGTTGCTTGCCAATATGTACCTAACACCATTACAACTATGCTGGGAAAGAACCAAGGCGCAAATTTACTAAAGGGCGAAGTGACTAACTCTGGCGAAAATTTGCCAGCATGGCGTAATTTCGGTACTTTGCCGAATTACTAACGGGCGCAGGCGTAACTTCACTAGCGATAGAGACTGACGCTGGCGCTCATTCGCACTCAATCCCCAGGCAAAGTTGCGCTTTGGCGAAGGGATGTAAATGCGCAAATTCACTAAGATGTGGATTTTACTGAATGTTACCTCTTGCGCCAGACTTGCCTTCGCCACCTCAGAGCAGGCGAAGTGCAATAAAGTAGATAGGACTTCCTAAAAATTTCGTTGAAAATTGTCCCAAAAAACGCTGGCGTCTTTTCCTTTTTTCAGGGTGATAGGCTGCAAAAGAGCGTACATTTTTTGGGGGTTAACCGGCTTCCCTACATTTCCTAACATATGGCACATAAACTATACACTCGGATCATGTGTAGGGCAATATAACAACTCTATTTTATTTTATTAAGGTTTACTGGGCTTGTGTAGTGTAATATATTGGCTGCAACACATATGTCCATTCAACTTTAACTTCCCGCTAGCACAACTTCACTTCATTTGCCGGCGCCCTGGACGCAACTTCAGATTTTACTGAATTAGCATTGTCCTGGTGAATTTACACCTGGTGAAGTGTTGTGATGTGAGCGAAGGGGACGCTGGAGCAAATTCGGTGCTTAGTGAATCTGCCCCTTTGAAGCTTAAAAGACTTTTGTATTAGGATGCCGTCAACATTTTCCATAAGATCCTGGGGATTTAATACACCATATGAATTATATTAAATCATAAATAACTCTTTGAAATACTTAGTTGGGAATAATAATTAGTTAGGGATTGAAGAATTAAGATAAGTGCGGGATTTTAAAATTAATTGGTCCTGCCCTTAATAGTCAATAGTAGTCGGTTACTATGGACCACAGTTTTTTTTTTAAAAGAATTATAGAAGTAATGGATATAGCTAAATGTAGAATTGTATAGATCTTCATAGCTCTATATATTTCACTAGTAACTGTGCCCAGGGCCACAACTTTAAATGTAATATCCATACATAATGCTGTCTGTGAGATTGAACCTGTACAAACTGCTCTTGCAGCCCCTTTCTCAATATGTTTTGTACTACATTTGTATGGGGTGCCGTTTGTCCCAAATACATTCTGTATACAAAACTATCCCTAATACACAGAATTAAGGTTTCTCGTGGTATATAAGTATTTGTGACCATACACAGATAAAAAAATATACAAAAGACTTATTTCTATTAAAGAATAAATCTGGTTAGTGCACAAAAGGATGCCATTATATTACGAACTCCATTCTGTATATTTTAACAAGCAATCTGTCTCAGAAATGTATAACCTCCATGTAATGGACGCACTAATGAGCAAAGTTACTTACAGAATAAATTATGTAAAAAAAACTTGGACATGATAAATAATAGTGTAACTAACTAGTGCATACCAAGCTAGATTTGAATGACAAAATAGATATTTGAGACAGAAAGCAAGATTTTATAGTACAGAATTCATTATTTCCACAAAATGAAAGCTCAGTTTCACAAAACAGATAAAATATCCATTCTGTGAAGCAATACTGGCAGTCAGATTCCTGAACCAATGAGAACAAAGCTTATTGCCATATAACAAACTAGATGAGAAGTTGCCAGCTCTGCTCCACATGGCTGCATCATGCCTAAAGGTGGCCATAGATGCAAAGATCCTATCCTATCGAGGATTCATAAGATTTTCAGACTGTGTGTGGAGAGTCCCGACATTTTTCGTCCTGCAGAGATCGCTCGTTTGGTGGATCGGACAGGTTTGATTTTGTCCCGACCATCCCGCCGGAGCCCATTGCACTCTCATCGTAATCCGATAGTTCGACCATAGGGCCGAACGTTCAGATTACCCCCGATATAGCCATGCCCGTTAGTGGCATATCCGGGAAAGATTGGCTAGTTTGGCGATGTCACCAAACGAGCGGTTCTTTGCGTCTATGGCCACCTTAAGGCATAGTATCTGGCCTGCTATAGAGGGCGCCCTCTAATGTCCCCTCTGCTGCATAGTAATAAACATGAACAAACATTTCTTAAAAGGGCTGCTATTAAACACTACAGGTTCATAATTGGAAGTTCTTACAAATAGCTGAGAAATATAATGCTGCACTTCAAAATTTCCAAGAATGAGGAGAGCACTCATAGATAGCAATTTATGCTGTGATGTGTTTATTAGGGCTATTACACG